>NC_137659.1:22695185-22785185 GCF_963422515.1 Blennius ocellaris
ATGTATTGAAAGTTTGATCTTAGAGCGACGGACCCTGATTGTAAACAATAAAGTCCCTTCAGAACCCAGCAGGATTCCTCCTGATCCTTCTGGAACACTGAGCTCCACTACGCACAAAGCTTCTGACACTCTCACCAGAAAGGGAAAGTTACAAAGTGGAAATATTTGGTGAACTGATCTCAGCTGTGCCTCCCCGTCACTCTGCTCCAGTTAAAACCAAGGACTTTCCTCCCCCACATTTGAATTAGAGAGCAAATCAGTCCTATTCTCAATGCGATCGATCCTTCAGCGTCTCCATCAGGTTCTTTTGACGTGAACCGTCGATGTGAACCTGTCAACAAGGTGCACCTCGGGTGTTCGTTCAGCAGCGTGTGCAGGACGGAGAATGGAGAACGTGTAAATGTCGGCTACAGTGTTCACCTCATATTAGAGAAGTTCGTCAGACTCCAAACCGTTTTGAAAATCGTCCAAACAGGTCAAAGTGGATCAGCTGAGGACAGTGTCAACATCTCCTCTCATGTGTGATCATCCTTTTTTATTTTTTTCTAAAATAAGTTTGGTTAAAATAAGCAACTGAATCAACTGATCTGGACAGGAAACTGCTCCCAAAGTGCTCTGGGGTCATTCGGTCACTCATCAGGTGGGAGAAAGTGAAAGTTTTCTCCAACAGGAGGCAGAACGAGATCCACATGTCGGAAACTGATGTCACCAGAAGCCGGGAGAGAAGAGTGGAAACAGACGCTGTGAAGAGAAGGAGAGCGAGGAAACATGGAAACACAAACATTCGGGGAGTGATTTATTGGGCGGTGGGGGGGGGGGGGGGGGGGGGGGGCTGCTATGGTGGGGGCGTTGCCAAGCAACACGTTACAACGCTTCACTGCAGCTGTTGGTGCCGAGCGGCACACAGCCGAGGTCCGGAGGGAAACTGGGGAGGATCGTATCTGAAGCCGGTTCTACTCATTAAAACCTAAAAGCTCTTTTCCTGGTCTGGTGGGTTTTTGTGGTCGAGTCCTCGTCCAAATCCACTGAGCTGGGACCTGATCCTGGTCACACATGACCGTGGAGGACAGACTTGGTTTCGTTCAGACACACCAAACTGAAGAGCAATGCTGGAGTGTCGCAGCCCTGAGCTTAATGTGATTATGATTGACCAGTGTTGTGTTGTATTTGTTCGTCAAGCTCAATTCTAATAAAAAAACCAAAGGTATTTTTCCACTATTTCCTCCTCAGACTCACTCGACCCCACATTGATGCTTTCCCCCCCGACATGTCAGTCCTACGACCGGGTACGTCCATGGCTCCTCTGCGGCCGACGTTCCGAACCAGCTGAGGCGAGTGAGCAATGTGACGTCGGCAGACGGCAGCCTCTGATTGGCCGGCGCGTGACGACACAGACGAGTCAGGGGGCGGCTCGTTCAGCCGCCATTTTTGAAACCGATCACAAACAGAGACAGACGCACAGAAATCGACCTGGTGGAGCAGCGACCACGTGCAGTCGATTCTTTGTCTGGTGGCGACCAGAAGATTCCGGAGCGCCACGGAGCGACGCGCTACGAGTATTAGGAGGCCGCCGAGCCGAGGATACCGCCAGCGTTTCGGATTAACCGGTTTCCCGGCTTCCTCCACTGTCCCCTTTTCAAAGCAGGTGTTCAAAACCTGAGGAAAATCCATAGCTGTCCTGGCAAAACGCCATTTATCCACATTTCCATTAAAGCATCGTACCGTTTGTCTTATTTTAACATCAGCTGCTGCTAACGGCTGGCGGCAGAAGTCACCAGTTACCAGGGGCACCGGTTAAACCGAAACACCGGACAGTGACGTACGACTGTAACAATGCACCTTTTGTAACATTATTAATAAATACATAGAAATATATACAATTTAATGTATTTTGCGGACTATTGAGCGCACCTGGATATAAACCACACCCGCTAAATTTAAAATGAAAAAAAAAGAAAAGAAAAAGAAATGTATATAAGCCGCACTTGTCTATAAGCCGCCGGTGTCCACGTTGTAAGAGGGCAGGAATTTCACAGTGGGAATACGGGGATTGATCATATCAGAGAGAGAGAGAAATACACAATCAAAGGGTTTTATCTCTGTTGATAAAGTATTTCCTGGGTTATTTGCTGACTGTGACTCTGAGGAGGAAGATTTCTCAGTCTGGGGGTTCTGAAGGGCGGCTTTACGTGATGCACCTGAACGCATCACTCACGGCCATCAGCTGCTGGTTCTGGACCACGGAACGCAGCACAAGACGAGGCCGTGGAGAGCAGAAATGTCACTTTTAGGACAAGTTTTGTAGCAGCAGAGGCTCCAAACAGCATGTATCTACATGCGGAAGTAGAATCTGGCGGCATGAAGAACATTAACCCGTGAAAAAAAATCCATAAATTAGCTGTGTCGTTGTATAAGCCACGGGGTTCAAAGCGTGTGGAAAAAATAGCCCGGAAATCAGGATAATTTATTATTTGAGCTGAAAACGACCGAGGCCGAGTCGAGGCGAGTAAGGCTGAGTAGGAACGAGCGGAAAGCCGCCAAAAGCAACCTTGACCGGCCTCGGTCTCCGGCCGACGCGCCGCACTGACCTGCAGGACGGGGGAGTTGTCGAAGTTGTAGGCGCTGGGCCGGCCCTCCAGCGTGGAGAAGGCCACGTTCCCGCCAGTGAGCGGCGAGATGTCGCTGAAGTCGTCGGTGCAGAGCGCCTGCTGCTCGTCCCCCCCGGTGTAGATGAAGCCGTGGTTGGGCTTCTGGTAGGTCTTCTCGCAGGAGCCGCTGTAGTACTGGTAGGGCACCCAGGGGCCGCCGTCGCCCATACGCTTGTAGATGGCGAAGCTCTCCGGCCGGCTGGTGTGGAACTTCAGTCGCACGTAGGTGATGTCGAAGGCCTTGCCTGCGGAGAGGAGAGGAGATTGAGGTTACGGCTGTGTGGGACGAATGCTGATGAGGCTCCAGCAGACAAAACTGTGGCTTTTCCCAGTTTCCTCCACGATTTCAAAGGCCGAGGTTTGAGAAAACTGCAGTCAGTGTAAATCTGAGTGTGTCTTTCATTGTCGGCCTCGAGCTGTGATGGACTGGAGATCTGAACCTGGGAGGACGGATGGGTGGAACCAGACTTCTCGGAAAAGGTCTGCTTCTCACAAGTGGGTTGGTTTTAGTTCAATCAATACTAACAGGAGTGAATGTTTACACACCAAACAAAAAAGCAAACAACTTCTTTATTGTTCCATTAATCATCCGACAAGCCTTCAGACGACGTCCTTTATAATAAATTGGACATCATGAACTTCATAGAGGCTAAACTGCATTAGATTAGTGGATGTCAAATCACAGGGACATTTGTCTTACTGTCTTTTCCCTCCTTGATTCAGCTAATGGTGATTAAGAGACAAAAAAAAGCAACAGCCATATATCAAGTCCAAACTCAATTTCAAATAGGCTCAAAAACTAGAGTGCAAAATAGTGTAAAACAAGTGTAAAATCTAAAAGAAACTACATGAAGACAAACCATAGACAAAGACATCTGAAACTGGTATAAAACAAAAAAACTAAACAAAAATTAGAATACATTAAAAAAATCAAATTACATTAATTAAATTAAATACATGGAGTTAGAAACCTGAAACCTATTCAAAAGAAGTCTCATTCGAAATCCATGAAAAACACAAAACACTAAAACAAAAAAGTGAACTCAAATGAGTCCTTTTGAGGCTCAAAAGAAGAAACTGGCCCGGGACTGTCAATTTAATCTAGAATCAGGTCAGAAATCCTCAGAAACAGAAAACAAACAAACTTTAAAGATCCATCCACTGATATAAATTCAACTAAAGCAGCTGCACTGGTAGTCAAAGTGTTTACCAGGTTACCGGGTCAGTGGACGAGTCACCCCGCTGGCCCAGCCATGTTCTCATCCACATGATGAGAACATGAGGAGAACATGAGGAGAACATGATGAGAACATGAGGAGAACATGAGGAGAACAAAAGGAGAACAAGAGGAGAACATGAGGAGAACATGAGGAGAACATGAGGAGAACAAGAGGAGAACAAGAGGAGAACAAGAGGAGAACATGAGGAGAACAAGAGGAGAACATGAGGAGAACAAGAGGAGAACAAGAGGAGAACATGAGGAGAACATGAGGAGAACATGAGGAGAACATGAGGAGAACAAGAGAACATGAGAACATGAGGAGAACATGAGGAGAACAAGAGGAGAACATGAGGAGAACATGAGGAGAACAAGAGAACATGAGGAGAACATGAGGAGCACATGAGGAGAACATGAGGAGAACAAGAGGAGAACAAGAGGAGAACAAGAGGAGAACATGAGGAGAACAAGAGGAGAACAAGAGGAGAACATGAGGAGAACATGAGGAGAACATGAGGAGAACAAGAGAACATGAGGAGAACATGAGGAGAACAAGAGGAGAACATGAGGAGAACAAGAGGAGAACAAGAGGAGAACAAGAGGAGAACATGAGGAGAACATGAGGAGAACATGATGAGAACAAGAGGAGAACATGAGGAGAACATGAGGAGAACAAGAGGAGAACAAGAGGAGAACATGATGAGAACAAGAGGAGAACAAGAGGAGAACAAGAGGAGAACAAGAGGAGAACATGAGGAGAACAAGAGGAGAACATGAGGAGAACAAGAGGAGAACAAGAGGAGAACATGAGGAGAACATGAGGAGAACAAGAGGAGAACAAGAGGAGAACATGAGGAGAACATGAGGAGAACAAGAGGAGAACATGAGGAGAACATGATGAGAACATGAGGAGAACATGAGGAGAACAAGAGGAGAACATGAGGAGAACATGAGGAGAACAAGAGAAGAACATGATGAGAACATGAGGAGAACAAGAGGAGAACATGAGGTGAACAAGAGGAGAACATGAGGAGAACATGAGAAGAACAAGAGGAGAACAAGAGGAGAACATGAGGAGAACATGAGGAGAACAAGAGGAGAACAAGAGGAGAACATGATGAGAACATGAGGAGAACAAGAGGAGAACATGAGGTGAACAAGAGGAGAACATGAGGAAAACATGAGGAGAACAAGAGGAGAACAAGAGGAGAACATGAGGAAAACATGAGGAGAACAAGAGGAGAACATGAGGAGAACAAGAGGAGAACAAGAGGAGAACATGAGGAAAACATGAGGAGAACAAGAGGAGAACATGAGGAGAACAAGAGGAGAACAAGAGGAGAACAAGAGGAGAACAAGAGGAGAACATGAGGAGAACAAGAGGAGAACATGAGGAGAACAAGAGGAGAACAAGAGGAGAACATGAGGAGAACATGAGGAGAACATGAGGAGAACATGAGGAGAACATGAGGAGAACAAGAGGAGAACAAGAGGAGAACATGAGGAGAACAAGAGGAGAACATGAGGAGAACAAGAGGAGAACAAGAGGAGAACATGAGGAGAACATGAGGAGAACATGAGGAGAACATGAGGAGAACAAGAGGAGAACAAGAGGAGAACAAGAGGAGAACATGAGGAGAACAAGAGGAGAACATGAGGAGAACAAGAGGAGAACAAGAGGAGAACATGAGGAGAACATGAGGAGAACATGAGGAGAACATGAGGAGAACAAGAGAACATGAGAACATGAGGAGAACATGAGGAGAACAAGAGGAGAACATGAGGAGAACATGAGGAGAACATGAGGAGAACAAGAGAACATGAGGAGAACATGAGGAGCACATGAGGAGAACATGAGGAGAACAAGAGGAGAACAAGAGGAGAACAAGAGGAGAACATGAGGAGAACAAGAGGAGAACAAGAGGAGAACATGAGGAGAACAAGAGGAGAACATGAGGAGAACATGAGGAGAACATGAGGAGAACAAGAGGAGAACATGAGGAGAACAAGAGGAGAACAAGAGGAGAACAAGAGGAGAACATGAGGAGAACATGAGGAGAACATGATGAGAACAAGAGGAGAACATGAGGAGAACATGAGGAGAACAAGAGGAGAACAAGAGGAGAACATGATGAGAACAAGAGGAGAACAAGAGGAGAACAAGAGGAGAACAAGAGGAGAACATGAGGAGAACAAGAGGAGAACATGAGGAGAACAAGAGGAGAACAAGAGGAGAACATGAGGAGAACATGAGGAGAACAAGAGGAGAACAAGAGGAGAACAAGAGGAGAACATGAGGAGAACATGAGGAGAACAAGAGGAGAACATGAGGAGAACATGATGAGAACATGATGAGAACATGAGGAGAACATGAGGAGAACAAGAGGAGAACATGAGGAGAACATGAGGAGAACAAGAGAAGAACATGATGAGAACATGAGGAGAACAAGAGGAGAACATGAGGTGAACAAGAGGAGAACATGAGGAGAACATGAGAAGAACAAGAGGAGAACAAGAGGAGAACATGAGGAGAACATGAGGAGAACAAGAGGAGAACAAGAGGAGAACATGATGAGAACATGAGGAGAACAAGAGGAGAACATGAGGTGAACAAGAGGAGAACATGAGGAAAACATGAGGAGAACAAGAGGAGAACAAGAGGAGAACATGAGGAAAACATGAGGAGAACAAGAGGAGAACATGAGGAGAACAAGAGGAGAACAAGAGGAGAACATGAGGAAAACATGAGGAGAACAAGAGGAGAACATGAGGAGAACAAGAGGAGAACAAGAGGAGAACAAGAGGAGAACAAGAGAAGAACATGATGAGAACATGAGGAGAACAAGAGGAGAACATGAGGAGAACAAGAGGAGAACAAGAGGAGAACATGAGGAGAACATGAGGAGAACATGAGGAGAACATGATGAGAACAAGAGGAGAACATGAGGAGAACATGAGGAGAACAAGAGGAGAACAAGAGGAGAACATGATGAGAACAAGAGGAGAACAAGAGGAGAACAAGAGGAGAACAAGAGGAGAACATGAGGAGAACAAGAGGAGAACATGAGGAGAACAAGAGGAGAACAAGAGGAGAACATGAGGAGAACAAGAGGAGAACATGAGGAGAACAAGAGGAGAACAAGAGGAGAACAAGAGGAGAACATGAGGAGAACATGAGGAGAACAAGAGGAGAACATGAGGAGAACATGATGAGAACATGATGAGAACATGAGGAGAACATGAGGAGAACAAGAGGAGAACATGAGGAGAACATGAGGAGAACAAGAGAAGAACATGATGAGAACATGAGGAGAACAAGAGGAGAACATGAGGTGAACAAGAGGAGAACATGAGGAGAACATGAGAAGAACAAGAGGAGAACAAGAGGAGAACATGAGGAGAACATGAGGAGAACAAGAGGAGAACAAGAGGAGAACATGATGAGAACATGAGGAGAACAAGAGGAGAACAAGAGGTGAACAAGAGGAGAACATGAGGAGAACAAGAGGAGAACAAGAGGAGAACATGAGGAAAACATGAGGAGAACAAGAGGAGAACATGAGGAGAACAAGAGGAGAACAAGAGGAGAACATGAGGAAAACATGAGGAGAACAAGAGGAGAACATGAGGAGAACAAGAGGAGAACAAGAGGAGAACAAGAGAAGAACATGATGAGAACATGAGGAGAACAAGAGGAGAACATGAGGAGAACAAGAGGAGAACAAGAGGAGAACATGAGGAGAACATGAGGAGAAGGTTGATGATCAGGTGTGTGCAGCCGGCTCAGACTGTCAGGTGACTCTCCTGATGTGAACCGGACCTGGGGGAGGGGGGGGGGGGGGGAGGGGGGGGGGGGTCCAGGAACCCAGCATCGTGATGAGGAGGAGGAAGAGGAGGAAGAGGAAGAGGAGGAGGAGGAGGAGGAGGAATGTGAAGAGCAGCTGGAGCATGCTGCAGCAGCAGGTTGGTCGTTCAAACCCACACACGCTCTGTGTGTGTGTATGGGGGTGGGGGGTGGGGGAGTGGGGGTGGGGGGGTTCTCGACATATTTCGGCGAGTCTGAGCAGGCCGCGGCGCGGCCGTCAGTCAGCGTACGGGGGAACGCCGCCATGTTTGGGCCAGGCGGCGGGGGGTACGGCTGTTTGCTCAGCCAAAGAATCCGCTCTGTAAACAGTGTGCTGACAGGGGCCCCGGCCCCCGAGGCCCCTCTGTGTGGACGGCAAATAAAGGTGGAGCAGCTGATAGGACTCAAGTCCACAAAGGCTGCACTTTATGACAGGAAACAATGAAGCGCCTGCAAACACGGCGACTTCCTCCTCCGAGGCCCGGGCGAGGGGCTGCCAGAGCTCCGCCGAGCGCCGGGACCAGTGAGCGCCTGAACTGGGCGGGGCAAGGTTAAGAAGAAGCTCGCGGCGCTCAACTGAAGGGTAGATGCTCAGTTGAGGCAATGTGCAAGGACGGTCTGAGAACCCAAGAGCTCAGCTTAGATTTATGACCTGGTGTCCTCCACAAATCACCTGCTGCGACGGCTTGAAAAGACGTACAACGTAAAGCCCAGAACTGGAACAAGATTAGTACGAAAAGTCCAACGAGGGACAAACAGGTCGAAAATCGGCCAAATAAACATCATAAATGAAGTTCAAATAGTCTCAATCACCATCCATCCTCCTTGGTGGCAGCATCTCTCCCACACAAACATCTGCTCTGTGATCAAGAAGGGATTGAGTGGAACTTGAAAGTCCTAGTGAAATAAAACTTCCACCTCCAAAACACTGGCTGTAGCTTCTAGGGACATTTTTATGCTAACTGGCCCGAGGGTAAAATGTTAAAACACGACAATCTGCGAGAAAATAGCCGATAAACAGCGGTATTTTCACCGCTGGGCGGAGCTTCTGACAATAACAGAGTGACATCACGAGTTGTGCACACGCCCAAGTTGTGTTTGTATTATGGAGGATCAGAGTTTTGACCACGAAGAGGCTGAATTTAACCATATTTCATCATCATCATCGTTTCAAACCCAGTGATTGATGAAGAAGACACAGAAGGTGGTTCTGCCATCGGTGACCCCGTCTGGAACATGTTTCAGGAAGCAGAAGACGCTTCGTCCTCCATTCGTCCTCGTCTCCTCGCCTCAGCAGCCGCCAGTTTTCACCTTTGAGGCTTTGAGGCTCCTGACTTTTGGCAGAACGACTTCCTGGATCATGATGAAGCGCTTTTCTGACTGTGGAATCACCGAAGATGAGTCCAGGCATTACTTGATCGTCTACTAGCCGCCCGAGCTAGTGGCTCCTGCGCGAGCTAACGGCTAGTGGCTCCCGCCGCCTGTGCTCCTTTTCTCCTCTCTCGGTCTCTTCCAGGCTCAATCTTTCGTCAAGGCTCATAAAACGCCGACTAGAACTTCAAAACACTGTTAAAACTTGGATATTTAAGAGGAAACAAGCCAATATAAACACAACAGATCGAGATCTGCACAACTCTTGACGTCACGCTCACGAAGAAGGATTCCCCCGACTTCCTCGGCTGGAGATTCAAAATTCAAATAACTTTGTTATGCGACAACAGTGGTGGGGCAGAGTCGGAGGAACCTGAGAAGTAGAACCCCAACTATCGTTTTTTGCAAAGTAGTGTGTTACATTTCACTAGGTCTTTAAAGAGGATGGGAGAAGAAGACCAACACGATACAGTATTGTGTCGATGACAGACCCACACCGTCAGTGTTGCCTGCGATGCAGAACAGACAACACAAGTGGAGCCGCTACACGCTAGCTTCTGCCACATCTGCAGGCTGAGACGGCTTGTTTCCACCGCGCCTCGTTTTTCAAGAGCTTGTCAGAAATGGAAAGTTCCGCCCCCCCAACTGAAAGAGTGACGCTGTTCTCACACGGTTCACCGAGGAGCTTCAATGGAGCGATCGATCTCCAGCACTTTGTTTTTAGTGGAGACGCACAGCAGAACGCCACATCTGCACATACATCAGGTTTATAGACCCTGATCTCTAGAAGAGCTCCCTTAAAGGGAAAATATAATAAGAAACAATATTTAGACAATACTTTTTTACTGTTGTTCCATTTGACTGATTCGTCATGTACACTTTCATTCATGTTGAATAACGACTGTATGAGACGACGTGGCTGCTTTCTCTTAGTAAACCGAGACGACGCTGCTTCGTTTCAGACCAGTTTAAAGACTTCAGTTCAAACTGGTTCCTCACTCGTACTTGGACTGAATTCAGACCAACTTCCGACTTTGAAATAGATTCATGCTGGTTCTGGACAACTTTGGTATCCTGGTCAGACTTTCTCCCGACTCTTCTTTGAAAAGTGCTTGATCTGGTTTCAGACTGGTTATTAGGTCCTCTTCACACTGGTTATTAGGTCTTCTTCACACTGGTTTCAGACTGGTTATTAGGTCCTCTTCACACTGGTTATTAGGTCTTCTTCACACTGGTTATTAGGTCTTCTTCACACTGGTTTCAGACTGGTTATTAGGTCCTCTTCACACTGGTTATTAGGTCTTCTTCACACTGGTTATTAGGTCTTCTTCACACTGGTTATTAGGTCTTCTTCACACTGGTTATTAGGTCTTCTTCACACTGGTTATTAGGTCTTCTTCACACTGGTTATTAGGTCTTCTTCACACTGGTTATTAGGTCTTCTTCACACTGGTTATTAGGTCTTCTTCACACTGGTTATTAGGTCTTCTTCACACTGGTTATTAGGTCTTCTTCACACTGGTTATTAGGTCTTCTTCACACTGGTTATTAGGTCTTCTTCACACTGGTTTCAGACTGTTTTTTGATTAAGCTTTTTCCAGTGGTTTTCCACCGTTTCGGACTGGGTTCTGGTCCATGTTTGGGACTAGTTTCCGGCCAATTAATTGTATTTGGTTTCAAATTGCCTATCAGAGCCTGTTTACACTGGTTATTAGATTGTTTACACTAGTTTCAGACTGGTTATTGGATTGTTTACACTGGTTTCAGACTGGTTATTAGATTGTTTACACTGGTTTCAGACTGGTTATTAGATCTTGTTTACACTGGTTTCAGACTGGTTATTAGATTGTTTACACTGGTTTCAGACTGGTTATTGGATTGTTTACACTGGTTTCAGACTGGTTATTAGATTGTTTACACTGGTTTCAGACTGGTTATTAGATCTTGTTTACACTGGTTTCAGACTGGTTATTAGATTGTTTACACTGGTTTCAGACTGGTTATTAGATTGTTTACACTGGTTTCAGACTGGTTATTGGATTGTTTACACTGGTTTCAGACTGGTTATTAGATTGTTTACACTGGTTTCAGACTGGTTATTAGATTGTTTACACTGGTTTCAGACTGGTTATTAGATCTTGTTTACACTGGTTTCAGACTGGTTATTAGATTGTTTACACTGGTTTCAGACTGGTTATTGGATTGTTTACACTGGTTTCAGACTGGTTATTATATTGTTTACACTGGTTTCAGACTGGTTATTAGATCTTGTTTACACTGGTTTCAGACTGGTTATTAGATTGTTTACACTGGTTTCAGACTGGTTATTAGATCTTGTTTACACTGGTTTCAGACTGGTTATTAGATTGTTTACACTGGTTTCAGACTGGTTATTGGATTGTTTACACTGGTTTCAGACTGGTTATTAGATCTTGTTTACACTGGTTTCAGACTGGTTATTAGATTGTTTACACTGGTTTCAGACTGGTTATTAGATTGTTTACACTGGTTTCAGACTGGTTATTGGATTGTTTACACTGGTTTCAGACTGGTTATTAGATTGTTTACACTGGTTTCAGACTGGTTATTGGATTGTTTACACTGGTTTCAGACTGGTTATTAGATTGTTTACACTGGTTTCAGACTGGTTATTAGACATTGTTTACACTGGTTTCAGACTGGTTATTAGATCTTGTTTACACTGGTTTCAGACTGGTTATTAGATCTTGTTTACACTGGTTTCAGGCTACTTTGACTATATTTGGACTGGTGTCAGACTAGTTGCTAGATCCTGTTTGCAGATTTTGGATCAAGCGTGAACTGGTTTTACACAGGACTTAACTGAAGTAGCTCTTGGGCTGATAGAGGTTTTTTAATCATGTTTATGCTGCTGTATACTTTGTGTTCTTTGACTGTATCTGAGTTTCTCAGTGGATTCTGTGTTCGACACAAAGCACTGGCTCATTCCTCACTTCGCTGCCTTCAAGGTGACGCTAGCAGCTACACTGTTGGAGACGAATGGAGGTTTGAAACAAGAGAGGAAAATGCCAGTTTCAAAGGCACATCGACAGCTTTAAGCTGTTTATCAGGTCTTCTTCAGGTTTTTATGGAAACAACTTCAGACGGCTCCAACATTTCCTGCAGCCTGGTTTGGGAATCAGCACGATGCCCACGCAGAATCCTGAACACAAATCAAAGTCTTTACCGGGTTCATGTTACCGAGGAGACAAGGAAACGGCTCAAGCGGAGGAGTCGCTTGAGCAGGAAATCCCACTCCGGGTCCGATTCAGACGGATCCAAGGACTCCCACCTCCGCTGTGCTGGAGGTGAGAGTGCAGCGTTCGTGGAAAGAGGATGAAACGAGTTCCCCGCTTGACGCACTCGCTGGAAACTCTCCCACCAAAAACTCAAGGGCCTGGAAGAGTTTCAGATAGCGGTTCACATGGGTTTTTTTTAGAATAAAGGGGAGCTTTAAGAGCAGTTTCATTCTAATGTGACGGGGAACATCTGCGGCTCTCTGGACTCACATCAAAGTTGCCGACGTGGAGCTTTTCATGAAGAGGCGACAGAGAGGAGACGGACACCGGCTGACGTCTCTTCAACGACCACACAAAAAGAAAGACGCCTCCACATCCTCACTAACGGGACAAAAAGCGTCTGTTAGCGCAGCAATCAGGGAGATAAAAGAGGAGTGAGTCCAGGTGGCAGACCCCAGAGGAGGAGCGGGTCGCAGGAAGTGGAGCTGCAGGCAGACGACAATGGACAGTCTGGATCCGTCCGCTCTGCAGCAGCACTCAGGGCTTTGCAATTCATTCCACACTCGTCACCTTCAAAACGTAGTCCCTTCTGGGGGTTGACATGGACACAAGAAAAACACTAATACACATTCAAGGTTCTTCTATTTTTGTTTAAAAAAAACCCAAGAGGCTGGACATTATTCTGTCATAAGTGTAATAAATCCGGGACAAAAGTTTCATGTTTGAAATTTAATAGAAAAAAATTTTTTAAGGTCAAATTGTAGACATGTTTATCTTACTAATCAGTATTTTTGTTATTAACTTTATAACAAATAAGTGTTTTTAATATTATAATTATCCAAATTATTTTACTATTCCAGAGCAGACTAAAAACTTTTATTTGCAAAAGCCTCAAACTCTTTTTCTCTTCTTAATAGTTTACCAACATTGCTGAACCCTGCTTTTTTAAAACTTGGTGTTACAAACAAAATGTATTATCATTATTTTGATTATCAACCATTCTTTCTTATACGTTTGTTGTTTTTGTTGATTTCATTTGATATTGGACTACAAACCATTTCTACTTCCAGTACTGATGAAGTGAGCGACTGATCGGCTCCGAGGTCTGAAGGAATTCTGCCTCTTTTTTCCAGAACAATCGCTGTATTGACCAGAGGAAGAATTTTACAGTCCAGAGCGCAAACAAAGGCCACGCTGTGCACATTAATGTCCTTGTCCCGTCTGACGACAGAACAAAAACACTCACACACCAGCAAGGAAGCAGCCGAGTCCCAGTGCCGCCGGCGGTGAGCACTTCACCAACGGAGGACTGATCCTAGACCGAGGCGCCGCCGTCGACGGACAGAACTCTTTAAAGTCCTAGTGAAATGAAACTTCCACCTCCAAAACACTCTGGCTGTCGCTTCTAGGGACATTTTTATGCTAACTGGTCCAAGGGTAAAATGTTAAAACACGGCAATCTGTGAGAAAATAGCCGATAAACGTTGGTATTTCCTCTGCTGGGCGGAGCTTCTGACAATAATAGAGTGACATCACTGGTTGTGCACACACCCAAGTTGTGTTTACATTATGGAGGATCAGAGTTTTGACCACGAAGAGGCTGAATTTAACCATATTTCATTATCATCATCATTTCAAACCCAGTGATTGATGAAGAAGACACACAGAAGGTGGTTCTGCCATCGGTGACCCCGTCTGGAACATGTTTGAGGAAGCAGAAGATGCTTCGTCCTCGTCTCCTCTTCTCCTCGCCTCAGCAGACGCCAGTTTTCACCTTTGAGGCTTTGAGGCTCCTGACTTTTGGCAGAACGACTTCCTGGATCATGATGAAGCGCTTTTCTGACTGCGGAATCACCGAAGATGAGTCCAGGTATTACTTGATCGTCTACTAGCCGCCAAAGCTAGCAGCTAGCCTCTAGCCATTAGCGGCTCCCGAGCGAGCTAACGGCTAGCCACTCCCGCCGCCTGTGCTCCTTTTCTCCTCTCTCTGGTCTCTTCCAGGCTCAATCTTTCGTCAAGGCTCATAAAACACCGACTATAACTTCAAAACACTGTTAAACTTGGATATTTAAGAGGAAACAAGCCAATATAAACACAACAGATGGAGATCTGCACAACTCTTGACGTCACGCTCAAGAAGAAGGATTCCCCCGACTTCCTCGGCTGGAGATTCAAAATTCAAATAACTTTGTTATGCGACAACAGTGGAGGGGCAGAGTCGGAGGAACCTTAGAAGTAGAACCCCAACTATCGTTTTTTGCAAAGTAGTGTTTTACATTTCACTAGGCACCGTTTTTGGCTGATCGTCCACACGAGGCGGCGTTTTAGAAGCAGGAGATTTCCCAGAGTGGGGAAATTCTAAATCATGTCAGCTTTGAGGTGTGGACGGCAAAGACTGTGGAGAAACCATGACACGATCGCCGCCCATTTCCTCCACACCGTTGTGCATTTTAGGTATATTTGGTGAGTCACAGCGCCCCTAAAGGCCTGGCATGTGTACTACCTGCCCTGAAGCCTCGCGTTGAGCCGTGGTCATAGTGACGTGTGGACGGAATTTTATTTTAGACCGCCAGGAGACAAAAGATCGCTTTGGCTCGAGAGGTCAAGGCCTTAGAAAGGCTTCCACACTTTCTCAATGAAAATCAAAATGTCATCACACACCAATGGAGGCGGCTGCCATGCAAGGCACTAGACCGTCCACTCGGAGCAGTTTGGGGTTCAGTGACTTGCTCAAGGACACTTCAACATGTGGACATTTGGAGATGGGAATCAAACCGGCAACCTTTTGTTCAGGAGTTGACCACTGTACCAACTGCCAAGTCAAGAAAGATTTTACTCAACAGGATTTCGATGGGGAAAAAAAAGAAGTTTTGAGTCATTTCTTTTTTTGGGTCAATTTTTGGGGTCTTATGATCAATGTTCCAACATTTTCCTTTTCATCGTAACCAAAATGGGGAACTAGTTTGAATTTAGTTTGCTATATTTCCCTCATTCACACATCGATGGAGCGTGATGAGGAATCGAACCTTCCGACAGAGCGATGACCACTGTAGCGCCCCCGCCGCCCCACATAACAGGGATCTTTCTCTCGCCCATCAGCTTGTTTTCAGTCATGTGTCATTGATTTGATTGCTTGTGGTATGAAATAATTACACCCGTCATTTTGAATTAAAAGAGCACGACTGCACAGTGACTCAAAACACAATTTCTCACTGTACAGATGCTGTTTTGCAATATTAATATCGTGCATGTTGACAACGGTGATTTTTGTTTTCATTTGTGGAGTCATAGGGCTGGCTGGCCCAAAACAATTGATTTAAACCATTTATTGAATTTGTAGCGAAAAAATATTTTTATTTTGCAAATTCAAGATTTTCCACATCTTCCCTTTGAGGGTTTTAGTAGTTGCAGTTGTACTTTTGCTTAAACCTGGTTAATGCTAGACTTTTTTTTAATGACTGAGCCTCATTTACTTTTTATTTGGGGATTATTTATATGCATTTTAGCTCCGAGGACAATCACGGCAATAAAGTTGCACTTTTGACAATATATCTGATGTCTGCAGTCATTTTTAAATGGATTGAGAGAAAAAGAAAATCAAAAATCCAAATTATATACATAATATATATATTGCCCAGCCGTATGGAGTCGAGGGTGGCGGAACACATACCTCCCCTCACAGACATTTACACTGACGGACTAAAACGGACTTTCAGCAGCGAGCAGCTCAACTTTTCTGCATTGTGTCCCTTGTGTTCCAGCTGTGGTGGCGTCGCCGCGCCGCCATGCTGCTCCACGTTGCTCTCAGGACGAATGAAAGAGCTGCTTGTTGTGTTTTACTGCGACGGGGGAAGCAGCACTTTAATAAAGTCTGGATTAATCGCGGCAGAGGCGAAGAGCTATCGTTAAGACCCCGGTGAACAAAACCCCGCCATCCACAAACAAACCCTGACATCCACAATTAGCTGGTTTGGCTTTAAGCAAAGCTCACCCTCCTATTGTGGAGCGCTGACCCCGCCAGCCTCTCCCCGGGGGGCCCCGGAGTCACGTCCAAGCATGAAAGGAGCCCCCTCGGCCCTTCGGAGGCGGGGGAGGAAGGAGCTTTTCTTTCTCCGGGCCGGGGAGGGGTGAGACGGGGGAGGGGGGAGGGGGGGGGTGGGGGGGGGGGGGTGACAGAGTGACACGGTGACGGCAGGACTGAACTGGCTGGAATGTGCTTCCGCCGGGCAGAGTGACGCCGCGAGGAGGGATGGACAGAAGAAGAAAGAATTCACAGAGGAGAGGACACCGGCGGAGGCGGAGGCGGGGGCGGGGGCGGGGGGGTGGGGGGGGGGGGGGGGGAAGAGGGGGCTGATGGGAGTTTTTCCTTCCCAGATATGGAAGACATGACGAGCCTCTGAGCAGAAATGGCTGCCAGGCGGGGGGTTCTCCTCCTGAGGGGGGGGGCGAGCCCGGCCCAAGTGCCAACGAGCAACAACAAAGTCCCGCAGCCGCCGGTGACCTCTGACCTGCGTCCCTCCGCACAGACTGATCAGGAAATAACGGGGCCCCCGGGCCCAGACATGTTGGAAGAGCCCCCAAAGACCAAGACTCAGACTAATAAAGTTTGAAAATAAAACCATCTGTGGTGGTGGCGTGTCCGAGCACCCTATATTGAATGTCCTCATATAGTAATCATTATTATTATTATTGGATTCTAAATCACGTTTATGGGTCATAACTTTTTGTGAAACTTTGCACAGTCCTCGGGCCGGCGAAAGATTTGAAGATTTAATATCCATTTAAATATGTTTTGTCATGTGCACCTCAAACAAAATGTAGTGCTATTTTTTAATAATACATCTGATTAAATGTATAAAACGCCATAAATTCCACCAGTGACAGCCTGTGATTACTCGTTTATAACAAGCAAAGAAATGTGTCTCATGACGATGTAGTTAATGAGCAAACAGTTGAATAAACAACAGTTTTCCATCGTTTCATAGTCAACTATTCATTTCTTCTTGAAAATCTCCCGTGTAAAAGGTGTGAAGTAGCAGAAGAAGCATTCTCAACGCAGACGCCATTCCTACAAATCACCACTTAAAGAATCACCTGGAACCTTTAAGACCGAAACTTAAACAATGCAATCTGTATTTTCTTTTCAAGGGAAGCCAGCAAGTTGGAGCTCCAACAGCCGTCGATGTACTTCACACCCCGACGCCACGCTCAGGTCGTTGATCCGCGGTCCGACAGTCATGACCGGTGTCGTACCCCTACGCCTGTTCCAACCAATGAAACCAAACCACCAGACGCCAAACAAGAACATTTCACTAGTGACACACTTTTGTACGTGTATGTCATGTTATAGTTTGGTCGACGCCCACACACAGGATTAGTTTCCCCACAAAGCAAATCGTTGTAATTTGTTAAAAAATAAAATGAAGTTCACATGTTTATGTTTCATGATAAAAGAGAAGTAAAAAGACTTAATTCATATGGCAAGGATTACAAGTTATGCAGGTAATAGTATAAATATGTTTTCAATTAAATTCATGGTTTTTTTTCTTTGTTTTCTGATTCCAGACTTAATAAGACAATACATGATTGAATAAATTTTTAAATTTAAAAGCAAACTATGGTCATGATTTCAGATTAGATTAGGTTGGAATGCATTAGATAAGTACTGTTATGAGGATTTAACATGATTATACAAATTCATGATTAATGACTTATTAGGATATTGAAATAATTTCGATCACTTGTGTATAATCTGCAATGTTAAAAAATGATGTTAAAAGCAATTCAGATGTATTTGTTGAGAAATGCATTGATTTTATTTATCATTTGGAGGCTCCAATGACATCGTCCCAACATGGCGGCCATATTGACGGGTTCCACTCAATAGATGACCTGGCAAACGCCATCGAGCCAGTTTATTTCTATCTCTGTCCAACAACTTGCTAACAAGCTACTAGCTTGTTAGCAAACTTCTACAAACTTGGAGACTGAACGAGACAGAGACTTTCTATATTACTGAGCTCATACATATTGTAATCAAATCTGTTTGGTTCACTTTGAACTCAGGCCTCCCTTTGACTCCTCACACACTCCTCCTCTGGCACATGGCACCACAAGAGGAAGGACTTCCTCCTCTTCCCAACATGGCCATGTGTGGGCGGAGCCAGTCACGCTCACACAGACACAGCAGATTGTGAATGCAGCTCCTATGATCGTAGGTTCAAATGACGGAAAATGAAGGAAAAGCTGGATTTGGGACAATAAACTATGAAAACAATGTTTCTGGACCAAGGAGACCATGTGGAAGTGTTGAAAAGCTGAATAATATGACTTCTTTAAGGAGATTCCCTCACAAACACGCCCACACACCTCAGTTTCTCAGTACGACGGTTTGGCTCAGCGGCAGATGTTTGTCGTCCCGCACGGAGGGAGCAGGTTTTAAGGAGGAGGCGTCCATGAGGAGGACAGAAGACGGGGGAGGGAGGGGAAGGAAGGAAAAAACTGGCTCCTGACAGGAAGTGAGGAGCTGAGCTGTCCTTCAGGACATTACGAGGAAATCAAGCTGCAGGCTGAGGAATCCCCAGAATGAAGGGGGGGGGGGGTGTCAGCTATTAACGTGACAGGAATAAGAGTAAAGCACTTTAGTACAACCCAAACCCCACGACTCTGAGGACAAAGTGTCAAATGGAAATGATAGAAACCTTCTGAGCCTCCACTCAACTGACAGTACAAAGAAAGTCAATGTATTGAACTTGACATAGATAATCTTCACTCTCAACCAACTTGGAAATGCAAAGCTTAAACCCCCCCCCCCAAAAAAAAAACCCACCAGGTTCAGTGTCTTACTATCGTTTTCTGGAAATGGAATCTTACTTTGACATGTGGCATCAGGGGAGCCAGGGTGGAAACTCTCCACTACAATATCTGTTTGTAATGGAGGAGTGTGTTTTTCAGCACGGTGCTTTGCACAAACACAACCCTCACAATCTTTCAAAACTCTTTCACTCCAGATGATGAATTCCTAAAACTTGACCCAGTGTTGTGACTGTATCTTCACTTGTGGAAGTCCGGACCGCTCCGAGACGTTCCCCCACACGTCCCTGTCCACTGTGGACTCGCGTTCAGCTCAGAAACCACAGTTCACCCTGAAGGCAGGCCTCTGACCTGTGGCTAGAGACTGAAGAGGAACTCTCAGGGAGGACAAGCCAAGCGAGGAGGGGCTGATCACCACCACACCACCATGCAGAACCTCACTTCAGTGCCCCGTTTACACAACGTCTCAAGTGAAAACGCACTGGAGAATTCTTTACTGCTGCTGTGGTGCACATGAGCAGTAGCAGTGCTTCTACGGTCAACTCGGGACAGAGACCAACTATTTACAGAAAGCCCCCCCCCCCCCCCACCATTTACATGACAACAGAGCGCGAGCGTTGTTGCGTTTTCCGGGGCTCAGAGCGTCGTTGTCGGGTAAACGGGCCCTTAAACTTCACTTCATCCTGTCTTATTTGACACATCCTCCAATTTCTAAAAAGAAAGCGTAGACTTTGTGGCGAACACGTGACTGGAACAATCGGCACTAGTGGTCCGAGCGGCGAAGTCGTGTCGCGACGCTGCTGTAGGTCAGTGAGCTCCACAGGAAACCGACGTCTGCAGTTATTATCGTGTTTCCAAAAAAAAGAAAGAAAGAAAGACTCCTGAGCGTTGGACCGGAGCCTCAGGGTCAGCCTGAGGGTTGGGAGGAGGAGGAGGAGGAAGAGGAAGAGGAAGGGGAGTAGGAGGGAGTTACAGTTGTTGTGGAGGGGTTGGGGTGGAAGGAGGGGGGAGGGGGGGGGGAAGATCCCAGCTCGCAGCACTGTCCAATTAAATTTCCTCCCATGACCTCATCGCATTCTTCCCCCGCTGCAGCCAACAATGGGCGCTTTGACTTCTCAGCGCGTGGGCATGACCGATCTTGGCCTCGCTCGCTCGCGGCCGGACCTCCATCTGCACCGCCGCCGCTTCGGGCGGCAGGTAGCGGGACAGAGCGGGGGGGGGGGGGGGGTCAAAGTTCACGGCGAGCACGGCGGCTGCGTTAACCCCATGATCATCCGGCACGCCGACGTCAACGCCGGCGGCTCAGACGAGAGGGAACTGGCCGCGCTATTAATGGAAACCCAGTCAGAACCGACGGCGTTCCGTCTCTTCTCAGAACGGGACAGGTTCTGAAGGCGCTGGTTGATTACAGTCATCCACTATTACTGAAGATGGAATGTGGAACTGGCGCACCTTTCAGAATTGATACAGAAAAAAAAAAAAACTATGACAAGTTCGTGTGAGAAGAAGACGGCCGTCGTTCAGCCACGACAGAAAAGACTGAGAAGAATCTGAAACGTGAATCTGGTTCAACAGTAAAAAAGAGAATGTTTTGTTGATACCTCCTTTAAATAACCAGGCAAACCAGAGCCCTGCAGGGGGCGCCACTGAGCACGCTCGGACGGCAGCAGGTGCTGAGGTCGGAGGTCGTGAGGCAGACGCCTCTCGCTGATAAAAACACCATCAAATTGGATTGGACTTGTGTTAAAGAGAGCCGAGGATGAGGAGGAGGAGGAGGAATGTGAGGAACGCAGCGGAGTTTAACCCCTTCAGCCCACACCACCGATTCAAGCACTCGGCCCTGAAAACCCCCCCCCCCCAAGGAGCTCTCCGCCCTCCCCAATGGAAACTCGCCACCGCCAAGGAGCTCAAGCAGCCCGGACTACATACAAATCACGTGATGAAGGCAGAGGAGGGGTGACGTAGGAGGGAAGCTGCAGGTGAGCCATGGCAGTTACACATTAATGCCCCGGTTAATGTCCAACCCGCTGCTATAGGCAGGAATGTACAGGACCACAGAGGCCTGTTTGTTTTGCACACATGAGCAATCCTGCAAACATGCAGCCGCACCACGCTCTGAGCCGACTTGTAGTCCTGCTTATCTTATCATGTGGACTGATTGCAGTGGAATTCCTGCGGCACACTCGCCGCTTTCCTCTTCGTTTTCTCTGTCTCTGCATCTTTTCTTCCTCTGCTGTGAGCCTGAGAGCGAGCTCAGGTCTTCATGTTGCTCCCTTATAATCAACATGTTGTCACTTTTAGACTCCAGTATCTTCAGAAATTTGACCAATCCCCCAATTAAATGTCATTAAATAAAATTTTTAAATCCAATGTAGTAATTACAACAGCTGCTGGTTAGGGGGCGCTGTCAGCTGAAACAAACACTGACCAGAGAGGAGGTGAAGAAGAAACACGGCTCATTGATTGGTCCGGACCAGAAGTCCCACCGCTTTAGCCCGTGGTGGCTAGGCTAGTTAGCACGTAGCTAATGGGTAGTCACAAACAACCGCGATATATCGTCTTCAGACCAGATATCAATGAGTCTCTTTCTTCCTAGCTACTCCACGTCTGGCTGTGAGATATTTTCCCAACTTTTTCTGTTGTCTCATTCTAATTCTGATTTGAAACCAGAACTCCCGCCACTTTAGCCCGTAGTGGCTAGGCTAGTTAGCTCATGGCTAAAGGGTAGCCTCAAACAACCACGATACATCGTCTTCCGACCAGATATCAATGAGTCTTCCTCTCTACGTCTACTCCACGTCTGCCCACAAGATATTTTCCAACTTTTTCTTTGTGTGTCTGCTTAATCTGATTCGTTTGTTCACTACCCAGGATGCACTGCACACTACGTCACGTCCTCTCCCAGGGAATGTGAACACAACCTTCACGTATCTTTTGCTTACGAAGCATAAATTAGGCTTTATGGTATTTAAGTACTCGTATCACACCTCCGTATCATCAAGTAGCTTAAAGGTTAGTTTTGCACTCTGGGACACAGAAACGGGCAAAATGGAATGAACTTAAATAGTTTTGAAACTCGGCCTATATGAAGTGAACTCAAAGAGCTGAGCGCGCCCCGCCTCAGGAATGAGGCTTATCTTCTTATCAGCTTTCAGCCATCTTGACCTTTTTCTTTGGAGCGTTGATGGCCTTTCTCTACTTGTCATTACCTGCACAAATTGTTTAGACAAGCCAACATTTATAAATAAAGAATTGTGTCAAACTCTAACTGCAAGACTATATTTAAAAAAAAAAGACTAATAATGAAAGTCCAGTATTTACTTAAATTTCAAAAAATGTCAAAAAGTATGTACAATGCATCAGAAACATATTTTATTTAATAATCACAATAGAATAAAAAAAAAAAACGTGAAATAGGCTTTTAAAATATTTACTGTTATAAATGTAATCAAAACATTGATGTGATTTTTTTTTTTTAATTTCAGAGAAATCAATCAAGTTTTGGATGGATTCAATCATTAGGAAAAAAAAGAGTATGGCTGATATTTGGAAAATATGTGTAGAAAAATCACTGTTAATATTACAAAAATGGAAAACTGTCATAAAAATGTTTGTACAATATCTTAAAATATCATCATGGAGTAACTTTGAAACTGTGTGTATGTGTGTGTGTGTGTGTGTGTGTGTGTGTGTGTGTGTGTTGGGGGGATTTCCAATTAAGGGTTTGCGGGGGAGGACGGGTGAGGAGAGAGTAAAAGGTGGGAGGCAATGATTATTGTAATGGCAGAGGAGGAATACACCCTGTTATCACTCGCCGTTACACCGACTCTTTCATCCATTCATATTCTCACGCTTTCATTCCTCCACTCCTGCAACCCTTTATGACCAAAACAGACGTTTTTGTGATTTTCCTCCAATTTATACTTTTTGCCGCAAAACACATTCATCCTTTAAAATGAGACGAACACAAGTTTTATATAGTTTGATATATGAACACAAACTGCGTCTTGTGTTGCATTTATGAAGTTTCAGCTATGAGATAGGATGGTCAACATTGCATTATATTTTCAGTTATATTAGTACCTGATTTTAGAGGTTTCATCTTTCTTTTTCATTTGTTTCTGTACAACTTTGACCATTTTGGTTTTGAAAGCTTATTTTCATCTCAGCTGTTTGCTTTTAAGTGCTTTCAGCAAAGCAAAGTTAACTTCAATTCTATTTATTCTGCGTTTTAGTTTCTGTGTGGAGCTAGAACAAGAATTTCCCCCGATGGATTAATAAAGTATTTCTATTCTACTCGTTGTTTCATCCATTCTCCTCAAGCCATTCTTAATATACACTTAGTAATTTAGCCACTGTCCATTTAGAGCTTGATTCATGCACCAACCGGTTAATGTGTTCACTCTTTCATTCCTACAGTAACTCCTTCACCCATTCATAAAGTTTTCTTTTTATATCTTTTGATGTGACACTCCTTCATTCGTCCATTCACTCACGCTGAAAAGTAAAAAAAAACTAATGGGGTAAAGAGAACATAGTGTGCAGATCATTTTTCTCTTCGATGAATGAAGGAGTGAACGTGACGTCAGGAGTTTGAGGTTTCATTTTCGTGCAGTTCGACCGGTGGAGAAGTTTTAATGCTCCTACAGTGTGTGGAAACTTTCAGCGTCGAGGGTTTGGTCAGCCCCCCTCTGCACCGCCCAAACCCCCACCTTAAAAGCAGAAGCAACCCCCAGCCACAGATTCCCATCAGCCCCCAGGGCTCATGGAGAAGCTGTGATCTACTGGGAGGATTCCACCCCCACCCCCCCCCCACCCCCCCCCCCCACCCCTTCCCCCACCTCCGACTCCAAACACCAGCCTGTTTGGTGAAGCCTTAACAAGGGTAGTGGGGGGGGACCACCAAAGAAGAAGCCGCCCCGCCCGGATGTGTCACCTCACCGGGACGTGAGGAACAAACGGCAGCGGCCCTCATTACCTGAGACAAAGAGTCCCAGCAGGGGGGGGGGGGCAACAAAACCTCACAAAGCCCCCACAGCTGCAGAAACTCCGAGACCCCGGCGTCCCGGAGCTCCGAGCCACAACATGTTGGAGGACTCCCCTCCACTGCCGAGGACCAGGAAGTTCCAGTGCGACCAGCGTCTCAAACTCGCGACTTTCAACAAGAAACACACAAACATGAAGCCGGTCCTCAGCTGAATCTGGCAGGTTCCCTAATCCGCTCAGCACTCCCTCCAACCTGCAGACAACTTAGCCAGAAAGTGGAGAGCACTGAAAGTCTGGCTGCTCCGCATCACGTGAAGGTATGAACTGAAACACCTTAAGTTCTGTTGGTTTCATTCATGTCTCCTTGATTAATTCAAAATGGAACTCACTGAGTATAGAGACAAACGTTGGGTACAGTATTTGTTTTGTAAACACATTGGCTCAGTACCCAGAGGGGATGCTGTGACAGTTGTATGTACAGTACAAGTCACTGGAATGGCAGGAAAACAACCAACATCAAAACATGTGTTTCTCCGCAAATTCAAAATGTCAGTTTCAAACATCAAATACATTTGAAATAAATAACGTTTCACTTGTTGACAGGCCTGATTATTTCCTACCTGGTGGCCAAAGGGCAGAAATCAACACACAACTTAAGGAAAAATGACCAAAAAACACCAAATGAAGAAAGTGAACTGTTCATTGAAAGAGGGAAATGTCCAAGCACAACTATGATAACATTCTCTGCAAACTGAATATCGTAAATCCTGTCGTTATGACTCAATATTTGACAAGAAGAATGATGTTTTACCATTTAAACTTGAAACCCGTTTCCATGACAACCATTTGAAAAGTGACGTGAAAATGCAAAACCTTCGTTGCATTTTGGGCGTCTTTTTATGCAAAACAAAAAAAACAAAAGTCCCTCAGAACCAACTTTGTGATAACTGCTCCCCAGGTGGAACTTTTAGAAAACACCCTGACCCCGTCATCGTGAAGAAGGGCACAAACAAGACTTTGCTCTGGGCCCGTTTGCTTGTTCCTCGTAGATGCTACTGCGTGGTTTCACTACAGAAACAAACAGCAGCCTCTAGTGGCCCTACATGAAAAATATATTAACAATGTTTCTGCAATTTCTGTATAAACAGACACCGTGTCCACAAAGTTGCCATATACACATGAAAGTGACGAGTTATCACTTGTGCAAACTGGGCCTCAGGTTAGTTCTAGATTAGTTCAGCTTGAATTGATTAATACATCTTGGAAAGGACACGCTTGCAAAATCTTTAATAAAACGTTTGTTTTCAAGCTAAAAGCAAAGGTAATGTGTCCAAACATGGTTCTAGTTACAAAGACAATGGTAGATGAAAAACACTCTACAAGTGAAATCCCAAAATAAAGGCACCAGGAGTGAATTTGTATCAGTGAGCACGATCCAAGGTGTTTGAACGGAATAGAAAGTCGTATTCCCAGTGAGCAGTCAATGGTTGTTCTCCTGGCAGACACTTGTTGAGGAAGCAATGGGGAAGGTTGCCTTTCAAACCAAGGCCAGACCTTCTGGATGGAGGTTGGCTCAAATCGTTGTGTCTCTCTAAATAATCTCAAACAGACTTCGAGGACCAGGAACGTCCATCTCTTTCCTATTCCATCACTTTTACGACTCCTAGCTCATCTTCATACCTGATAGTGACTGGGATTAATGTTCCCTCCCAGAAATCTGGAGCCAATCAGATGCTTTCTTGGTGGAGCAGGGACACAACATCCAGAGAGGGTAGGTCATAGAAACAAGCTTCCACTAAGTCACATCTACAATAAAGAACATGACCAACGCCAATGATGAGGGAGGGTTTTATGGTGACCCATCAAATCTAGTCCATCGGGGCCAGAAATGAGGGAGCAGGTGGACTAATGCACACAGACCTGCACCACAAACCTCCACGCTGCGGATCAAAGCCCTGCAGCGATCAGGGACACGGCGATCCCCGCAGAGAGAACATGAAAGCAGCTCAGAGGAGAAAGGAAAACATCCAAAGCCCCACTTCAGCTCCTGGCTGGATCAAAACCCACATCGGTCGGCCGCCTCGCAGACGTCTCGGCTCGGGGAGACGTAAACAAGCCGAACAATGGCCGAGCGTCTTCAGAGCACCCGAGGACTCCCGACTGCTATCTGCTCATCTGACACAACAGGGGGCTTATTAAAAAACACGGCACATCCTGCCGATGGGCGGGAGATTGTCTGCGCGCTGACAGGCAGGTATGAGCGGATCAAAGGTGAGGCGGAGCTCGGGACGGACGCCTGATTTACGGCGCTTGATAAATAAAGCGTAATTAACGCGAGCCGTCAGGTTTGGTTTCCCCGAGCTCATTCGCCGGGAGTGATTTCAGGTTTACGTTGAGCACAGCGGGCCTGTAAATTAAGTGTTTACGCTGCGGCAGCAGGTTTATAGAAGAAGCCTCCGCAGAGGATCGCCACAATAACAAAATGTCCAGTGATGGAGTGAAAAACTACCGAGAGCTGCAGCATAAACAGCTCTGCACATGTGGACCGTCACCGTCGGGGAACAGCTTTGAGTTACGACTAAATCAGTTTCATCTGGAGGGAATCTGTTAGAAGACTAAGTCGTCATTTTACACCAAACTTCAACAAAACCATTTTTGTTGCTCCTACACTCAGAGAGACCAGTTTTAGTCCTACTTCTCAAATAAAAGTGTGAGTATCTGAATGTGACGACCTGAAGAAACGGGGTAATTGATCACTGTAAGATGAATTCTCTGTGTGTGCTCTCGGGGTGCAGTGGTACAGGTTGTCTCAACCGCCACTGTAGGCTTCGCTTCGCGTTGGTTGTTTATTTTAGTTTCGCGGACTCCTTTGTCATAAAACTTTAGGGCAGGCTTCTTATGCTGGAGATGCATGCTTGTGTTTCCTTTTACAAATGAGGCGCGTTTCAGAGATTTGGACTAAAAGACAGCGATTTTATGAAACATCGGCACAGAAAGAGACAGAGACAGCAGAAGAGGGAGAGCTGGCATGCTAACCATGCTAACGGCTAACACCGTGAGAAACTGCTTTGTTTGTCTGCTCTATAAGAACAACACACACATCAACACATCACCCGGAAGGACAATTATTCTACCACGCCTCAGAAAAGCGCTGTGGTGGAGATGAGTGGGCGGAGCCTCTACAGTGATTGGTCGTTAAACTCATGGGGGAGGGCTTTAGTGCAGCAGGTTGACTGGGCCTGTAAATCATGTAACACTGCGGTCCATAAGGGCGTATTGAGCCACACGGGGCGAAGCCAGTGCTTCAATCTTTAACAGAGCCGCTGCATCCCCAGTGTGCATGTACCGAGACTTGTTTGATGTGTGTGCGTTTACCTGCTGTGTGCAGACAAGGACGTGTAAATGTCTCTGCCCTCGCCTCGGTCACGCTTTTATAAGCGCACTTTGCTACTTTCCTCCTACACTGGGGATTACTGTATAACTGGGTTTTCTTTCAACTCCGTAGACGCACCTCAATCTCATCAGGCCGTGAGTTAACTGGTCTGTCCTGCCACTCCGGTACAGTCCTAGTATCACGAAGAGCCTGTCCACGTCCTGTCTGGTCTGGACCAGAGTCTCTTCAGGGAAAAACACTTTTGTTTGGGCGACGTGAAAACGCCCACCAACTCTGAACCGGAGTCAACAAGTGATCTCTGGTCTCCTTCAAAACCTCCGTCTCCTTCCTTTACAAACCTTCTTTCTAGTGGGCGGGGGGAGAGGACGTGACGTAGTGTGCAATGCATTCTGGGTAGTGAACAAACAAAACTAATGTGGTCTGAAGATATATCGTAGTTGTTTGAGGCTACCCATTAGCCACATGCTAACTAGCCTAGCCACCACGGGCTAAAGTGGCGGGACTTCTGGTTTCGGTCCGGACCAATCATTGAGCCGTGTTTCTTCTTCACCTCCTCTCTGGTCAGTGTGTGTTTCAGGTGACAGCGCCCCCTAACCAGCAGCTGTTGTAATTGCGTGACATTTTCCAGGTGGTTTGGTCTCTAAAGTGAATGTGAATGAAGGGGTGAACATTCTCAGCTCCCCTCCCTCCCCAGTGACCCGGGTCCCCGGACCGTCACCAATGTGAAAGTCTCCTAAAGTTTCCAGCGACCCAGTAGCCCACTGATCCTAAACCTGCTGGGCAGACGGCCGTCAGCAGGCTGGACTGTGGAGATGTGATGAAACGAGCGGGTGCACGCCGCCAGCTCCCAGCGCCTCCTTCAAAGAGGCGACGTTGCCACGATCACGTTTCAAGCTGCGCATAAATCCGTCAGCGGCGTAATCATGTGTTTACCCTCAATGTGCTTTGAGTCACTTTTTACTCCATCTCTTACCTGAGCACCGTCCCTCCTCCCCGGCAGCAGGGCTAAAATTACCCTGCATGCATCTGCTTGTCCCTGTAATGCATCTGCGCTCACTTGTAGACTCCATCTATAATAATAGAAACATCCCCCTCTGTGCTCCCCCTCGGGCAGAGAATCACTTCCTGGGCAGAGCAAATCACAGAGTGTGAGCAGGACCGGGACAACAGAACCCCCCCCCCCGTCCCTCCCCAACAGGCCCCCTCGTGCTCCTTGAACACACTTGAGTTGAGTTTCCTCAGAGGTCACAAACTGCTCGTCTGAGAGTCCTTTCCCGTCCGCTTGAACTCCCACAGCGACTTTTCTTCCCACAGGAGAGGAAAGACTTTGTTATCTCAAACTACAGTCGGGTCGAAGGTGAAAGTTATCCAAAGCTATGTCGCAATCACGGAGCTGGGAACTTTAGTTAGAAGATGAGAAAGTCCTTTTTTCAAACTGGGTTCTTTTTAAGATAAGACAAACTTGTATTCGTCCCACAAGTGAGGGATTGCAGTGTCACAGCCGGGGCCCGACAGAACAACCCCCCCCCCCCAATCATTGCCAATAGAGAATAATCCAGGGATCCAATAACAAGCCCCTCATTACAATCAGGTGTTGCAGCTGGGAGGAGCTAAACCCTGCAGGACAGGAGCCTCCAGGACCGAGGCTGGACACCTGGAATAATCAGTAATCTGCCAAAGGTGTTCCGATTGACGTCAACGTTCAAGCTTATTTTTCACTAATAAAATCCAGGAATAGTGTTTGAGTTACTTATCCAGTAGAAGACGTCCCACAGCGGAGTGAAGCACTGAAGAGTGTAAAGTTCCCCGTCGCAAAACGACTTTGGCACTTCGAGGCTTAAAGTTAGTTACTCTCCCAGAACAAAAATGGTTGAAATACACTTCTCATAAAAGGCATCACTTCTGCACAGAGCATAAATCAGTATGCGTAAACAAGACCATTACCGCTTATTTCCAACCCGCAGTTTCCAAAACTGATCAAACCAAAGTCGACATGTTTACAAATAAGCAGCCCAGGTGAAAATAACATTTGACCGATTTAGCCTGAAAAATAGGCCAAACCTTTTCAAGGAAAGAGTATCGGAGCCACGAGAATAGTCTGAAATACGAAACAGATCGTAGATCATGTTTCCAGCGCGACTCAAGATCTCAGGAGATCGAGTGTAAAAACAGGATCTTGTGTTCCAACGCTTCGGGACAGTTTGGGAGTTTCCATGAGAGGACGGTCCATGAAATTCAAACGCTGAAAATATACATTCCTGTCACGTGTAATGAGGAATTTTGTCGAGAAAGGCATCATTCCGCTGGTCCCTGAAGGAGCTCTGCAGAGTCCACTGTGTTTTTCATGGGGTGCAAAGCCATCGTCTATCATGAGTGACAGCTCAGACAACTTCCCCTATATAGTCGCATCTTTTTGGGGTTTTCCTGCAGCGGAGTGACGAGTTGGAAAGACAGTCAGGTTGGTTCTGAAACCCACTGATCCTGCAAAGAAACCCAAGCCAGACCACGAAGCCTGATAAGCACACAGACGTGTCTGCCTCTTCCCTCCACTGTGATTGTATCTAAACTCCAGCCTGTTTAGTCTGAACACATCCGCTCAGCCGAACGAAAGAAGACGAGGAGGAAAAAAAGTCAAACACTTCACATCAAACACGAGCTCCAAACACCAGTATTACGTTTCCAGTTTATTTCATGTATCCAAGGGTTTAAAATACATTTGAATGGAACCTGCAGAGAAATAAACCGACACTTCCAGCTGTTATTCTTCTCAGCCCAACTTTGGCTCCACTTCAGTTCCCGCAAAAACATTTGGATTGCCTCACATTGTGCAACCGAGAGGCCAGAGCCAAAACCCGTGAGTGCTTCATTCAAAGCTTATGTTTCAGTGGAAATGGTGCAAATGTGTGACACATCAGAGGTTGAAACATTTTAAAAGGTTTCAGAGAAAACAAACAGGAAAACTTGCTGGCGGCTGGTCAAAGTTCAAGGTTGAACCGGAATCTTTCTCAGCGAGACACAGTCGACGCTTGAATGGAATTAAACGCAGCGTTAAATAGAGTTTTACCAAGTAGTGATGGTACTGATACGCAAGAGACTTGATTTCAAGACTCAGCTGTCGGGGTCAGACGATAGACGCTTTTATCGGTTATGGGGATGAAAACATGAGATGAATTGATGGAGATAATCCTTCATCAGGGCAGTCAGGTGCCAGTATCCTTTATTTACAGCACAATACCAGTTAGACGTTTTGTTAAAGGATAATTTATGACTCTAAAAGAATCTGGTATTTTCACTTAAAAAGCAATAAAAAAAAAAATCACACAAAATGTTCTGTAAAGTAATTCCAGTATGTTTTGGTGACAGTGTCAACATTGTCAACATATTTTGATGATTAACGTGAGAAAACTTTTGGCCAGGGTAATGTGACATAAAATGTTATTATCATTGATGGAAATTAGGGGAAAAAAAAGAAGAAAGATTATATATGAATGACTCTTTTGTGAGATTTGCCATAATAAAGATGTGGATTAAAAAAGTTGTACTTTCTACTACCCCCTTTACGAACACGTAACACACACTGTAAAAGTTGAGTGTGTGTCGAGTGATTGCTGGATTACTCACTGACTGTCTTTTATTATCATTACTCCTTCAGTTTCTTGTTTTTTTTCCTATACTTGCTCGGAAATAAACAAATAAATAAATAAATGTGGCCCCATGGTTGCTCAGGCGTCACGGTATCAGAGGCACAGAGCCAAACCTTCCTCCTGGTGCCTAAAAAGACCAGTTTCCCTTCAACGTTAATATAATCTCTACGTTCACATTTAATAACTGTGGAATATTGTCATTTAGCAAACCGGAACGCGCCCAGACCAGCGCTGTGTGACAGAACCTGCACCAGGAAGACGTCACATGACCAATCATGTGAAGGGAAATCAGTTCTACGAGCCTCGTAAACAACCAGGGAGTCGCTGTCTATTCTTGTGACGACGAGACGTGGAGGTTGCCGTGACGAGAGCCAGCCGGAGCTTCAGAAAGCTGCTGGTGGAGGTGCGACGAGGCCGGAGCTCCACAAGCTGCGGCAGCTTGATGGAAGACGAAGTGTGAACTCGTAAAAAGACTCAACTTGGAACAGCAGGAAGGGTTCAGCTGGCGGGTTTCAGTTTTATGTGCCATGAAGCCGCAAGCACAAAGTCAATCGGCAGCTCCTATAAAGTCTCTCCGGTGGAAGAGCATCCGCGCCGACGGAGGCCGAGACAAAGCTGTAATTACAATTTCCTCTCGCTTCATCTGCTCGCCGTGACGGTTTGATCCAGATGTCAGCCGCGGTACAGAACAGGCTTTTAATAACAGCCTGCAGCCGCTGCTACGCCGCTCAACTGCACTAACCAGGGCTTCCAGTGAGTGGGAGCTCACGAGCTCCAACATGACCTGATCATTCATTTGGAGACTTTTCCTTTCACCCCCCCCCCTCCATTTTTAGGAATCTGCAGCTCTATTCTCTTTCTTTAGGTGGTAAACACACCTGTTTCTTGTGTTATCAGTCCCACCGAAGGCTGCTGTTGGTTCTTCTCACACCCTCAGATATGAGGCTTTATAGCTAATATGCAGAATATTTGAGACATTTTGTAGCCAAGATATTTAGACATTGAGACAGAAATCCATGTTGAAGTGCAGGAAGAGTCCAATAATAAGAAAAGCAAATCTGTGATATGCATAATGCACATGTTGATACCACAGTAGCAATACATGTGTAATACATTACGCAGTCCTGCTCTGCTTTCTCAAAAGGAAAAGTCCGTCATGGTTCACGAGAGCCGGGAAATTCCAAAATGGAGGCAGAAAGCAGAGGAATAAAGCTTTGCTGTCCGAGAGTGAACGCCAATACTTCTGCAGAACAACCGTCCAATCAGCATCCACCATCAAAGAATGATGCTGACACTGGATAAGAAACGCTAGTTATTTAGAGTATTTTGGAAAACTCTACAGGAGCGCTCACAAGTTAGACTTCATGATGGTTTGATAATGTCGCGGAATGATCCCGAAAATATTTCCACTTCTGCCTTCGTCCTCCTTTCCTCACGTTTTAACATTATTTCACGCCAGGAGTTCTGACTCCTCTGGCTACTTTAAAATGAGAAGTATGGATTGGCTTTTTCCTGCTGGCTTCTCCTGCTTCCAACCTGCTGATGAACTTAAGAAAAAGAAAAAAAAAATGACCTGTTTCAGTAAATTGCTGCTGTGGTACTCTGGACGACCACTAGGGGTCTCCATCTATATGCACCTGCAGGTGACAGATCACATTTAGTTTATGTTGATGATGACTCTTAAGCTCAGACTACAGTTAAACACGGAGTTCCACAAAGTTCCGTATTAGGGTCTGTACTCTTCACGACACCTGCTTCCTGGAGAGAAAATCCTCAGCATTAACTTCCAACACGCATTTATCTAAAACTCTGTCGAACTGTAATGGAGTGGTGATGCTGTGTTTCCACATCTCAATGCAAATTGAACCGCGTCAGCTGCACTTATAATGGTTGCATAAAAATATTGGTACAAGTCCATCACAGTTGTATTTTAAAACTCGGTTCCGCTCTCAGGCGGTGGATGTTTGGGAAAGCAGAAAGCAGCAACCAGACGCTGCAGGTTCGCATCTGATAATCAACTGTCGCTCTCGGCGCAGCTTTTTAATTACGATGGGAGGTTTGCACGTCTATTTTTAGAAGCAAATGTGTGTGAAACGTAGCTTGGGCCTGAAATGGGATCAGAGTCAAGATTAGGACTCCAAACAGAACGGCTCTCGTTGGATATGTGGCGAACTAAGAGAATAAGAGGAAGAGGAGCTTTCACATCATATTTCCTCTGCTCATTTCTCCCGGATCGACGACACGGAGAGGCGAGGAGAAGGGAGGACAAAGGAGGACAGGGGACAGGACGGGACTTGCGTGGTCACGGGGAGGGCCAGCGGTGACCCTGAACGCACCACGGGCCTTTTAATTAGCACACAGAGACAAGAATGCAGCGTTAGTGGTTCAAAGCGGAGCGTGATGAGTGAACAAACACAGAGCGGCGGGTCAAACACGAGGAGGCAACTCCTCGGAGGAGGAGGAGGAGGAGGAGGAGAGGGGCTGTTTGTCGTGGGGGACGGGGGGCAGGGAGGGGCAGGTAAACACACACGGAGCTGGGAACATTCCACCTTCACATTCAGGATGGAGAGGCCGATATAAAACTGGGATCCAAAGACGAAAACAAGGTTTCTGAAGAGGTCGTCTCAACAAGTCCAACATTTTAATAAGAGCAAAAGGTCAGAGGCAAAAAGACCCTTTTAAAAGTCTTCATCCTGTAAGATTTCCATTCAGACGATGAAGACTTAAGCCCAACTTATACCCCCTATGTAAATTGGCACACATGTATACCTCCTGAGATTTCTAATTATGCGTCAAAGCGCCAGCGAAAGCAGGGGCGAAGTACGGACAAAGACATTCTGGATCTGGTGGCGTCCACCGGACGTTACACTCCTCCCACAATACACACGACACCATCGCTTGTGCCTCGCCACGACTCGTTATGGATGCAAATAAATGTTACCAAGTTTCATACGGTTTCGCCACCGATCCTTCTACATCCCGTAGCGTCATGGCGATGAACTACTTGTCGGCACATTGAACCTGGTCCTTCCAGGGCAGGAGGGACTGGAGAGGCTACTGACGCAGTAGTCTAGTACCAGTTAAGGGTTTAGAGTCACACGTTGCTATGGTAACTATTAACGTTAGATTGGCTGCAGCGACCAGTGGGATGAAGCCGTAGGGAAGATGGACGGAGCCGTCTATTTCTTGAATGTGTGGCGCAATGAAGATCAGAACAGCTGAATTCCTACTTCCTACAGTTCAGCGTCCGGAACGAGTCGATGAAGCCCAGAAGGTCTAAAGCAGGAGGAGGAGAGAGAGGGAGCAGACTCCTCCTCCCTGTTAAAGAAAGAAAAGAGGCCAGTCTGTGGCGGCGGAGGAGCTGAGGAGGAGCCGCCTCCTGCCTCTGATCTTTTGATAGGACCCGTCCTCTCTGATGGAGGGGGAGGGGGACGCTCTCTGCAGGGACAGCGAAAAGACAACTCCTGACACCACTGGAGGTTTGAGACGTGAAGGTGTCCTGCTGAGGAGGAGGAGGAGGAGGAGGAGGAGGAGGAGGAGGAAGGAGGGCTTGCGCCAGGTGACTCAGCGTTGGGCGTTCAGACGTGGCCCCGGGCTTCAGACTGTTTATTAATCCGGGCCGAGTCATCAGATCAGCTGTTCAACACGTGGTTGAAGAAGACAGGAGAGCAAGGCAGCGCTCCTCTCCGGGTCGGCGCCAAACTCCCAGTAGAACACAGAAAGAGAAGGTCTGAGCCAACAAACCCAGACGGCCAAGTCAATAAAGACTCAAAGTGAAACGCTTCAGTCCACAACACGAGGGCGAAACGATCAGGAAACTGATGTAGAACTTTTATACTCGTTTCAAGCTTCAACACATCAACAGCTGGTAAACGTGTTGAGTGTAATAAATATAAAACCTATTTATCTCTTATAGTCACAAACGTCTTACAAACCTTTGTTGGGTCATAAAGGAATCTAAAGAATTACTGTTCAAAAGTGTTTGTGGTGTAAACAGGAACAATATCCTGCATCGAGGGTGAAACTGATAAGCGTCTGCTGGGTCCACCATCGGAAACGTGAAGATCTGAGACACGACCTGGTCCCCAATTCAAAACGATGAAGGACCGATTCTAGTAGTTCCAGTGAACTTTCATACGTTTCAGAAAACTTTAGCGTTTGGGTCCGAAGACCATTTTTTTTACTGTTTTTAAACAAGCAGGACAATTAGCCAGAAAATATTAGCCATTAAAACTTAAACATTTAAGTCTTCTGCCATATTTGGTTTGATCAGATATTGACATGTGTTTTCTTTTTTTTTTTTTTATCAAATATTCCTGCACTCAATTTTCTATATTGGATTGATGTACCTCTTCCGTTTTAGTGAGGTTCTGTGTGGTTGATCACTAATGACAAAGGCATGTTCCCACACATGAAGGAAACATTTACTCCACAGAACAATAGCGCTTATCGACACGGAGGGTATTCGGGGCTTTAGTTGGAAGCCGTCGCACCTTTTCGGTTGGTTAGATTCATCCATTAGACACAAACAAGTGAATATCTAGAGTTTTTTTTAAAGAACCACAGGAATCAGTCGTCACTGAGGATCTGAGGGCCGATCCGGCAGGAATGTCACAACAAAGTGAAGATGCTGCGTCGTCCTTCCGGGAGGAAGACGAGCTTTGCGTTGCAGCAACAGAGCTTCAAACAAACACAAAACACAGGTTTTCAGGGAGGCAGGCACAGAACAGAGGGCGAGGAGATCAAAACCTTTCACGCGGCGGGGCAGGACGTCTTGGACGGCGCCAGGTTCTGTCAGCGCCGTTCTGGACTGAAGACTGAAACGCCGTGCAGGTGTTTCTTGTCTGGTGGCGACCGGACGGCTCGGGAACGACTCGCTCAGAGTATCAGGAGGCCTCCGACCGGTGTTTCAGTTTAAACAGCTTCCCTGTTAACTGGTGACCGGCTTCCTCGAGCGTCCCCCGTTTCACAGTCGATGTTAAAAACCAGACCCAAACCCTTCGCCCTTCGTTTAAAGTATCGTACCGTCTGTTTCAACATCTGCTGCTGCCAACGGCTGGAGGCAGAAGTCACCAGTTAACAGGGGCACAAGTTAAACTGAAACACCGGGCAATGACGAACACCTTAGACCAGTGTCTTTCAACCACTGCTCCGCGGCACACTGGTGTTTCCTCCAGATCGTCAGGTGAGCCGTGGGAAATTATCCAATTTCACATTTTTTTCTAAAAATCATTTGCTCTCACAGCGACAGTGTGTTGAAGAGTAATCATGTATAAATACTCTTCACCACTAGAGGGCAGCACAGAACTTTGCCGGTGAAATGTAAAGTGACAGACATCAGTGTGGTTCATCTCCACCTCCTGCTACCATCTTGTATCAAAGTACTGTGTCAGTGACAGTGATGGAGAAGTTTTAGAAAAGGAAGAATGTGAACCAGGATCTCAGCTCTTCATCCATCAGGTCCAGGTTTCACACTGAGGGAGGCACTATTAAAAAAAGAAATTGGGAAATACTGTTTTCTGTATTTATTTGATTCCTGTTGATAAAACTTTGATGAGAATGACTTTATATTGTTAATAGAGGCTACAGAGGTTCACATTTTAACATTTTCGGGTGGTGGTGTGCCTCCAGATTTTTCCAAAGAAAAAAGTGCGCCTTGGCTCAAAAAAGGTTGAAAAACACTGCTATAGACAATAAAGCAGGATCGTATCAATCCACATTTTGTCATATTAATAATTTGAGCTGATAAGGACTAGTAACTCTAGACACAGACTCTATTGAGGGTGATTCTGTTGCCCAACGGGGGCAAATTCAGACGACGCCAATATAGATATACAATATATATAATATAGCACTACATTGTGATGGAGAACGACTTAAACGGAGCCGAGGCGAGAAGTGACTGGATGAATGGGATGAGCACATGAAGGAGGAAACACTGACAAGCTCTCAGTGAGAACAAACCTTCTGCACAAACTACATTAAGCCCACTTCCGTTCCTCTGCGTCGACTCCCTGCAAAATATCCGTGAATATGAATATACACAAAGTCTGGAGCTTTAATCTCTTGAAAAAAAACAACAACATTTCAATGTCTTATCTTAATCCAGGACTGACGAGTCACCTTGCCCTGCAGACGCTGAGCTCCAAGGCGACACGGACACCCAGACGGCCCTGAAACACTCACAAGACGACTTTTCACCCTGATTTGAAGCAAAATATCCCCCAAACTCCAGAGGAGGATTTAAAGTCTGAGCAGTTGAACTCCAGCTGAACGTAAAGGCCACAGCTTTGACTGAGAACACTTTTAAAAACTAAACATCAGAGTGTTTTTGATATTTCAAGTCCCACAGCTGGCCACTTTAAGAAGAGCAGACATAATAAGTTAATTGCGCTGCTAGAGAGACTGAAGTTTCTCTGCAATTAGACAAAAACATTTATGACAAGAATGAAAAAGTAGTGGATATCTGTGCCAAAACACCAAAACATCTCACAGGCGACACCTGAAAATGATTACACACTATGACAAAAAAATACAAATAAAAAGCCTTTTATCGCCAAAATCTGTATTACAGTTATAATACTGCTTAAGAATAACTTGGACAAAGAACTACTAAAGTAAAGTTGACTGCAAATCAGCAACCTGTCAAAGGAGGAAGTAATTGTTTTCCTATTGATAAGAACTGAAACAATCATGACAATAACTTGAGTTTTGATCATACTAAGAATTTCTAAATGGCCCACTTGCGACTATATAATAGTACATTTACACCAGAAATTGACATAAAAACTTATAGTAAATGAATCCACTCATAAAACGATACATTTCTAACAAATAGGATTCAGAGATCTGGGTAAATATAGAATTTGTTGAATGGATGTAAGAGAAGATATAGGATCACATATTGACCTCTTTCTACCAGCTTTCATGTTAAATTAGATCTGTGTTACATGCATGGATAAATAGAAGTATGCATGTCGAGACAGGCAGGCGTATACTTGGATATAGATTATTTTATGCATATGAATTTTCACAAACTATAGATCTATTTCTATAGACAATATTCAAGGGGTTTATACTGTATAGATTATGTGTATATACACTGCATGGATGCACGTGTGCGTGCACGTGTGTGAATAGACCCTTCTGAACGCCGTTTACAACAAAAACAAGTGAAAATGGTGGCATTTCACTGCATTTCAGCCTTTTGTTTACACGTAAACGAAACTACAAGTCAGTGAAAATCAAAGATCTGAAAACTCCAGCCAAAGTGGAGATCGGGGGGAAAAAAAATTGTCTTTTATTTTGCAGGTAGAGACTCGGGAGGAGGCGGGGTTAAAACTCAACAGTATGTGACGAAGGCATCATCAGCCTCTTGTGTTTACAGTAACTGTTCTATAAACAAAATGTCCCGGTACTGTGACACGATTCTCAGTCCACAGTTTGTGTAAATGATTATTTGTTTTGAAAACGTAGAGTGGGAAAACAGCTGTTTTTGTAAATACCTGGCTATGTGTAAACATGGCCACCAAAGTTCTAAATCGTAAATAAAAACGTTTTTTTTTTTTAACTCGTGTCGCTGAAAGAAGCTAATTTTGTTTTCTCCACACCGACTTTGGAAAATGTTTAATAATGTAACCCATTTCTGATTCGGCCTTTTGAAGAGTCTGGCTTGAAACAATAAAATATTTTATTCTGGAATGTGTAAAAAAAAACAGCAATTGAGCTTTAAGAGAAAACTGCAGTTTGTTCGGGGATTAATGAGAGAAATTCAGGTAAATTACAGAGGAGGGTTTCTTTTACGACGTGCTGCCTGAGCGTCACGTGAAACCAGCTGCAGTCGCACCGACCGGCTGGTGGGGGTGGAGGTGGGGGTGGAGGTGGGGGTCGCTTCAATACGTTAACATTTCTTTCAAGTGTGACGCGAAACAACCTCAAATTGTTCAAAAGATGGAGGAAAGAAAAAAAAAGAAGAAAAAGGCGAGCCGGGAATCCTACGTGAGCGTTCAGAAAGCTCGTCCAGAGAAGACAGTTTGATGACGTCCAGCTGGAACGTCCCGAACACGTCGGGCTGTAAAAGGAAGCACGAGACGTGGGGAATCGGAGGAATTTGGTGTGGGGGGGGGGGGGGTGTTGTGGTGGTGCAGGGGAGTTATGGCAGAGCCGAGTGTGCATGTCTCTCTCATCAGCTGCAATAAGGCAGCAGTGATTTGCACCGCCGTGGTCCAGCTGTGCTGCTCTCGTAATCTCCCCACATCCCAGTTTCCCACGCTGAGCTCATTCCTGAAACACAAAACAATGAGTCCAGACCAGATGACTCCCCCCCCCCCCCCCCTCCTTCTCCTCCCAGCCGCCCACCCGGCCCCCCTCAATACGCTCTCGGATTGGTATAATTTACAACAGCTGGTCAGTCCAGAGGAGAAAAAAGGGAAAAGGTGGTGACGGTGGGTTGGGAAACAGGGTTTTCCCACACTGCACTGCTGGACGCTGCCCGGCGGCTGCAGTTCAGCTGAGGATCGGCGGTGCAGCAGGACACGCCGCCGATCCTCCAGTAAGACCGAGATCCTGCAGGACTCCCGACGTCACGCTTCCGCCCAGCTGTGGCGCTTGACAGCAGGGACACGACAGATGTTTGGCTCACGACGCCGTCATTATGGGACGGATCCAACGCTTAAATCACGAAGGCCTGCGAGCATTTGAGTCGCCAAAGTCTTTTAAAAAAGGCACCACAAGAAGATGTCAATGACATGAAAGTCAATTAAGATGAAAGGGCAGTGAAAAGGAGCGCGATAAAGTTGAAACAAATAAAGATTTCCTCCCAACTTGGAAGAAAAACGCCACATATTCTTTGCGGAGCCGAGTTCAGCATCACTCGCATAGAAACCAATAAATAAATGAATACATGCAGCCAAAAACATAACCTTGTTGCTCAACTTTGGTTGGTGAAGATCAAAGCTCAGATAAATCAGGTCCAAGCTCAATGGAAGTCACAATAAAAAAAACTGTGTCGAAGAGGAAGACAACGATGAAGATTAAGCTCCAGACTTTGTTTTAAAAGGAACCAAGATGGAGAAGATGGGAACTTCAAAACCTGGCCGAGAAGAAGAGGAATAGGATGAATACAAAGACCGATGAAGACAACAGAGATGAAGAAAGAGATAGAAGTTGACGGAGAAGATGGCGACGATTGAAAGAACGAGAGAAACAAGACAGTCGAAGAACAGAAAAAACGACCAGGACAGACAGAAGACAACAACAATTACCAACTTTACTAAGATTAGACGGATGACGAAGTGAGGATCAATGGAGACGAAGTACAAAGGTAAAAAAAAACCAACAACAACACAGGAACAACAAAGACAAAGCGCTTCAACAGGAAGTGACGGCGTCAGGAGGGAATCTGAAACCAGACAAAGGACGGAGACGTGGAGGACGAGGAGGACGAAGAGGAAAAGGAGGACGAGGCTTCATGAACACATGAATATTCAGCCTCTGCGCTACACTGGAATGTGGATCTGGAAGGCCTGTGGCAGCACCTGACGTGGTGCCTTCACAACCACGTCCTCCGTCAGGACGCCGTCCAAAACCCGGGACGAGTCCCGAAGCCCGCCAGAGGCTGCTGCACACGCCACGGAGACTTTTTACAAACTGCCGCCGTCGGTCTCGGAGCGAGTGTCGACCTGCGAGCGGCTTCAGGTTGCCTCGGCTGAATCCAGATAAACTAACCCCCCCCTCACCCCCACCCACCATCTGCAGGTTCTCTCCCCCGTGGGTCTTTCATGTCGCCCTCGGCCTCTCGGCTCTGCAGATTCCAGTCGGGACACGTCGGCTTCCTGTTGCAGACGAGCCGTGGCACTTCAAACGCACAGACACACAAAACACAGCGGGGCTTCCTGAGATTACGGCTGCGGCTTTACCGTCCGCCGCCCATCACACTCTCTCACCGGCAGGATTTGAAAAAATTTTTTAAGGGGGGGGGGGGGATCAGAATAAAGTCTTCAGCTTCGATTTGTTCCAGAACGTTTCACTTTCCTCCAAGACACAGCTCCAAATTCAGACCGACTGAAACGGCCGTTCGCCAAACGCCCGCCAGACTCTTGGCGTCGTCGTAGCAACAGTCCCCATTTTGATTGGAATCGTTACAACCTGCACAACATCTGCTCAACATTTTACAGTGCTGGCACAACAAATGGTACACAGGTGTCCTTTCTAAATCACTTTCACACCGTTTAATCAAATTCACACACCAGTGGAGGCGGCGGCAGTTCGGGGATTCGGTGCCTTGCTCAAAGGATAGAAAGGGAATGGAACGGTCTGACGATCTGACTGAGAGACGACACGGCTGACCCTTGTCACAACACAACTCAAGATAAAGACATTTAAAGAGGATGTCTTTGTATTTGACGTTTACGTAACAGCAAGAAGACGTGACACCTACACATCGGGCCACGTTGTCCATGTTTTGTTGGTTTTTCCACGTCTAGAATTCTCTTTTCTTATGAAGAAAATTGCACCAATAACATTTTTTACTCAACTCCTTGACACCTGAATTTATTTACAATACTATAAAAGTAATGATTTATGTTTTTTGCTTTCAAGCTGATGTTAATCATGTAAAATAATTATCGTCAATCATTTCTTTTATATGAAAGCTGTGGTCATTTCAAAGCACAGAGTTCAACCCTTCACAATGTGTATGTGTGATGGTTCGATAAGGTGAAGTTGGCGAGGTCTTGCACAGCACCGACGGAGGTTCATCACCGTCCACATTCCTCTCAAATGTCTCGAGTCTGATCAACTTAAAACAACCTTAAATAAAACAACCAACAAATCTCACGTCGACAACGTCACACGTTTCCACCGATTGAATATCTTTCCGTGGAAAAGCGGAGGACCACAGCGCCTCCGAGCACAAACACCGGGTGTAACCATGGAGACGACGCGTCGCCCCGTCCCGCCGCCGCTGCTGGGAGACGAGGAGCGAATAAACAGGAAGCGGCCTCGACGGGAAACAAACTCTTCAAACCGCAAAACACGAGGCTCAACGAGCACTTCAGCACTTCAGCACTACGACTTCCCGAAAGACACAGACATCACTAACTCTGCTGGACCACCGGGGGTCCGGCGCTCGGTCTACAATTACCCATAATGCAGTGCGCAGCGTCCATCCACTCGGGTAAGGCTGCTGGAGCCGTCCGGAGCGTCGGCGACACACATCCTTCATGTATAATTTACATATGGAGCGTGAATGAGGCCTTATGGCTTTTAAAAAGTACTCAGGAGCTCAGGAGCGCGACTGGCCCTTTAAATAAGTGGAATCGGCGCATCGCTACAGTTCAGCCTTTTTTCAAAAACTCTCCTGGGAGCAAATTAACATCCTGTTACAGCAAACAATAAAGAGTCTCACTCCTTTAAAGGCAAAGTGTTTAAACCAGAGAGAGGAGACGGAGCGCTGAGCCCAGCCGGGTCATCTTCGTGCTCTAATGGAGTCAGACACAATCTCAGTGTGACTGTTTTCTTCATTTTTATCACAAGAAAAGTTTATTCCCATTAAAAAAAAAAACCCCTGCTTGCCCCAGTTGTTTGGAGCCAACATGGGGGATCTGCCGAGTTTCTGCTGCGCTCCACGAACTCACGTGTGACGTCTGTCGGCGGCACAACGAGGCAGGATCCTAATTACCGCGCGAAGAGCGACGCTCGGCGTGTCATTAAGAGCGTTTCCATCAGAGCCCGGCACCTGAGGCCTCAGAGACGCTCCGAGCAGCAGCATGAGCCAACCCCTCAGGAATGCCAGGCACTGTTAAAAACAGTGGCGCTGCTGCCGGGAGGCCTGGGGCTGCAGAAATAGACAGGTATTTTTAAAAGGCCAAAGCAGGAGCTGCAGGAAAGCTAAAACCGCCGCTGCCAGGGCGCCGGGCTAACCTCCCGCGACGGCGCACCGGGCCCCGGGGAGGCCACGGAGGAAAAGTTGCTCTCATGTGACACAACTTTCTGATCTGCCCATGAACCGTGAAGACTTGAGGGTCATAAGATCGGCCGGAAAATAGCAAACTGTGAGCCACCGAGAGGCGCCGACAACACGTCTGTCTTCTTAGCCGGATTTCATTGAATCACTTCGTTGAGTTCACCTTGCATTGCCTCCCTCAGTCCCGTCCGACATCCACTCTTTACCGTCGTCCACCGAGCTCTATTTAACAACCTTTTATCAACTAACTGATGATGCAAGTTCTTTTCATGCAGAATTGACTGGTTAACCCTTTGTTTGTCTGACAGGTGTACATCAAAACAATAAAAACAACAAAGCACCATGTGGTGATTATGACGAGACACCAGGACCGTTAAAGCTTCAATGATTAAATATGGAGTCATTTTGGTCAGTTTGGTACTTTTCAAATGATTTTTATGACATACTCATATTGATGTGGAGTTTTTTTTTATACCGACTTTGGTGGTGAAATTCTCTGCGTCTAAGAATTTCAATAAGTGCCTTTAAAAGATTTTAATCAGCAAACATCCACTTTCCCACCGTAGATTCCTGATGAACTCATTTCTGCTGCTCCGTGTCATGAGACGTTCAGAACCACTGGGTTTCTACTCTTACGTCACCGACTAAATGCTTCGTTTCACATCTATTTTAAGTCGACAAAAACACATTCCTCTTTCTAATCAGTGATCAACTCAACCGATGATGAAACCAAGCAGGTCTGAAGGGAAAGCAGCCGTGTGGGAAGGACGACTGTTGAAATCAGGACACAGCTGAAATCTGACCGAAACGCTGGGAGGCTTTTATTTTAAGAACACGGATTTCCATTTGAAACGGTCCGAACATTGACCCATGGAGAGGTTGTGTGTGAGAGAGATGCAACCATGAACTTCAGACGTTTTGGTTCTCCGTTGGCACAAAAACTAGATATTGTTAAAAGTCTATATCCTCCCGGGACTTGGTGGTTTTGAAAAAATATGAAAACGACAGTTTTGTGGTTCTTCTGTTGCCGTGGAGACGGAAATCGTCTTCAAGAAGTTGACACGTAAACGTGAAACTTTACTGGAGAGGAAACGCAAAAACGCAGCGTTTTCACTTGAAACGTTGTAAACGGGGCCGAAAACACGCGGAATGAGAAAAGTCCGGAGAATCTTGTGGAGATCTTAACACCTCTGGCCTGCAGGCCTCGGCACTCCCACTGCTTCAGCTACTCCTTCAGAGTATTTCTGAAAACATCTAACTAGACATTAACAGTGAGGAAGAGACGTGGAACCCTTCAGTTTGGGTTTTCAATACTTTAATATGCTTCAAGTGAGTCAAGAGTGGGACTCCGACACGTCTGCCATGAAGACAGTAAGTCGTCGGCAGAGCGTCTGAAGCTTCCCGAGGTCGCGACAAGACTGTCATTTGATCCACAAGGTGAAGGTTTGAGGAGAGATAAGACGGTGCCGGAAAGAGCAGAGTTCACCGAATTCTGCAAACGAACACCTTGTACGTTTAATTGGCCAAAGTGCTCACGTGCCACAGTGAATAGCATGCAGACAGAGGTCGGGATCCAACTACCAACCAACTGGGAGACTGGTTTAGATACCAAGTGATCCACCGCCAGTCGCATAGCTAGCATAGCATAGCCTAGCAGGAGAGCTGGACGGCCGGGTGTCGTGATGTCGACGCCACATAATAACTCAATATGTGAGGATGTTGGAGTATTAAAGGTTACGTCTTCGTCTGCACGCATTTATTTATTTATTAGATTGTATGTATGTATGTAGTTTGCCAATAGTTTGCAGAAACTCCTCACTAGAATTGCATAAAATGATCAGGGAGGATTCGTCGTCATCCAAGGATCAATGCTTTACATTTCGGGATCAACATTTAGCCTTTTGCGAATAAATCCCCCATAAACTGTGATCAAAAGTCCCACACGGAGCAGAAGAGGGCGACGCTCCTCGCTCGGGGTCCGACAGCGACGCTGCCGCCCGACAGGCTCGTTAGCATTGACCTGAGCTAACGGCTATCGTGCTAGCAATGCTACCTCGGTTCCGCCAACACTCTGACGCGAGTGTGTTTGTTCTCCAGCTTGTTTTCCCACGTGGCTGCTCTCTCTCTGGTCCTCATTCCTCCAGCGTACGACACTCCTCCGCCTTTTCCACTACGACGGGACTGTTAAAGGACTTTTCAACCGCTTGAGCAGCACATCCACACACCGACGGAGGCGCTCATCCTCCCACCGGGAGCAGTTTGGGGTTCGGCGTCTTGCCAAAGGACACTCCGGCAAGTGAACAGGTGGGGATGTGGACTCAAACGTGCAACCGGCTGCAGCGGAGAAGGTACCGACACCACGGACCCTCGTTTCCTCGTTATTTTCTCAACTGGCTTGAAGCTCCGGCCGAATCCATGCCGGAGAAGTAGCAGGTACTAAACACGCTATGGAAAAGACTGAAACGCAAACATAAACCGAGCGGAGCCGAGTCGGGGGGCGCTAGTGGAAAACCACCACAAGTGTCCTCGGCCTTTCACGTCTCCCAGGTGGGATGGAGGACTCTGGACCCCGGGTCAGTTTTCCCAGGGGGTCCATGTCCGTCACGACACCGGCCCTGGACTCTAGCTGATCCCAGGTCACTTTGTATGCAGACATTATTCATGTTTACATCACAGGTTAATTGGACATCCGTGACCTGTATATTCTACAATTGGAAATAACAGTGGAGACTTGATGTGAGCAGCTGCTACCCCCCCAGCCCCCCCCCCCACGTACCCCCCCCCCCCCCCCCCCCACACACACACACACACACACACACACACACCATCACCAGCCAACAACTGAATCCACACCAGGGGTGATGTGTTAAGGGGAGAGCAAACAGAGCCGTGCAGGTGAGGGGGGGGGGGGCTCTCAGCAGGAACCAAACCTGAGGCTGACCCCACAGCCAGCCCCCCCCCCCCCCCCCACCATTGAAAAGTATGCAATCCCTGCCGAACTGATTCAACTACTCTCACATTTGTTCACACTTTATCCCTCAAAGTTCTTAAAAAAAACCAAACAAAATAAAAAGTAAATCATGACCAAGCAGCACGACAGTTTCTTCTTAATGTTCTTCAACAAAGAGTCCAGTTAAATCACCTTGATGACCAGAAACCTCTGCAGTTTACCTTCTCTTCTCTCTCTGCGTCATTACCACACATTACGTACACGTGAGCGTGCATACACAATAATAGATGTTTTATTCACCACCTCGTCATGAAAGGAAAGAAGTTCTCCCGCATCAATGTTCTATTTGTTTTCTTAGGGAAAGAAAGTTGAGTTTTAAAGAAATTAAGACGCGGGGTTGAAGGAATGCGGTGCGTGGAGCTGATCTGTTTTCCCACAGCGGAGAAAACTTGTAGCCGGAGGGGAAAGGTTTTCACCGAGTTGCGGCAGGTCTGGAGGAGACGCGCAAAGTTGCGGCAGGTGCGTGTCGGTGCGGGTCTTACCGAGGTGCAGGGTGAGGTTGATGGCGTTGGGGTACTGGACCCCGGCCAGCATGGTCTGGCTCTGCCACCAGGTGGTCTCCTGCTGGTTGTTGTAGTCGGTCAGGTACGCGGCGCCGTGGTGGTTCCGCGGGTCGCGCGCGTCGCAGATGTGGCAGGACTTGGTGACGCCCGTGGCGCCGGTCTGCACGCAGTACTCCTCGGGCGGCGAGCCGCAGGTGTTGGTGGCCACCACCGTCACGTTGAACGCGACGTTGACGAACTCCGGCATGCAGCGCTGCGGCCGGCCCTCCTCGTCCGAGCACTCGTCCATGGCAGCGCGGACGCACACGGCCGCCACGCAGCTCCAGGCCAGCAGAGCCCGGATCACTCCCCGCATCTCGTCGGCCGCTCTCCGCGCTGCGGCTCCGGCAGGAATCTCAGCGCTCGGCGCCCGCTCTCCCGACACTAGACTCCCCCCCTCCTCCTCCTCCTCCTCCTCCTCCTCCTCCTCCCCTTCAACTTCTCCAAAGTTTCACCGCAAACTTCTCCCGAGGAAGCGCGCAGTGGAACATGCGGCGGGGGGGGTGAGAGGGGGGGCGGGGGTGGGGGGGCAGCGCGCGCGCACAGCGGAGGGTTCGGGTTCGCTCCAGGCCGCGTCCGCTGGGCTCGATCCCGGCTGGCTCAGCTGCTGTGTGAGGGTCTGCGCTCGGTCCTCAGCTCTTTGTGTCCGCCGCCATGCAGCAACTCCGGCAGGAAAAGACGGGGGTCCTGACTACACCCAGCGCGCTACTGCGCAGCTGCGGGGCGCAGCGGACACTCCGACACTTCCGTGTCGCGAAACCTGCCGGGAATCCCGCAAAGTCCGCCGATCAGCCGATCACCTCTCCAGAGGGTCGATCACACATCTGATCACTGCTTCTCTCGTCGAGCAGTCACGTGATAACAGATCCTGACATGGATCACACACCCGATTATTGATCACACACCCGATTATTGATCACACACACGATTATTGATCACACACACGATTATTGATCACACATCTGATTATTGATCAAACACCCGGTTATTAATCAAACATCTGTTCATTAATCAAACACCCGATTATTGATCACACACACGATTATTGATCACACACGCGATTATTGATCAAACATCTGTTTAGTGATCACACATCTGATTATTGATCAAACACCCGGTTATTAATCAAACATCTGTTTATTGATCAAACATCTGTTCATTAATCAAACACCCGATTATTGATCACACACACGATTATTGATCACACACACGATTATTGATCAAACATCTGTTTATTGATCACACACCCGATTATTGATCACACACACGATTATTGATCAAACATCTGTTTATTGATCACACACCCGATTATTGATCACACACCCGATTATTGATCACACACACGATTATTGATCAAACATCTGTTTATTGATCAAACATCTGTTTAGTGATCAAACATCTGATTATTGATCACACATCTGCGACACGTCCATATATTTTGTCTTTTCATCTTCACGTGATGAACACGTCATGAAGTCGAACCTCTTGACTTGATTTCAGATTTATTTGCATTAAACTTGTTTCCAGTGCCTCCAGTTGTAACTTTACCAGTTCCCAGCACCACGAATGTAAATGTTTTTTGTTTGTCTCAGAGCAAGCTGTGTGATCACTTCTCAATTAAATAGTGAATTCACGTTTATAAATTATTATGTTTACGTTCACAAGTAAAAAAATAAAACAAACTAGCATTGATGACGTCACAGCTCGTTTCTGCAGCTTTACAACCATCCTTGGTCTCCCTACTCAAATATTTGGTTCTTATCTTCTCTGAAAGTGTGTTTAAATGTAAAGCTGCAACCTGTTTTATTGAACGTGGGTTTTTCTTCTTAGGTGTTTGTACGATTGTTTCATGTGGCTGCTTTTAAAGCTGAATAAGAAACCCTGAAACCTGGAGAGACTTTGGTCTGCAGGACCTAAAGATGAAGTGCAGTTTGTGATTCATCCGAGTGTGTCTGGTGGTAAAAGCTCTGCAGACTTCTGGCTCCTGACTCAAAGCTTCTTCCCCCCCCCCCCCCTGCACATTTCAGACACTCCGGATGGATTTCCCCTCGCTCATTAGATGATCTAACAACACTTTTGATAAACTCAGGGCCCCTTTCTTCAAAACCCAGGTGAAACCAGACACCTCTGGTTTACAAGGCAGCTTAGTCGTTATGAGATGCAAAATGATGTCAAACCTCCACCAGAGGAACGAAAAGTAGATCCAAACTGAATTCACATAAATTACAAAACGTAATCCCAGCAGATTGAGCCAAAGATATCCTCATTTATTAATTTCACACTGATGTTTTATGTGTCTTTGGATTTTAGAAACAGATTAATTAAATTCTGTGTAAAATAGATTGTCTCACAAGCTCATGTTAGATTTTGAGATGAACAATAACACTTATCAGTTGGGATGACTTCTGCAGCTTCATTTTATTTATTGATTTATTGATTTATTGATGTATTTATTTGGATTGGCTGCAGTTGAGGAGTCCCCCTGGGCACTTACCTGGGCCAACAGGGACGATGTATACATTGGAATATAATGTGAAAAGTTCATGAAAGTTAACAAGTCCTTTTGAATTGAATAGCACCGTAACATCGTCAACCTGTAAACAAGAGAAGGAGCCCATATATGAGTACAATCACACAGTACGATCAAAAAACGGTGGTAAACATGAAGTGAGGTTTCAGAGCAACATCTGCTCCCATTCAGTCCTTCTCAACAGATTCATCCGTCACCGCTGAAGAGCTGCAGTTTAAACCTTTTACCAAACAAACACTCTGCTTATGTTCATCTATTTCATAAAACCTATAAGTTATGCCATCTTATTGCCGAGCTCAAGAATTAAAGGCTGTAAAAACATGAAAACTAACTAAAACAGCTGCAAAGAAACAAATGAGACACACAAACTAATATTGAGGACATGTTGAACATGTATAAGCACCACTGCAGTCATCAGAACTCTGCAGACAGGAGGGAATGAATAGAGAAGAACATTACACACGTTGATGCCACAGCGCCCCCCAGAGGACAACAACTGAACCTGCTGCAGCAATTGACAGATTTTCTTGTAATAACTGTGGATCCATTTCTCCTTTAAAATCCAAGACGCAGCAAATACCCGTGAAATGTGTGATTTAACTACAGTGACATAAGCGTTCACAGCTGAATCTTTTCAGATGTAAGTTTTTAAAGCAGAAAAGTAAAACATATCCACACTGAAGTGATATTAGGAAATGTATAAATGCACGTTCCTCCGGTGTGTGTTTGTTAATTCATGATTTAATGGTTTCAGTTCTTGTTTATGACCTCGTGTTGAGGGTGCAGACGTTGCGAGCGACGCCAGAGGGCAGTGTTGAGCTTGATATAGTTCGAATGAGGTGGGATTACTTTTTAATTCCTATTAATGCGCAAATGAAATGTTTGTTAGTTTGTTAGTGAGATGTGACGGTTGATCGTGAACACGCATTTACTGTGCTGCAGGTTATTTTTTTTAGGTTTGTACTCATCAGGTTAAAAATGGTTATTCACCTTATTGAGATAAACATTTTATACATTTCAGTTGTTAAATTAACTGAAAATGAAAGCTTATCCAGTTGATTCTGCTATCTGATTGAATTTGATCAGCTTGATTTTATAGTTCTGTTGTTTTATGTATTAAAAACTTTAAGGTTGCTGGATCTGATTACATTTTGGGATCAGTAGTAGCTTGATTTGATGAGGTTTTACATGTGTTAAAAAGTGGAAAAAGTTAAAGAAAAATTTCATATTTACAAAAGTATGATAAAAAGACTTGCTTAAAATATATTTAAATGATATTGATCATAGAAAATATGTCCAATAAATGGTTGGATTTAACTTGAATTTAATATAGTTATGTTTAACGTTATACTTGGAAACAAGTTTGTTGTTTATGCCATATTCTATAGATGTGTGTGTGTGTGTGTGTGTGTGTGTGTGTGTGTGTGTGTGTGTGTGTGTGTGTGTGTGTGTGTGTGTGTGTGTGTGGCACTGAGGAAAGCTGCCCGAGGAGGCGGGGCTTAGAATCGATCTCATCAATGACTGATTAAAACCAGAGTGACTGACGTGACATTAAACTAATCAGCCTCATGTCACGTGAGACTTGGAGCGACTTTTAATTGGCCCACTGCCAGAGCTGCTTGGTGATTGGTTTAAAGTCCCTCCTGCTTTGTTCTCAGTGTTTGTACAAGATGTTGAGGTGAAGACCAGCAGTGAGTCTCTGATTATTAACTCTGTCACGTCTTCTGATTTACCTTTGCAAGAAGAAATGTGGTGAAAAGCTGCAGGTTCAACTTTCTCCAGCATAGTTATTTTTAAATGCACACAAATAGAAATGTGTTCAGAACTTTACAAATGTGTCCAAGTTTGTTCATGTTTATAAAAGTTTAGATGCTCATAGTTATTAGTGACTGAAAATCTAAGAGCTTAAAAACGCACAGTTGAAATCAGTTGAAAACATTCTAAAATGTTTTGAAAGATGAATTCATGAGTTGTTTGAAACGTGATTTACCTTTTGTTTTCTCTAAACGCATGTAAATCAGCCCCAAAACCTTCATTTTCTAAAAGAGACTATTGAAGCCTCTGCTTGTATTTGTTTACAAGTATGTTAATAAAAGAGTCTCTATTCACTCGCTGCTTAAAAGAACTAGAATGTTTCATCACTGAGGCCTCTCTCAATGGAAACAAGACACGATTGTTGTAATGTGCTTTATAAACACACTGTATTTAAATTAGGTTCACATTGGCTGAAATCCAGTAATAATGAAGAGCCAACTTAAGAAATGTACCAGCAGCCACCACTGCGTTTCAGCCTCGTACTGGAATCCCAACAGGAAGCCGTCATTTTGCGTTACACATTAAACACAACCCTCCGAGGCATCCCGTCCCAGAGACCTGAAATGTGGCCAGTATACGCAACTATACTCTCAAAGGGCGTGGCCACGGCCCTCCAATCAGTGTCTGATGGTTCGCCATGAAACAGGAAGTGACGTGCCACTGCATATAGGCACAGCGTCACCGATTGGTGTGGGAACGTTAAGCAATTATATTTTCACATAGTCTGGCCCCAACCTTTGTGATTTCATCCTTGTGGGCGGTGTCCTCTTCTCCACTGGAATATCTAATGTTGTGTCTCCTGCTCCTTCATCCGTGTTGAGGAAGGATTACACCAAATACACCTCGCTGTTCACTGTCATCTTTATTTCTTTAAAGCAGCGGGAGAAAACTATATATATATATATATATATATATATATATATGAGAACAAATACACCACATATAATGTAATACAGGAAATCTAGTTTAAGGTGCTGGAGTTGATCCCAGCAGACCGTGAAAGCTGGAGACGTCCATCAGTCCCTCGCAGGACAAACACACACTCACATTCATGTTTATGGACTGGTCAAGGTCCAAATGTTCTCTTTTTTTAATTATGGTTAGGAAATCAATGTACCTGGAGCAATGGAGAATCCCCATGCACTGTGTGTGTGTGTGTGTGTGTGTGTGTGTGTGTGTGTGTGTGTGTGTGTGTGTGTGTGTGTGTGTGTGTGTGTGTGTGTGCGTGTGTGTGTGTGTGTGTGTCTGAGACCTCTGAGTCTGAAGCTGATTAGTTATGAGTGTGTGTTCAGGTGTGGCGTTGCCGCGGCGACGGGAACACAGCAGGCGTGGCCCTGTGTGTGTAAGCAGGCACGGACAGGGTGTGTGTGATGGATCACAATGTGTGTGTGTGTGTGTGTGTGTTTGTGAGTAAGTGTGTGTCTGACGGCTCAGGGTGTGTCGGGCTGCTGTCATACCTGCAGCCTGCGGCAACACTTTTCACACACACACATGCACACACGCACACACACACACACACACACACACACACACACACACACACACACACACACACACACACACACACACACACACACACACACACACACACACACACGTAAAGACGGAAGAGCAGGGCTGCAGGCGAAGAGTTCAACACATCCAGCAGGTAAATAACTCCACAACAAGACACCAACAACACAAAGTAAAAACACGACGTTATATCTGCACTTTCAACTCCTGGAGGCTCGATGAAGCTGAGATAAAAGTTTAATTACAATCTTTGTTAATGATTAAGCTGCTGGTGACACAAGCAGTCTGGTATGTGCATTTAAAGGAGAAGTCATAGATTGAAGATGGGCTTCTCATTTCTGCTTGTTGTTTTTTTGTGTCAGGATCTTTTCCTCGTTCGAAGTACCACTACTTTCTTCTCAAAGTACGCGAGTACTTCTGTCTCCTCTGCCGACTGTTGAAAACACGCATGGAAATACTTCTCACAGAGGCCTTTTGATCGCAAGTCGGTTCAGAAAATGTAAATTGGATGGAAAAGTTGCAAAAATGCCACTGAACAACATCCTGTGTGTGTGTGTGTGTGTGTGTGTGTGTGTGTGTGTGTGTGTGTGTGTGTGTGTGTGTGTGTGTGTGTGTGTGTGTGTGTGTGTGTGTGTGTGTGTGTGTGTGTGTGTGTGTGTGTGTGTGTGTGTGTGTGTGAATCACATGTGAGTAAGCCCGGCCTGCAGGGCGAGTGCAGACCTGCAGCAGGAGGGGAGTTAAAAGTCGGTGGGTTCCAGTTGTAGCTTTATTCCTCTGATCCCAGGAGACATGACGAGCGGCTGGATTTCTTTCCTCGGACTGCTGGCCGTGGCCGCCGCCGTCCAGGCCACCCACAAATATTACTGTAAGTGACCTCTGCTTCTTCCTGGCTGCTCTCGTCCCTCAGCGTCTCTCTCTGGGAACTCCCAGCGGAGCAGGGAAACACCGTTTTCCTCCAAAAACGGACAGAATCTCACTTTTTGAGATAAAAGCGTCGGTTAAAAAACAGGGAAATCGCAATAACTCACTTTAATGTGATGGACTAGTATTATTGGTTTGTACAAGTGTAATTCACTCGGTGTAATATTTGTTCAGTGTTTGACATAGTAAGACGACACCCTTGATTACCATTATGTAATATTTAAATACTCAGAACTTTTCCTGGAGTTACACTTAAACAACTGTACTTTCACTTGTTCCGGTGTATAACTGAAGGAATTTACTAGAATTGTCAAAACGTTTTCCACCCCTGAACTAAAACAGGTGTATTTAACACAACCTGAGACTATTATTACCTCCAGTTTATTAAGTGAAACATTTTCATTTTTTTTTCTTTTTCTTTTCTAAAACGTAATGAAAGAGTTTATTTAATACGTCGTTCTGCCATAAAGGCCATACGTCTATATTTATCTGAGGTTTGAATTCATGCTGATGTTATAACAATATAGATATAGAATAGAAATGTTGACATTTGAAGTTGTGTGTGACTTTTCCCATTGAAGTGGTTCGTAGTTGTACGTATGTTTGAGTGTTTTTACAATGCGTTCTGGTAAATGAGATTTATTGTGAAGTTTTCTCCACCCCAAGGGTGGAGAAAACTTCACAATAAATCTCATTTACCAGAACGCATTGTAAAAAGACTTGTACCCCCTCATTGTCATAAATGAAAGTTTCACAGCAGTGTGTTTCAGTCGCACAGTCAAACAGAAACCAAGAGGATTCAGACAAATCTGATATAAATATACATATCAAATATCCTACCGGAACCACCAAGCAGTCTATAGTAGTAGATATATAGACTGTATATTTAAATTAACAATCTAACGGCATTAAAAAAAAAAAAATGGTTCAAAGGTTCATTGAAGTGCAATACTCAGTTTAAAATTCCATTATGGTCGTTTACACATGCTAAACAATGGTACTGTTGAAAATCACACATATTTCACCCTTTCTCGCTTTCGAAAAGTCTCTAAATTGATTAAAAAAAATCACTTGATTTCTGGAAAATATTCGTTGTCAGCACTTCTCACAGTTTTCACAACGACAAAATCATTATATGATGTGACTAATGACGACGATCAGACAGAAACAATAAGAAATCGATTAAATTCAGTCTTTGCATGGAAAGTTCACCTGCATAACATGAGAGTGAAAAAAAATCCAAAGGAAATATGTTACACACTATTTTTTAGGAGATTTGGGGTAATGGTGGACTTTTGGGGGGATTTTGCAGTAAAGCGGGATACTTGTTGGGATACAAAAGCAATCAAAGTTGTTTTGGGAAAAGGTGCTTCATCTGGTCTTTATAGTTGTCACGTTGGCCTGCAACCGTCATACCTGTTCAATATCTCTTATTCTGATGTTTTAATGCTCCTTCAGTACGTTTATATTACATATAAGGTCTTAACTCTGCTTATTTGCCATTTAAATCACGAATGTGTGACTAAAGACTAAGACCAGAATCACACAAGCGTCAGAAGACGTTGATAAAACGAGTTTCATAATCATCCGAACGCAGCTCAGATCGAAGCGTTGCACACATTTCTATTCATTCCATCCATCACCGAACATCTACCAGTACAGACACGACGCTGGCTCCAGACTCCTCCATCAACCCAAACCTGCCGTTTCACAACCGACAGACCGACACGCAAACTCCACTGGAAAAGAAGAAAAGATTACCATTACACTTTAGTAACCCCACAGGAGAGGAAACCAAACAGGCGGAGAAAAGTCGAATGAAAAAACTAATGATCAGTGAGGAAAACATGTCAAGTTAATGAAGGTCTGATGACTTTGACATGTTATGAAGCTTAAAATAGAATTGTCAATGTACCCAGCGCTTCATAAATATAAAATATATATGATTTTTGAGGTGAATAACAGCAAAAATAAGCTATTCAAACACATTCTGATGAAAAACAAGTGGAAAAAAGAATGAAAAATAAACAGTTTTGAGGGTTTTCAGCAGTTTCACAGAACATTAAGTCACATTTTTGAATTTTTAGCAGAATTAGGACATAAAATAACCTGAAAAGACATTTTTCATTAAGAAATAACAAGGTTTTAAGTCGACATTAAAGGTGAAATATGTTAACAAGTGTAACATGTAGATTTTAATGAACTATTCTGGCTGTTTTTTTTTCCCGTTTCCAGTTCAATCCGCTCTCTGTTCTCTCTCTCTCCGTGGGCAGACGAGATGCTGGATTTAAGGCTAACGCTAGCTGGTTAGCATCTACAGTGTAAATGTTTTTAACCACAAAGTGTATCACACGTCGTGTTTGAAAGTGCACAGAATGCATGAAAACATGTAAAATGATAGAGGTTGTGTATCTTTAAAGACAAAGCTTCCCCACCCATGGGTGAGGCCCGGGCTGAGGCTCCCCCCTCGGGCTGATTCCGGCTGTTTTCATACGTAGCGTCAACACCAGCAACATATATTCAGCTTTATCACCTGCTGAAAGCCAAAACAGTCTTCATCATGTTTTCAAAGCTTAAAGGGTTAAACTACCCATCAAACCTTCTGCTTTCATGCTTTCACAAAGGAATTTTCCACGTATGTCTCGATGTAAAAAGAAAACATCTGGGTGTGTCTGCCATTTTTTTTTCTTCTTCTTCTTCTTCTCCGTTCTTCCCTCCCTCCGGGGGGAGAAAACGATGGGCTGCGGTTCAACTTGTGAAACCGCCAAAGTTCTTTAGACGCGTGCGTGTCGAAAACCGTCCTGCAGGAGACACAACAGCCGAGCCAAGTGAGCATTACCTGAGTCACTATGTAATCTGATTACCACCACTATGTCATCTGGTTGCAACCCCATGAGGCAGAAGATTCCACACAGTGTCGACAGTCATTATTATATAGTCACCGCTCATTTCGTTTAAAAAACAGGAAATGAAGCAAGGAGCGCAGGGAGCGTAGGACTGGACTTTTATACCCTGTATTTCAATTTCAGCATGTGTGAGAAGATGTAAACAAACGTTACACAGTGATTTAAACATTCTAAAAATATGATCCTTTTCGTGCAATATGTAGTATGTTTTTTTAAAAGATGGATAATAGCAGCAATAATAATAATAACAATAATAATAATAATAATAACAATAATTAGAATAATAACAACAACAACAATAATAATAATAATAATAATAATAATAATAATAATAATAATAACAATTCTTTTTAATATGTATATTTAATACATATTATTATTATTATGAACATTCTCAACTTAGAAAATATTATTCACTGGGGTAATGTCCAAATTAATATTCATGTTGATATTTAAATGAAAATAATATGTATTAAATATACATATTAAAAATAATGTGTATATTTCTTTTTGCGAAGAAATATAAATAATTTAACTAACCAAGACAAGATACCAACTTAACGGCTCCATTCAATGGTCTTCATATTGATGCTTTATAGCTCAATTGAAATACAAGAGAATTCATTCTTAAGTGTAACTTTGCTATTTTGATGTATTTTATGACATTTTTAATTGAGGAGCTGTTTAAAGTGAAGATAATGGGACACTTTTATGGATGAAATGACAGATTATATCTCTAAATGTGAAAAGAAATGACTGTAATTCCCACTAGTTTCACGTGTTCAGTGCATATAATCACATATGGAGTCAAAGGGCCAAAACACATTGATGTTTTATGAGATCAATGGTTACGAGGGTTAATTGTTACCAAATATGATTGTATGTGATTGGGGGTTTGTGTGAAAGATAGTTGGCAGAAAGCTGCAACGTGAACAAGAGAGCTCAACGTCTGACTAAAGGAGGAATAGAATATAAATACAAAAGTCCAGTGAACTCCTGTTGGAATAATCTGAAGAAACCCACAAGAACACAACAGGTTTATTGAGAACAACACAGTCGTTTCTACTCAAAGGGAACTGAAGCCCATTTCAGAGGAATCACCCTGAAGCCATGGAGTCAGAAATGTCAGAGAAACATAATGAATATGACAGAAATAGACAGAAGGACCTGGAACCAGGAGTCTGCAACCTTTATGGACATAAGAGGCATTTTTCTTTCAACCAAATCAAATTTAAGTGGAACCGCAAAACATGTTAAACCTTTGAAATGAGACTGACAATAGTTTAAAAAGTTTGACATATAGTTTTGATATACCTACAAATATTTACGTTTGCAAAGTTCCAATTACAGTTTAAGATGAGAAACATTTCATAACATTTTCAGATGTTTTGGTACCTGATTTTAGCCTTTTCACTCTTCTTCTTCTTTTTTCTTTTTCTTTTTTTTTAGCATTTTTCTCGACAATTTTGACTTTTGAGCTTCCTGACAAATACTTTACGCCTTTGCAAGATGAAGATGGTGAATTACATCTGCAGACTTTGTCAAATTGTCCTCCTCATAAGTGCAGCACAGCAAAATATTAACATTTCAAGGTGGAATTCAGAGAATGAAAACACTTTAAGTGACTTTTATTTGATAATTTTTCATGTGTTTTTGTTTTTTTCTACATCTAACTATACCCATTTTGCATGATGTTCTGCAAGCTGCAGCTCTGGAGCCACATGTGGCTCTTTATCTCTTCTGTCGCGGCTCCATGAAGCTTTCAGAAAAATATATCTAAATAAACATTAAGTTTTCAACCATTTTCAAAGGGATGCTTGACTATTTCCTAAAAAAGTCTTTAAAAAAATTAATAAAATGGGATAATGTGATGAAAAAGTTATTTTATTATAAATACATTTAAATAAAAATATAAAAATTAAAAGGTCAGCAGCTAAATCTATGCTTGCATCAAAGTTCTTAAGTTATTTTCTAAATTCAAAAGATAATATCTGGCTGGACTGTATATAAACTACTGTAAATTCCCTTTTTTAAAAGGAAGTATTGACATTCAAGCATTAAACTCCTGCAGTTTTACCATCAGGTGAGTTCATTCTGTCATCAGGAAATGAGACGGCGTAGAAAACAGATATTTATATTTATATCAACTCTAAAGATGGAAAAGAGAAGGACAAGAGGGATTTAAAGCAACCTAAATCCGTCATAATAAGTCACAAAACAGCTAAAAGTAACGTAATATGATCAACAACATCTACAAGGTGAAGATGGTGAATTACATCTGCAGGTTGTCAAACGTTCCTCCTCATCAGTGCAGCACAGTGAAATGTTGACTTTTCAAGGTGGAATTCAGAGAATGAAAACACTTGAATTGACATCTGAAAGGTTCAGACGTCCACCTTGTGGAACATCTACAAACTATCCAGGCACAGTCTAGTTCATAGTAACTGCTGAGCCCCTCGTTTTTCTAAATTCACTTGAGCATATTACCAAATTGAGCATTCAAATAAAGGATTGCTATGAGAAGTGACAGAAGAGCTACAAATCAGAAAGAAACTTCCAGGAAGTAGATTTCCGGTGTAAACTGGCTGAGCTCATGCCTTCCTGTGAGTCCCTGTAAACAAATAAAATGATAGTAACTTTAACTTATTTCATGTTTCCTTCAGTTAGTGAGCGGGAGCTTGTTGCATCTTGCTGAGTCATGCTAATGCTATGTAGCTTCGATAGACGGAGGGGCCGTCGATCGATCGGTCCATTATTGATGTGTGCTTTGGTTTAATCCCTGCTGTTTAGAGTCTCATCTTTCTTTTTCAACTGTCCTCAACCCCTGGAGGACCGTCGTCCCCGATCAGGAGGGTTTGTTTTGTATTTTTGCGAACCCAGTATTCCAGACGTTTTCATATTTTCCACTATATTTATATTATACCTTGTTTGAAAGCTTACTTTATCTGCAAAACAAATATTATGCTCATTTTATGACACAAATACACCCTCTGAAGTAAGAAGCAATGACATTGTGTGTAAGGCAAATCAGTAATCTTGTATTTCTGACCCTTTAGCTGTAGTCTGTAGCACCAATACTCCTATGTAGGGCTCTATGTGCTCATAATGATCCAACTAGTGAGACTATCACAACATGTTGTTCATCTAGTACTTCATGTCCCTGAAATAATCTGTAGTCACACAACATCAAGTGAAGCTAAACGGTCCTTAAGAGGTTAAACTCTGAAACCTTCCAGAAACCCTGCAGCCTCAACGTCTGTCCCTCTGAGGAAATCCTCTGGAAGGAATTGTTCCTCAAACCAGAGCTCTTCAGAACACACTGTCCTCGTCAGACTACATCCAGATGTGAAGCTCCTTAAATCAAACCTGGACTTTTTAGACCCTGCCCAAGTCCATCGATCTGGACCTACTGGAGCTGGACTCCTAAAACCAGACCGTCTACTGGATGCTGACTCTTTTAACACCAGTCTGTTCTGTCAGACTGGTCCTGGACTCTTTAAAACACAAGTCAAACTCTTCAAATTCGACTTTTGACTCTTTAAAACACCTGGATCCTTCAAACCAGAGGTTTTAGTGCTGATGAGCTTTTTAAAGTTCACCAGGCGACTTTAAACCTCTTCAAACTGAAGCCTCATGCTTTGTAATGAAGCGACGTTCTCTGAGTCAAACACTTTTTAACAACTGGAGTGAAAACAGCCAGTTCTGCAGAACTTTTACCCAACATGTTTCTAAATGAGAAATGTCAAAGGAACCGCTGGATTAGCTTGGCGCTAACGGAAGTATTAGAAGTAAAACGTAAAGTTTTTGCCCAGATTCCAGCTGACTGGTAATTCATGTGTTGCTCATGCTTCCATTCCTGCCTTCGTCCTGATTACAGCTTCGTATTAGTTGCTGATGAAATTCCCCTCTTTGCTAGCGGCAAACGGCTAACAAGCAGCGGCTTGCTCCGAGTTCAACGCCATCATCTGTACAGACTACACACACACACACACACACACACACACACACACACACACACACACACACACACACACACACACACACACACACACACACAGGGTGGGGCTCGATAGACTCTGATCGCTTGTCTGCCGGGATTTGGTTGGGATTTCTAAACAAACCGCACGACACACAGCTTATCTCACATTTTGTAAACGTCTTTAATGCTCTCAGTGGCCGGGGTGAAACTTAAGTAGCTGCTTTCCCCCAAAATTCCTCTTCCTAAATCCTAAAACACTCTTGCAAGTGGCGTACGAACAGGGTGGGATTTGCTGGGGGGCTGAACTAGGAAGCAGACTTTCTCATATGAACTTCAAGGACTAAGTCAGGGTTTTGTCATCCTACGATGCTGCACTTCTTACCAAGGTACATCACCATGGTAACTTATGTTAAACAGCTAACCTGCTCTGGAGCAGGTTATACTCTGGATAAGAGATTAACAAGCATGAAAGCTCCGCCTGCTGACCAGTCAGATCTCTTGGGAAATGACCTGGAGAGGAGCTGAGGAGAGAAAGAGTTTTTGGGGAGAGATGCCATTTTCTAGACTATATATATATTTTTCAGTTAAGGAGAAGAAGAAGAAGGGAAACAGTCATCAGGGATGATGAGGCGGGGGGGGAAAGATATAAGTAGATAGAACCAGCAGATTGCAGTAATGCAACTTTATGTACGCAAACTGTCGTTAAACTCAAAAGAAGCAGAAGAAGAAGGAAAACAAAGCCTTGTCACTGAGGCTGTGAATGGATGTTGTTGTTTGTTCAGCTCCACCAGGGTTGAGCTGTAATAATGAAGTAAATAACCACACATGGCATCACTGCAGAAATATTCACTGAATTCACATCAACTCATGCCCTAACAGTGAGGAATTCATATGTCTACACAAAACAATGGAATTACTGAGTTGATAACCTGCTTTGTTTACACTTATCAAGGACTGTGTGAATGTCCGGGTTCGTCAGTTCAGATAACGGAGAGTTATCTGGATTATATGTTAATCCCTCTTCGTAGTGCAGGCCTCTCGTCTGCATGTCCTCCCACGCAGGAAATAGCAACAAAATGTCCTCCAAATGTTTTCTGTGCTCCTTCAATATCATAATATGGAACACCTGGTAAAACTTTGTACACTGTATGGTCTCTATTTATACAACAAGGGTTCAAAACACGTGGCCCAGGGGCCTAAAGGGGGTTAATCTGCCCTGGCAAGGTGTAAATATCACGAATAACATACTGAGTGGAATTTTTCTAACTTAACTGGTGGTGGCAGCATTTTGAAGAATTGTTTGAATATCAAATCTATATATGTATTTTTTCTTGCCATGTCTCACCTATACGAGGACCCTGAGGGGGCGTGTACACTCTACCATTTGCCTTGTTGTAATGTATTTATATATACATGTTTTTTGTTGTGTTTTGTTGTTGTTATTGAGAAAGTCGATTGAAAAATTAAAGTGAGAAAATAAAGAATTGTTTAAATAGATGTAGCAACGCTTTAGAAGAGTAATTTAACTACTTAGATAACCTTGAATAAAGGGAAACATGAGAGTTCAAGCTGGGCTCCACTTCGATTTTCATGTAAAAAAACCAATTGTGTCTTGGTCTGGTTTCCCCCCACAGCCATATTCAAGTGCCAGTGCAATGGCAGGTCTCAGTACTGCCTGCCCGACGCGTTCGGCCTGCACTGCCTCGACTGCCAAGGAAACACCGAGGGCCGCCACTGCGAGCGCTGCAGAGACGGCTTCTTCCTGCAGGGGGCGTCGCCGAGCTGCACGGCCTGCAAGTGCAACCTCACAGGTCAGAGCTCGGCTGCAGAAAACCCCGAGGCATCAGTGAAGACGCCAACTGGATCTGTAATCTGCAATCTGTAACTGTGCTTGCAGGTTCGCTGAGTGCTGCATGTGACAGCAGGGGGCGCTGCAGCTGCAGAGACGGTGTCTCGGGGGACAAATGTGACCGCTGCCCTAATGGACCCATCGGGCCCAACGGCTGTCCTCAAAGGTGGAGAAAAATCACATTTGATCACATTTAATGACTCTTGAACTGATTTCACTTTCAATGTTTCCTTACTTGTACTTCTTTACGTCACTTTAACTTTTAAAACATAACTTTTTCTTCTTCGCCATCATCGAATAGTGTTGTGCAATAAACTCTTACGCATTGAAAAAGTCTTTACCAGTTGCAGCAAATTTAAAGTTACTTAGAAAGGAAAGTATTGCAGTACTTTTAATAATATACTTGCATTCCTTTTTGCCAGCGGTATCATATATACATGGTTGAGCTGAGGCGTCACTCCAAACACTGATTCACTATAAGTTGATTTTAACGCTGCAGCTGGTGGGAGGAAGATGCTCTATAATCTGCTTGAGACAATCAGAGACATTAAATGAGGGGGGGGGGAACAAAGCAAATAACAGCTTCGATAAAATAGTGAAATGCAAACAGCTCTTTGAAAGACAAGGAATTTGATGATGCTCACTATAGATTTAGAAAGAAAATCACAAATTGTAATACTTCTTACGACCCCTCCCCCACAAAATAAATAAAATCATAGTTTAAGTATTTAGTAAGAGCCGAGCAACCAAGTGGTGTGAAGACCCTATTGAAAATTAAGGCTATATTATTATACTTTCTTCTTCTGTTCCATGTGGAAATGCTGCATTTTTTACAGCCTCAGCTGCTCAAACGTGCATGAAAAACTGCACACATGTCAGAAGTGGCAGAAAATGTGATGTTCCATGGGAATTACTCCTGTGTGTGCCAAAGTACCTCCATAGCGCCCCCTGCTATTCCTAAACATTTGTAACGGCGAGTTACAGGCAGACGCAACTCTTCAAAATTAGTCAAAGGGCGTGGCCATGAAACAGGAAGTGACGTGTTGCGACCTGCCTGAAACTTTACGTTTCATCAAAGTCCTGCCTCGATCGCGTCCATACGCTACTGTCCTTTCACAGTCACAGCGCCACCTTGAGGCCTCAGGAGTTTGACGTGTGACGCGTTGAGTTCTCTCGCTCTGCCACCGTTCCACGGAGCGCCACACCTCGGCTCCTGGCTCCAGCGTGGGCGAGCGAGGACCCGTCCCATGTCGTCTGCAGCTTTAATTGGATGTTTGCGTCGCTTCCCGGTTCAATGTTTCTATATGAACCACTTCTGTAACTCTGTTCAACTCTGTTCAGGTGCTTTATACCTGTGTTGATATGTTCTCGGTAACCTTCCTCTGACCTTGACGCTATTTTATTTTCTTGCACCTCAGTCACCACGTTTCTCATTTGTACCCCTCTTGCACTTCCTGTTGGACCTCTGCCAGTATGTCTCTGCCGTGAGACCCACTTGGAGATCTTCTGCTCTGACCTGCCGTCTGGTTTGGTTTGTTTTTTTCAGACGCCAGCTCAGGCAGGATTCTGGCAGCGAGTCTTCGTCTTGTTTTTGTCACGGCCACAGCTCCAAATGTGCCCAAGAATCCCGCTACTCGGTGCACAACATCACTTCCACCTTTGACGACGGTAAATTTCCGCACTGCGCTCCGTGACAGAAGCCCGGAGTGGCGTTCCCGTCCAAGGAGACGCCAGGTGGATCACTGGGCTTGTCACTGAGCTGAGGGTCGGTGTGGTTTCAGGTCCGGAGGACTGGAAGGTGGCGACGGTGCAGGGCGTCACTCCCCATGACACGCACTTCCGCTGGTCACCGAAGCACCAGGACCTGGAGGTGATCTCCAGAAACAGCCTGCCGATCTACCTGTACGCCCCAGGTGAGACGACACCCCTCCGCCCTCCTCCTCCAGACCGTCCTCTCTCTCCTCTCCGCTCGCCGTGACCGTGTCTCGCCTCCGCTCTCCTGCAGATCGTTTCCTTGGCAACCAGCTGCTCAGTTACGGACAGAACCTGTCCTTCTCGCTGCGTCTGGACCGCGGCGTCCGACACCCGATGACCAACGACGTGATCCTGGAAGGCGCCGGGTTACAGGTGGGCGCCTCGCTGGGCGACCTGAGATTCGCCATCCCGTGTGGACGGAAGATCAACTACAGCTTCAGGTCAGCAAGAGTTTAGAATGGAGTCGTTACATTTTACAGCCGATAATATTCATCAAGGTTTGACTGGTGAACAATAATAATAATATTAATAAAGCTGTTTTTCATCTCAGCTGCTAAAACTTTGAGCTCTTTCTGAGATTCTTTGTTGTTTTTCGTTGTTGACAGGTTAATTGACTATTTCCTGTAGTCAAGTTGCAGGAGGTCTTTTCATTCTAGTCTTCATGGTTTAAAACTCAATCATTTCTCTTCACCTTCACCTTCCTACACAAATCTGAGCTTAGTCTGACAAAGGTGAATCATATATCCTGCATTTCTATGTATGACAGTGTAAAACATCCACGAGGGTGATCCCTCTTTACCAGCACTTTGATAACGTGTTTGTTGGACGTGTCACATCACTCCCGGTCTGTTGAGCTCCGCCCACTCCGTGCCTCTGCAGCCTCTGAGCCAACACGCACAGTTGGATCTCACCCTGGCTTTGTTCACTGAAGTGTAAACATTCCTGACTTGAGGAATCTTGTGGCTGCCGAGCAAGTAGAAACGCAGAAAGAATCTGGAGCCGCCGAGACTCGGTTACAGCAGCTCTCTTTAACATCCTGTGGGAACTGCTTCCTGCTCCTCGGTGATGGCTGGGATTCGGCTGTGTGACACGGGAATGTCACTTTTAGAGGGAAAAACACTGATTATCTGTGTGTAGTGGGATATATTGGGCAGCCGGTGCAAATTTTATAGTGTTCAAAGTGTGTTAAAGTCCACACCTCAATGGTTCAGGTCAGTTTTAGCAGGAAAAGAGGATCAACAAAGTGAGAGGTGTGAATGTTGATGTCTGTGTGTTTTCTGTGAAAATGAACAGACTGGACGAGCAGCCCGGCAGCAAGTGGAGGCCTCAGCTCTCCTCTGCACAGTTCCAGACTCTCCTCCAGAACCTGACGGCCATGAAGATCCGGTCCACGTTTGGCGAAACCGGTGAGCTCTTTCACGTCTTGTCGCCCTGCTTCAAGTCTTCTTTGTCTTCTTTTAACCAACTCAGCTCATCGTTCTGCAGCTCCACCTCTTCTGATGGTCACAAAGCAAAAAATAGAGAAACTAAACAAGTTCAGCTCTAAATCCAATCGTTAGTGAAAGTCGGAGGGGAGGTTGTGGGATACGGTTCCTCCAGTTCCTCCAGTCTAAACCTAAAGCAGCTGGACTAAAGGAACGTCTGCCTTCTGCTTTTGGAATCACCATTAAACCATCTGAGTTTTGTGCATTTTGTGAAGAATTTAAATTATTATTCTAGATTTTACAGGAAGGAAATGAAGTGAAAACTCAAATCTCTCACAGCTTGTATCAGCCAGAGAGTTTTCAAAATGAAATATAACGTCCAGGCCGATGCAGTACAAGATATCTGCACGTTGAAAAGCAATGAAGTTAGACAGAACAGCAGACGAGCGGCAACGTCCATTCCTCTGCTGCTCGGCGCTCGGTTTTGAAATCTTCCATGTTGCCAGGCCGTGGCTACATCGACAACGTGCGGCTGGTGTCGGCGCGGCCTGGGAGCGGCGTCCCGGCCCGCTGGGTCCACACCTGCAGCTGCCCACCGGAGTACCAGGGGAACTTCTGTGAGCGCTGCTCCGCCGGATTCAGACGCAGCGCCCCCGCCGACGGAGCCTTCAGCCCCTGCGAGCCCTGCAGCTGCAGGGGAGGCAGCTGCGACCCCCAGACCGGAGACTGCTACTCTGCGGACGAGACGCCGGGACAGAGAAGCTGCTCCGAGGGCTTTTACCGCGACCCCACCCGGCCCGACGCCTGTCTGAAGTGCCCCTGTCCGGAGGGCGTCTCCTGCTCACTGTCCGCTGGCTCATTCCAGCCGCGCTGTGACAACTGTCCTCCAGGGACCTCTGGTGAGAAACGTCCATCAATGTGAATATCAGAGACACGACTGTGGTTCCGGGTTACAGACCGACATCAGGTCTAAAGGTTTAGTCTCTCTAACACTGAAGGAAGCAGATTACATCTAGACTTTCAGTCCATCTTCTGTCCCTCTACATCCAGCTTAGGTTGCAGGATGTTGGCGTCAATCCAAACTAAGTCGTCATTAAGGGAAAGCACTCTGGCCTGCTGTGCACACTGTATATTCATTATCCATCTTAAACTGTATCAGCAGCCTGTGTGAACGTGTTAAAACTGGGGAAGCGTGTTCATGTTTCTAAGTTCCGGTTAGAAGACAAGCAGAGACATATCATACCGTCTGAAGGCGACCAAAGGCAGCCACACTGACCTCCACCTCCTAAATGACCCATTGTAACACTGGTGATGGAAGCATGGCCGTTTTGAGGTGTTGCTTTGTTTTGGCCAGCGGCTTCAGGAGGAAACAAAGTGTCTAGATAACCTAGATCTATAGGGTGAGTCCCAGTGGTGCCACCAACAACCATCAGAGGACACACACACACACACACACACACACTCACATTCTCACCTTGGAGCCATGTATGGTCATCATATGCCTTATACATATTGCATATTTGGTATACTATTTAAAAATACGAAAAAACATTTATCATCATCCATTTCTATTATTTTGTGTTCTACCTAAAGCAGGGGTTTCAAACATGCGACCCGGGGGCCAGAACCGACCCGCCACAGGATCTAATCCGGCCGCCATGTGATTCTTTTTTTTTTAAGTATAAAAATTAAAAGTGACAGAGGCTGATCTAAAAACACTCATTTGGCAAAAATGACATTGAAAACCACCCTTGGTCAGAATTTGACTCCCAACATTAATGCATCTGTGGAGGTCACATGACGCAACGCCTTTCACAATAAAACAACAAGTCCAATTTATGTGAAGTGATACTTTAGACACGTAAACTCAAAACAATTTCCAGATGATGACAAATTGTTTTAATCCTGAATAAAAATACGACATCCAGGTACAGGTGACTGAAGGGTTTTTAATATAATATGAATAATATCTGATTTCCTTTAATACGTATATTTCAGAATAGACTGGCAAATTCTTGCAGTTACAAAAGGATCAAAGAAGGAAAGACTTTGCATTTGTCCATGTCTGCAGTTTAACATGTTCTGTTTGACTTGTTGGGCCTCCAGAGGTCAGATCAGGTTGATGTGGTTCCTCAGCTGAAATCAGTTTGACCCCCTGACCTAGAGTGTAACTCTTGGTTCTTCACCTCCCTCATTGTCTCTCAATCTCCCCCATGCCTAATATATTCAGACATGCGACTCGCCTTAATATAGAGATTGGGAAACGACGGATGTTTTTCCATCTGTCCTCAGGTCCTCGCTGTGACGTCTGTCAGGAGGGTTTCCATGGCGACCCGGCAGGAATCATCGGCGTGCGGCGACCGTGCCGGCCGTGCCAGTGCAACGGCCACATCGACCTCAGCATTGCAGGGAGCTGCGACCGCATCAGCGGCGAGTGTTTGAGGTGCCTGAACAACACGAAGGGACGGAGCTGCGAGTCCTGCGTGAGCGGTTTCTACCACAGCCGCCTGGCCGACGCCTGCAAGGGTGAGAACCTCGCTCAGCCAGGACGCTCTTTTTTTTTGTGTGTAAACTCTTGGATTTCTTAGGAGAGTTTTTTTCTTGGTTTGTTAAAGATACATTGCGTGTGATTTGAAAAAAGTCAGTTTCTGGCACGTTGCTGCTGTGGTTCAATGACTCACGACACCATCTTGAGGTTCCAAGTGGTATTACCAAACTCATGCTCGCCTGTGAGCTTCGTCTACGTCATGATTATTTTTAAGCTGTAATCAAATAGATATTTTAAGGATGAGCATTAAGGCCAATTAAGAAAAAAAATTATTTGGAGGTTAAAAACAAAAATTCCTCACGCATTTCAAGAAAAATAATCAAAAATCAATGTTAAGTTTTTGTTTTTTTTAAATAACAAACTTTTTCACTGCAATGCATTTTGTAGACGCAGTCACTGTGCTGACCAGAGGAGACGTTCCCAAAAATGTCTCTGTAAAATAAAAACATTTTTATTTTTCACTTTTTTTCTGAAGCACATGCATTTTCTTTTCTATTTTTTTAACCTCCAAATGTTTTTTTTTCCTTCAGTGGCCTTAATACTCTGCCTCAATATTTAACATACATATAAAGAAAAAAAACACCCTCAAGTCATTTTCTTGTTGGACGTCACCAAGCATTGCTGTCAGTGACAACGTTTCCCTCTGTTGTTGTGGACCAGCCTGTAGCTGTGACGCTCGGCACTCGGAGTCTGAGCAGTGTGACGATTTTGGCCAGTGTCGGTGCATACCGGGTTTCGAGGGTCAGCGGTGTCATCGGTCCAGCTGCCCCGCCTGCCTCAACCCCATCAAAATAAAGGTAAAGCTGGGAGAACTGGGGCCAGTGTGTCCGTGAGAGATGCTTCACGTCCATCCATACGTGTACGCTGCTGGATTCCCCCTCGCAGCCAAATGCAGGAAGACTTATGGAGACTTTTCACAGGAATACCCTTCAACTCCTCAATCCTTAAACAAAGTTAAGGTCAGGTGGTGCCCCCTAGTGTTTGAACACGAGACTCCATAGCTTATGATGATGACAGCAACCCTTTTTTTCAAAAGCGCTATTTAAGATTTTCTTATTCTATGTTATAATAGTGAATTCTTTGACATGGAGAAACAAGCAGAGCAGCACCATGAAACACTAAATCTTGACATTTTCTCACTGCGCTCTCAGATGGAGGCTTACGGAGACAAAGTGAAGGACCTGGAGGCGCTGGTCTTGGATATGGACAGCGGTCTGAAACCGGCCAACAACGCTGAGATGGAGGCGGCGCTGAGGGACGCCGAGGAGCTGGTGAACGACCTGCAGGACGACGTGGAGCTGCTGGCAGGTGAGAGGACGACTGCACGAATCCGTTTCTTTATCTAGTGTTCAACAAGACCCCCGAGAATGACAATAAGAACCTTTAAATGACAGCAGTTCACACAAATAGTGAAGATATGTGGATTTTTTTGGCCTCTTACATACTGATATTATGTTTTTAAAAATAAATTCATGGTAAAGCTGAAACTAAAACCCAGTTTAGATCATTCTTGAGGGAAGCCGTGCTCAACGTTCACCGCAGGCTGAATGCAGTTATATGCCGACGATGTCACTCTATCCGTGTCCAACAGAGGTGGAAAAGAAACTCCACGGTCGTGTGGCGTCTGTCAGCAAGAGTCAGCTGGCCGAAGAGCAGAACATCCAAAACGTGGCGGACAAGGCCGACGACATCCGAGACAAACACCAGACGTACGGCGCCAAACTGAAAACCGTCCAAATGCTGCTGGACGAGATGAAAAGCAAACTGGACGACGCCAAAAGTGACCTGAGATCAGTTGTAAGTCACCTCACCGGGTCGCGTGGCGCCACATGGTGGGCAGTGTGTGTGGCGTACAAACAGCCCTGGTTCAGTTGGTAGAGCAGGTCGCCTCCCAATCGAACCTTGAGCAAGGCACCAAACCCCAAATAGCTCCCAATGGATTGTTTGAGCACCTTGTACGGCAGCCGCCTGCACTGGTGTGTGAATGTGTGCATGAATGGGTGAATGTGACTGACGTGGTAAAGCGCTTTGGGGGCGGTTAAATCAGTTTACAGAGTAAAGTCTATTTAGCGTCACTTATTTGTACTGAGTCTTTGTTTAATCCAACTGTCACCGCAACAAGATCATTCTCACTTGTTGTATTAGCAGATTGTTTCCCCCTCATATCAAGGGGAAAGTACCCTAAATATCTATGTTTTTCTATTTTGAGAGAGGCATTTCTCCAGTGTGGCAGTTTGACTCCATGACTTTTAGTTACTCTTCATTTCACTGTCACCACACCATCGTGTGGCATAATGTGGGATTGCAAGTGTGAAAGTGTTGGGACAAGTTTGACAAGAGTGTCTCCGACTTGACAGGAGATTCCCCTCAGCGATGCTCCTGTGGGTCCAAACTTACTGTCCTCGCTGGTGCAGACGGCCACCAGTCTGGCCGACAAGTAAGTTCATCATGTCGATCTGATCATGTTGTCAAAGGTCTTTCCTCTGACCTGGAGCATTGCCTTAAAATTCCATTTTTCTTTCACTGTCCAGACATGGAACGACGGCGGACGCCGTGGACAAGACTGCCGTCGGGGCTTTGAGTGACGCGAAGAAGGGCCTGTCTCTAGTCCAAGGCCTCGTCAACCGGGAGAACAGAGTCAAAGAACTGATCGGAGACCTGAAGAACACGTGAGTCGCTGCGTTTTCAATCCTTGACCCGTAGAGATCAGCTCAGACCGTCGGGTCGCCTGAAGTAGACCTTCCCTCTGAGACCCGTTCATCCTGAACTGTCCAGGTACCAGCAGGCTTCGGCCCAGGTGAAGGGTCTGGAGAACCGGGCCAAGAGTCTGAGTGACGAGGCCAGAGACGAGAGCAGAGCGGCCGACGGCATGTTGAAGGGCATCGCCAGCATGGAGCAAAACATCCCCCCATCCCTCAAGGTATCGTCCTCTGCTGGATGCCCACGTTCTCTCTGTATCTCCATCCATCAGCGTCCCTGAGCCCGTTTTATTTCCCATAATGCCCAGGGAGCAATGGACGCCATGGCTTCCAGGATGAACGGCGTGAAGACGGCGGTGGATGAAAACACCTTTGGCCTGGAGGCCCTGCAGGGCGGCGTGCAGCAGAACATGGCCGACGCCGAGAACCTGCTCGCCGCCGGCAGAACGGGCCAGAAGGTACAGATACAGCAGAGTGCTGCAGGCAGGGGGCGCTGTGCAGAAACAGTTACTGATCCTGAACCTCACTGAAGCCAAACGACCATTGATTGACAGCAGCAACAGCTCATAGCTTACTATGAGATTTATATATATATATATATATATATATATATATATATATATATATAAGGCTCAGCTCTGTATAAAAAAAGTCAAAAACACACTTTTCTCTAAAGGTTTGGGTTTGGGACTGAAAAGACAAAAAAAGACCGGCGATGTGGGGAAAGTGAGCAGATATTGTAAAAAGTCCTTTTCTGGTCACGTTGTCGTGGGAGGAAGTCACTGATGAACCAAAACCATCTGTCAGTCGTCTCACTGTTCTCAGTAATGTGGTAAATGTTCAACTCATTATGTAATAACGCCTCATTTTAATAATCTGCCACGTTTTGTTATAAAATTCTTGAACACGTTTTCTTACAACCTTTGTCACATTTTGTAATAGCGGTACACATTACAACAGTTATTACCAAATGTGAGTGTTCCACTTTTTTAAAGAAAATGTTAGAATTTGATGCATTATGTAATAAATTTCGACCTTTATAAGATCAGATAAGATAAGATAAGCCTTTATTGATCACAAAGGAGAAGTATGCTTGTTACATTCTGCTCTTAAGGACTCATGAGTAGGAAAGACAAGAAATGTGCAAAGAATAGAGGAATCTTATATACAATGACTATCAAGAACTCTAAGGGCCGAAAGTATTTACAGTAGAAGTAATAATAAGTAAAATAGAATAAAATAGGACTAAAATAAAAATAAGATAAAAATCACAGACTATAATAAAGTATAATAAGTTCTAAGGGGAGCAAAGTATACAGTAAGATGAAATACAAGGAAATTAAATTATGATGGGGGGGGGGGGGGGCAAAGTGTAGAATAAGGTACAATAAACATACTATAGTAAAAAATAATATCAGTGTTGTCAGTGCAGGGTCAGTCCTAACAAGTAGTCAATTAGTGACGTGGTTCTATGTTTAATAACGAGAGAAAAATGGAGTTTCAGTCGGTGTAGAATTCTGTCACTTTGCTGAGTGCATTTAATTATGTAACCTGCGTTTTGCCATGACTGTGTTAATACGTGACGTGTTATTGCACAATGTGGCTTTATTACATAATGAGTTGAGGACCTACTGCACCATTATTCCGTAACGCGGAGTTCCCGACCCCTGCTGATACGCCGTGGTTTGCAGGAGGTTGACAAGCTGCTGGGCAGAGTGAACGTAGCCAAGGGCGTCACCGAGGGAGCCCTGCAGCGCATCAACCTCAACGCTAACGCACTGGACGGCGCCCTGAACGCCCTGCGAGGTACGCCCGCCGACTGACTGGCGAAATGAACCTCCACTCTGACAAAACGACCCGCCCAGTAACCCCCCCTCCCCCCCCCCCCCCCCCCCCCCCCCCCCCCGCAGGCTTCGACCAGCAGATCGACAACGGGAAAGCCCTGGCTGACGCCGCCATCCAGCGTCTTCCCGGCATCAGCGGCACCATCCAGCAGGCCGTCGACAGCAACGGCAACACGCTGTCGCTCTTCGGCGACGTGTCCAACGATTACGACGCGGCTGTGAATAACATCGGCCAGCTGGACGGCCTCGTCAAGGGCATCGAGGTAAAGACACCAGAAACAAGCGTTGAGCTGCGTTTTCTGCTCAGAGGTCGTCGGACCTTTACGATTCACTGGATTCACGATTTTGACATGTTCTGTTTGATAACAATCTTTTTTTTTTTGTCTCTGAGTCGATCAGACAATGATAGGAGTCTTGATGTTTCAAATCTCAACATATATTTAGAGGTTTTTTTTGTTTTTTAATATATTTGAGTTTTGGAAATAATGTTTGTAGCACGTTATGGTAATGTCAACACACACACACACACACGCACGCACGCACGCACGCACACATGCACACACATTCTCACCTTGGAGAATTTCCAACACTTTCTTGTTCTTTAGGGAACATATTGTTTTTTTGTTTTTTGGGGTTTTTTTTTCGTCTCTATCTGACACTGACTTTTTAAAATCTCATTCAAAACATAGCATCCATTTGCTGAGAATAATTTTAATAATCTCATCTATTGGTGCATTTTGGATCAGTGCTCTGAGTGATATATATATATATATATATATATGTATATATATATATATTTTTTTTTTTATTACATTTTTTTCTTTTTTCTTTAAGGAACATATTGGATTTTGGGTTTTGGATTTAAACATTTGATCTTGTTTTCATTTCATTTACGTGCTCAGTCAGTTTCAAAATAACTTTCTTCTCTTGGCTTAAAAAGACGCAACTAATCAGAGAGAAAAATAGATAAAACCACAAGAAATGGGCATAAAAGCTGAAAGCACGAGTTCCTGCCAAACTTCTGTTGGCGAAGGTAAAGAAGGTCGAAACGTCTAAAATCAGGCGAAAATGAAATGTTATTGTAATTGAAATGTCATAAATACAACATAAGACATAGTTTATGCTCACGTATCAAACTATATGGAACTTTAAGTTTAAGTTTCATTTTAAAGGTTCAATGTCTTTCGCAGCTGATTTGGTGGAAAGTGACAAAAACGCAGATGTTTAGTCCGAACAACATCTGGGGAAGTCGTGGCTGACATTAACTCAGCTGTAAAACAAGCAGATAATGTTGTGAGCTGAGCTGGTTCCAATAACGGAGCGCCGTTGTCGTTCAGGGGAGGTTTGGCTCGCTGCCGTCTCACGACAGCCTGCGGGACGACGCCTTCAGGCTGAACAGGGAAGCCAACGACCTGAAGAACCGGGCGGGGGGCGTGGCCTCGGGCATCGGCCTGGAGCTGGACCGGGTCAGGCGCCTGCAGGGGGAAGCTGGCGACGTGAGTAAAGCGGAGCGGACACACCTTCTCAGGCACCGACGGAGACGGGACAGAACAGCGAGGAATGTGAACGTGGTTGTCTCTGCAGGCGGCCGTCGGAGCGGCGTCTGCGTTCGACAACGCCAGGCGGACCAGACAAAGTGTCACAAACACTCTGGCGGACATCAACAACATGCTGGCCAACATGGGTGAGTACGGGAACGAGAAGGAGACTTTCTACCGACGTGGCGAGGAAGCGCTGACCCCCGTCCTCCGTCCTCCCCGCAGACAAGCCCGGCGCCGTGGACGACACCCGTCTGAAGCAGCTGGAGAAATCCCTGGCCGACGCCCAGAGGGACGTGGAGGGCGGCCTGAGGCCTCGGCTCACCGACATGATGGCCAATGAGGCGGCGCACCGCCGCCGCCCTGACTGACCTCAACGTGGACATCGACACCATCCAGGCCGACATCAGGAACCTGGAGGACATCCTGGAGTCCATCCCCAACGGCTGCTACAACAGCGCCCACATCGAGGGGGCCTGAGCCCCCTCCCCCGCCCCCCCCCCCCCCCCCAGACTCCCCCGCCGGCCGACACTCAGCCGCTTCGCCTCTGTTCCCGCCGAGACGCGACGTTGTCGTCCGCCTGCCGACGTATTAACCCACAAGGACCCTTCCACTGCTTAAAGACCCTCGCCCTGCTGAAAATGTGCCGACTCGTCAACCCGGACGAGCCGCTGAGACCGAAGCCACCGGGGCCTCCGGTCCCGTCCGGTTCCACTTCCCGAGACGGCTCAGGCTACGTTCACCCCGCGGGACCAACCGTATCACCACTGACCCCTCCCCCCCCCCCCCCCCCCCCCCCGCCCGGGTCACTTCCCACGGTTTGCCTGCAGAGGCGTCCACACTGGAGCGTCGCTCTCGGAAGGCCGCGGGAACGTAGCCTAGCCTCAGACGTCTACGCCTTCTTCCACTTCTCTTCACCTGATGACCTTTGACCTGTTTGAGGACGAGTTGAGAGGATTGTAGTCTGATGGTGCCCAGCAGGGGGCGGACTCCATCTGCTGTTGTTGCAGAATGAGATTGTTTTTGTGTGTGTACATTTTGAATGTGATAGTATTTATTATTCTTTTTTTTTCTTTTATAAATCCAGTATTTTTATTTGGTCTATTGCCAAATATTGTTGCCAGTCACTAATGTCTTTATCCAGCAGAAATATTTATATGTATCCCGACAGAGTTTTAATAAAATCTGCTGCACTTTTCATGATCATTTCATTTTGAGCAACTCCAGCAAAAGCTATGGTGTCTGGTGAATTGATCAAACGGAGCGGATTACCTAATAAAGCAATCAATTTTGAAATGTTCAATAACCTAACGCAGAGTCCTGCAACCTGCAGCATCTGGAGCCACATGTGGCTCTTCAGCTCCTCTGTAGCGGCTCCCGGAAGCTTTCAGAAGATGTAATGGAAATAAACCTTTTGTTTTCATTTGGCTTTTTTTTTTTGTTGCAAAAATGGTCAAATCGGGAGGACGAAAGCGGCTAAATAAGGTAAAGCAGGTAGGTCATAAACTCTGAGGAAAAAGGGGTAAAACCAAGGGGAAAAATGAGGAAAAATTAATAGTCAAAGAAAGAAAAATGGAAAAATAACAATATAGGAAAAAAAGGGAAAAGTAATTAAAGGAATAAAGAAAAATACAGAAAAAAATAAGATCAGAGTAAAAAATAAATAAATACAAGTATAGCTAAAGCGGCTGTGAAACACACAGTGACTATAAACTATAAAGAGACTAAAATAGTCCAGATGGATAAAATGGTAAAACTGGAAAAAACGATATAAAACGTATGTATCGTATAAAATGATAAACGATGTATATATATATATATATATATATATATATACACACACACACACACAGCCTTTCTGTCTTTCTACACTTCAGTTGGCTGGTGACATTAGTTGTGTTGAAACCGGCAGCAGAGTGTCACACATGACTCGTTTGATTTCGATTCACCTGAAGCTGTTGTCCCTGTGACCAGCAGTTATTTCAGTAAACTCCTGTTGACCGAGGAAGCGCCGCTCGGTTTGACTCCACAGCTGAAACAAACCTCACACCGTGACCACCACAGAAGATGAACTATTTTAATGAAATACTTTATTTTGCCAGCAGGGGTGAGTGTGAATGAGTCACGATCAAAAGTCCACAAAACATGTCGTTGAAAATGAATGTTCATAAAACAGCTCGTGAGATGGTCAGATTCAGTTGGTGTCAGTCTACAGGTCGTCTATACATTTACATTCCTCCTTCCAGATCCTTTGTTGAGTCCACTCTCGCTAAGTTTACAGTCCTGCTCTGGAAAACACACTCTTGTGCTGATAAATCCTGAGAAGCACGCACGCACGCACGCACGCACGCACGCACGCACGCACGCACGCACGCAGGGTTTACAATCAAAGGAAGTCAGGTTTCATCATCAGCTACATGTGACAAGGAAAAGTGAAAAATTACCTTTAATTACGTTCCTTCTCTAACACACACACACGCACGCACGCACACACACGCACACATGCACACGCACACACTCTCATGGAAACATGTCATTTACAGAGTGAATAGAAAATGGACAAGTTATTTATAGCAGTATATGGTTCTTTTTGTGTTTTCATTTTTCTTATTTTCTTTTTTTGGGTAGTCAAACATGTACACAACAGACCATAATAATCTACTGAGTGATAAACATTCATGCCAGAACTAAACAATCTAAGCATGCGGTCTAAGGACAGGAGCCAACTAAGAGGAAAGAAAACAACCGAAACTTCACAACAACCACAACAACAACAACAACAACAACAACAATGCTGCTGCTGCTGCTGCAGAGGTTGGTCTTTACAATACAAAAGGTGCCATCATCACCTTCATCACCTTCATCAACATCGTCTCCTTCACTTGTGCATGTTAAACCCTCCTTTGGTCTCTCAAGCCTGAAGCATCAGTGTTGTTGCCATGGCGACCTGTCTGGTCAAGGCGGAGTACAGGAGCAAGTACAGGAAGCAGGATACTTAATGTCAGATTTACACGAGGCGGGGGGGGGGGGGTGTTGTGTGTGTGTGTGTGTGTGTGTGTGTGTGTGTGTGTGTGTGTGTGTGAGGGGGGGGGGGGGATCTCCAAAGAAGACGGGGATGTTTCAGTTTGTTCTGGAGCCTGAGGTCGGACCGGTTGTCTGATCAGAAAGGAAGTTGGGTGATTTCCACCGCTGGACCCGACACGTTTTAAAACACAGAGGTTTTTTATTTCACCTTTAAAAAGCTGAACTGTGAAGATGGAGGCGACTCCTCAGATCAGCGCTGGACCTGACTCGTCTCTCTTGCAGCAAGAATCTTATCGAAATGCCTTTAAGTCCTCTCGGTGTGATCTCTGGGGAGATCAGACTCCTGGAGGTCTTAACAGGAATTTCTAGAGAGATTCCAGTCCTGAAAACGTTCAGCTCTCGTTTAGGATTTGCGGAGAACTGGACAACTTTGTGGTTTCACTCTGTTGGACGTCTCAGATGTAAAGTGTGGTCTGGATCAGGTTGAGCTCCTGGTGAAGCTGGAGTTCTTCTCTTGTACGTCACTTTAAGAGCCAATTCCAAACTGTAGCGGCTTGTTTTACAAAACACTCACAAATGCTGCGATAATTCCCGAGATTTCCATCGAGGAAATTATCACCGAGCTAAATAGTCGTAAAAGAAATGCCGACAGTGACGCATCGTGTCTTATATCGATGAGGCTTCTAAACTTTTTTAAGAAAAGAAAATATCGTGCAACATGAGAGGATGAGGAGAAAGTCGTCTGGGTTTCGTCTCAGATCAGATTTCAGATCGGAAGCCAACAGGTGGAACCTTTTCAGAATGAGGTTCATGATTTCACACACGATGCGTCGGTGGATTTAGAAAAGAACTCAGATCCTGGACCTGGGCTAGAGAACAAACTGAGGAAGAGCTGCTTCTCCTCAGCTTCGTATTGAGCATGCTCAGTGTGTCTCATGGATCCCAAAGGTTTAGTACTGAACCAGACCCCCCCAAAGACCCCCCGCGGTGCTCCTGCCCTCCCTCCCCGATGGAACAGTCACATGACACAGACAGAAGGAGGCTCCTGTTGGAAAGGGAACAGCTCAAAGAAGAGTATATGTTGGACACAGACAGACAAGGAAGTGTTAGTTGGAGGGAGGAGGGAGCGATATATTCCTATAGATGATCAGTGGCTCCGCCCCCCTCCCCTCCTCCCCCACCCACCCTGTTATCATGCAGGCGGGCGGCGCTCTCTATCCCGAGGCGTTGATGTAGAGCTGACTCTGTAGGATGTAGTCGATGACGGGCTGGGACAGGTAGTCCATGACGTGGCCGTCGCCGTGCTGCAGGGCCAGTCTGAGAGCCAGGGGTCAAAGGTCAGGCTAGAGTGCACACTTTAAAGTTCCATACTAAACAGCCTCTCTACCAGTTCTCATTGGTGGCGTCTGTCCAGCTACATCGTATTCAAGGGGAATTTACACAAATCCAGCCTTGGTCCTTAATGTCAGGATGTGTCTGTGTCTGTGTCTGTGTCTGTGTCTGTGTCTGTGTCTGTGTCTGTGTCTGTGTCTGTGTGTGTCTGTCTGTGTCTGTGTCTGTGTCTGTGTCTGTGTCTGTCTGTGTCTGTCTGTGTCTGTGTCTGTCTGTGTGTGTATGTGTCTGTCTGTGTCTGTGTCTGTCTGTGTCTGTGTCTGTGTCTGTGTATGTGTCTGTCTGTGTCTGTGTGTGTCTGTGTCTGTGTGTGTCTGTGTCTGTCTGTGTGTGTATGTGTCTGTCTGTGTCTGTGTCTGTGTCTGTCTGTGTGTGTATGTGTCTGTCTGTGTCTGTGTCTGTGTCTGTCTGTGTCTGTGTCTGTGTCTGTGTCTGTGTGTGTGTGTGTGTGTGTGTGTGTGTGTGTCTGTGTGTGTGTCTGTGTCTGTCTGTGTGTGTGTCTGTGTCTGTCTGTGTCTGTGTCTGTGTCTGTCTGTGTGTGTGTGTGTGTGTGTGTGTGTGTCTGTGTCTGTGTGTGTGTCTGTGTGTGTGTGTGTCTGTCTGTGTGTGTGTCTGTCTGTGTCTGTGTCTGTCTGTGTCTGTGTCTGTGTCTGTGTGTGTGTGTGTGTGTGTGTGTCTGTGTCTGTCTGTGTGTGTGTGTGTGTGTGTCTGTGTGTGTCTGTGTGTGTGTCTGTCTGTGTCTGTGTCTGTGTCTGTGTCTGTCTGTGTGTGTGTGTGTCTGTCTGTGTCTGTGTCTGTGTGTGTGTGTGTGTGTGTCTGTCTGTGTCTGTGTGTGTGTGTGTGTGTGTCTGTGTCTGTGTGTGTGTGTGTGTGTGTGTGTGTGTGTGTGTGTGTGTGTGTGTGTGTGTGTGTGTGTGTGTCTGTGTGTGTGTGTGTCTGTGTCTGTGTGTGTGTGTGTGTGTGTGTGTGTGTGTGTGTGTGTGTGTGTGTGTGTGTGTGTGTCTGTCCACGCCGACTCCAGGGAGGTCAGTGCCAGATTGGGCCGGTTTAACGACGCAGCAGAAGATTAGTCTTTTGCTCGCGGTACAATGTGCTAATGTTTACTGTAGATTTATCGGTATGACTCATATAAAAGCCGTCGTTCATCCAGTTTGAACCAGAAGGAGAAGAAGGCCTGAAGATAATGGGTAAAAAATATTGTATGTCTGAATAAGTTAAGTAGTTTGGTCATTTGTGTTGTTATAGTAACTACTGAGTAGCTAATGCTAGCTCCTGCTAACTGTTACAGTTTTTCATATTATACAGAATTTTTCCAGTATATTAATTTGTCTGTTTTCATCTCCCTGTGTGATGCTCAAAGTGAGTCTCCACCACCAGAGGGAGTGGTTAATTCCCTGCATGACATCATAAAGGGAAAATCTCTGAATCTATATGAGCAAACAACTAGAAAGTGGAACAAGTGAGGAAGAGGACAGACTTTCTTCATAAAGGCTGTGAGGAAACGTTACTGCTAGAAAACCATTAGAAAGTGCATCATTTTGCATAATATGAGATGTTTAACACATTTGGACCTGATCAACAGAGGAGTGTGTCTCACACTTCATTACAAATCTACTCTGATCCACACGCCTGGTCTGCTGAAGCTGTGAAACCCTGGTAGAATCCCTCCTGTCCAACAGATTCCAACCAGGGGGCAGAAAACCTGCAAAACCTGCTTCTTTCAGAAACTCAAACCAGCAGCGGACCCCTTCCTTCACTGATATTCTAGTCTATTTTAAATGAATGAATTCAAGTCATTTCTCCTGAAGGATCAAAACAGGGGGCCAGCAGGGGGTCAAACTGTTCGAGTGGAACTTAAAGACCTGAAACAACACCAAGTTCAGCATTAAAACACTAATTAATTTCTAGTCAAATGCATTTAGTTCTGAAAACACATTCTATGAAGATAATTCATAATTTTAAACTCAACTTTTTTTTCTTCTCAAAGTTTAAATTGGGAAATAAGGAAAATTTGGAGTAAAAAGCATGGCTGGATTTTGATCCTGCTGTACAAGAAGCATCATCTTTGTGTCAGTGAACTGAGTGACTGGAGGACGTCGGGGTGTGACTCCCACCTGCTCTTGGTGGAGCTGACGATGGACATGGGGTGGTTGCTAGCGTCCTTCACCACGGTGATGTTATCCTGAAAGACACAAACACTCATCAAGCCGCCACCGCTAATGGCTACGGCGACGTGCAGCGGGGATGTTGCGGCCCCTGACCTTGAACTTGCGCAGGATGGAGGAGTGGTTCATGATCCTCTCGGTGTCGGCGCCGTCGCGGGGCACCACCACGATCCCGAAATCCCCCACGATCACCTCCATCTGAAACCATGAGAACACCAGCGTCGGCACCGCGGCCCTGGGCCCCCAGCTCAGAGCGCATTCACCTCGGCATGACGCGAACTGACTGGAATAACCGAGTCGTGGCCTTCCAGTTGTCAGAAAACACTTTCTGAATCGCAATGGGGGAAAATGTTGTAACATGTTTGATTCACAGGAACACTGTGAACTTTTCCCCCACAATCAAAGCCACTTGTTAAATCTCATCATTTCGTTGTGGTAACAAATATAGATCAAGAGAAATGAATAGATTATGCTTTTCATCTGCAATCAATGTAAAACAAGATGACCTTTCCAGGTTATGATGTTTTCATGGATTCCAGTAATGAAACGTCACTCAACGTTAACAGACGCTCAATAAGTCTTCGGTCTTGTTCCTGTTTTTCCATGCAGGTCCAGTGTTGATGTGTGAGCAGCCTTTCACACACAGCTGGAGCCTCGTCATTCGACAAGTGAAATTGCAAAACTCCGGGTGTCTGTTTCCACGACAACGGTGCTCGGAGCCACTGAAAACGGATCCCAAGGTGAAACTTTCCAATTACGCTTTCGCCGCTTTTCCTAGAGTTCCTCCTCAGCCTGAGTCGCCTCGCCTCTGCTCGCCTCGGTTGTTCTCCCTCACAACAGTACGGCCACGGTGTGGGCGGAGCCATCGGAGCTCTTTGCCGTCGTGCACAAGTAATTACCCCCAGGATGCTTCACTGTCCGGTGTCTCGGCTTCACTGGTGCCCCTGTTAACTGGCGCTGCTGTGAAAAGCGGACTCTCGAGGAAGGCGGTCACCAGTTAACAGTGAAACCAGTTAATCCAAAACACCGCGGCCCAGAGACCTCCTGATACTTGTAGCGTGTCGCTCCGTCGAGCTCCTGAATCCTCTGGTCGCCACCAGACAAAAAAAACACATCGTCTACTTGTTTGTGAGCGTTTTTGTTGTGATCGGTTCAAAGAAATAGCGGGTGAGTGAGGCGCCGCCTGCCAACGTCACAGTTTGTACTCGCCTGACCCGGCCTGGCACCTCGGGTGTGGAGGAACCAGGAAAGTACCTGGTACCAGGGACTAGCATGTAGTGGAAAAGCGTCAAACTCAAGCCAAGTCGAGTAAGACGAAGTAGAAACTTGTGGAAAAGATCCATCTGACTCCGTCTCCATGGAAACAGGGCAAAGAGCTACTTTCTGAAAACACTGTGTGCATGTTTGCATGATTTTCATGAGAAAAAAACCAACAACAGCAACAACCAGTAGGCATGAAAACCACATCATTTTCAAGCGTTTCGGCCGTTGTCATGGAAACGGACATCATTTTCAAAACGTTGCCGTATGAATGCAACACTCTTCTGAAAGGAAAAGGCCAAAATGATGCGTTTTCATGTGAAACGTCCTTTTTGATGGAGTTTTATTGTGAACTTAAAACCCACATAAAGGCCGGGGGGGTCGAGCCGGTCATCTGACCAGCAGCTTTTCCACAATAGAAGAAGAAGAAGAAGAAACCGGGGAAACTATTTCCATGAGGTTGTTGACAAAGGAAGGTTTTGTTTTGGTTTTTTTTTCCAGAATGAGGCCGGAGACTTTGTGCAAAACTCAAAGCGTGAACTCAGGAGTCATTGACTTCAGTCACACTCACTTCAAAAGGCTTCGGCTCATTTGAACTGCTGCCGCTGCTTCTTATCAGTCCTAATGAGACGAGAGAAGAGAGCCTACCTGCACTGGAAACTCCTTCTTTCATTAACACTGAGAGCAGTGAAAACAAAACACTTCGCTCAGATGTTTTTTTAAAAGTGCCACCTTGTACTGCTAAATGAATCCCAACAGGAAACCCAGTTTTTATAGCTTTTTCTTTGAAAAGAGAAATGAAAGTAATAGTAGAGGCTGAACGATATGAGACAAACAAGTCATAATGATAAAAAAAAACCTTTTTCTTGCCCTTAACCTCCACCGAGCTTGCAAGGCTCCGTCTGTTTGTTCAGAAACGACGTGCTCGGCGCATGGAAATCCTAATTATCACAGGTCATTCAGTCTTTTCAGTATTTATGCTGCCCGTGTTGATACTGATAGGTCGAGGCTGTACTGAGCAGCCGTCCTCATAAGGCTTTCATTTCCTGTGCTTTAGAGAATTACATGTATCATTTTCACTCCCAGAGTCTGTTATGAATTTAAAAACAAGAGAGATTTCTTGGTATTTATAAGAGAATTCTCAGCCTTTAAAGAAGTTTTTAGTTTTTAATTTGAACCTGCTTTCCAAGTCGTACAATTCAAACTTTGACATCGGGACTGATGAGAACAATTCAGCCGGCGTTTCCTTTGTCAACAACATCGAAATGACCCAACGGTCATCACGACTGAGGAAAAGCCTCCCCCCCGAGAGGGCGGGGCTACATGTAGAGAGGGGGGAGGGGGCGGGGCTACATGTGAGTGGGTGGGGCTTACATCACTGTCCTTCCACAGGCCAGGGATGCAGAAGGAGTCCAGCAGGTCACTGCCACACAGGAGCAAGATGCGCAACTCTACAGACGACAAACAGGCAGGAGGAGAGAGACACGTAAACGTCCCGTAAACGTCTCGTTTACCGGAGCCAAGCAAACTGGAAGGAGTTCAGACACAGCGGGGGGGAGGGGGGGGACACCGGGGGACACGCCCGACCGAGGACTCACCGATCTCCTCGTACCGCATCGCAGTCCCCAAGTTGGCATTCTCATCTGACAAGACACACAAACGAAGCTCCACATAAATACAAAGGGATCGAAACCAAGTCTTTGGACCAGAAATCACAATGAATGAACATGTTGAAGTCGAGGTTTCTGACTGTTTGACACTAAAGACATTTGTTTTGTAGTTCAGGTGCCTGAAGAGGCACGTCTGGCTCTAACCGACGCTTTTATTGTTGCTCACTTGATAATATAGAGAGGAGCCGTTTCCTTGGCGTCACCTCGGATTATGTGAAAGACACAAATTGTGAATCCTTCTAAAGCAAACTTCACCACAAGAGACAGTTTTCTGTGATTTCCCATCAAATCGAATTAACCTGGAGCCACAAAACAAGTGTAAGCTTTAAAATGACTTACAACTGAAGAGTAAAGACAAAACACTGTGTCTTATGTTGCATTCATGAATTTTCAATCACAATTCAGGACGAGAAACATTTTATTTTGCTTTATTTTTAGACCTGATTTTAACTGTTTCACTCTTTTTCAGCATTTTTTTTACATTTCAGCTGTTTTAAACATTTTGTCTCCTCTCTAGTCAGTATTGATTGTTTTTTTTCTTCTTTTTATGCCTTTTTTGTTTGAAAAGTTTGAGTCGTTTTGGGTTTTGTCAAACTGTTTTTACACGTCCTTCTATTTCTGGTAGTTTTAGATCCTCTTGCTCTCAGGTGGCAGTAGGAGCACATTAATACTGACCCTGATAGTGTGAGGCAATAAAATGAGACGACAGTCAGGCTGCAGCTGCCAAGAGAGGAAGTGGAGGTGGGAGACAAGAAAACGATGGATAAATATTTCTAAAGGAAAAATTCAGACGCTATTTTTTAGTTTTTGATTCATTAACATTTTTTTGCTCCATTTTTTTGTTTTAATATTCACTTTGTAACTAATTTTGCAAAACCTGGAAATGTTGTCAATAAATGCGCTGTATGAAGCTGCAATATGTCATTTTGTAACTGTTTTGATTGGTGATGCGCTTCGGGATATTTACAATGTAAGAAATGTACCGTTAATTGAAGTTAAAGAATAAGGAATAGAGTTCTACCTTGATGCTTTATTATAAAACTGATCGTATTTATTAATTGCCTCCACAACATTTCCAAACTAACCACACTCAGGTTAATAACAGTCACTTAATTCAAAATAAAATACCTGTGCACTGAGGTCAGAGTGACTTTTTGTGAATCTATGAAATCACAATAACTTCTGCTTTAACGTTCTAATAATCAAGCAAATACTTTTTCTTTTGAAAGTTTTGTTGCTTAAAATATCTTACTTGTTTTTAGAATGAAATATAAGACAATATTTGATCAGATATATGATGATACTAAAGACTAAAAATCTTTTTTTTTATGAATGAGACATTCAATTGTTGTAGTTTGTGACTCTTTAACAAAAAGTACAGCGAGAAAACATCAACTTTCATTTGACTTTCTCGATACAGATGATTAATTTGTGGTCATTTAGGAACGTTACAGGAACAATCCCCTCATCCTTCAGCACAACCTGATTTCAAGCAGTTAGTGTGAACTGACCCACGAAGGTGAAGCGTTCGATGTGCGGGCGCACGCAGCAGATTTTGCCCAAACTCTCGCTGATCTTCCCCCACACTTTGACTGCGACGGAGAGACGGAGAGACAGAGGGACAGAGAGACAGGGAGACAGGGAGACAGGGGACAGGGACACAGAGAGGTGAATCCCCTGAGCGTTGGCAGCGCAGCGTGAGCAGAGCAGGACTCACTGGCCGTGGGCTTGTGGTTCATGTTGTGGTTCTGGTAGATGGCCGTGGTCTGATTCTGAGGCTGGCCAATCACGGGAGTGGTGGACGGCGTGTTGACGTTGGACAGGATGCAGCCGGTGACTCTCTGAGGGGACAGGAAAGTCTGGGGTCAGCCACGGTCTTCCCCCGGTGCGGCGACGCGTCGGTACGAACCTTCATGAGGTCGCGGTGGTGCTCCAGGACGCTGCAGGTGGGCTGCCAGGTGTCCTGGTAACACTCCCAGGGGTCCACCCTGCACCACACACACAACCAAACAGCGGCGACACGGTGAAGCCTCGTCCGGGTAAAGCCTCCACCTTGTCTGACCACCAGGAGGCGGTGCAGCACCCAACGTTTCAATAAGCCCGCGTAACAAACCAACCGGTGAGCGCAAAGCGCCGCGTGTCAACAACAACGGGAGGGTTGATGGGCGTTGAACTCGCGTACAGCTCCCTATAGGCCAGTGTTTTTCAACCACTGTGCCGCGGCACACTGGTGTTTCCGCGAGATCTAGTCAGGTGAACCGTGGGAAATTATCCAATTTCACATTTTTTTCTAAAAAACATTTGCTCTCACAGCGACAGTGTGTTGCAGAGCAATCATGTATAAATACTCTTCACCACTAGAGGGCAGCACAGAACTTTGCCGGTGAAATGTAAAGTGACAGACGTCAGTGTGGTTCATCTCCACCTCCTGCTACCATCTTGTATCAAAGTACTGTGTCAGTGACAGTGATGGAGAAGTTTTAGAAAAGGAAGAATGTGAACCAGGATCTCAGCTCTTCATCCATCAGGTCCAGGTTTCACACTGAGGGAGTCACTATTAAAAAAAGACATTGGGAAATACTTTTTTCTGTATTTATTTTGATTCCTGTTGATAAAACTTTGATGAGAATGACTTTATATTGTTAATAGAGGCTACAGAGTTTCACATTTTAACATTTTCGGGTGGTGGTGTGCCTCCAGATTTTTCCAAAGAAAAAAGTGTGCCTTGGCTCAAAAAGGTTGAAAAACACTGGTATAGATCCTAATGTAAGGCCTTTTGGACGTTTCACTGAATTTTGCACCATAAAGTATCACTAATGACTATAAACTCAGTCATTTTTTGGTAGTAATTGTTAAATATTTTGTAAAAACACTCACAATCAGCGCCAAAACAATGAATAACTTTAAAGATATATTTTTAAATGTTATTCCGGCACTATTTTAGCAAGACTCAAGATGACATTGGGGATGAATGTGGCCCCAGTTTGACACCCCCCGCACTGGAAACATGTTTGAAATCCCAGTTTCTCAAACATACACAGCTGTTTTTTAAAAGGTGGACTTCCTCAGCGGTCACTCCTGCTCAGCCAGCGCATGCCGCAGAAACACTAAAAGTCCTAGTGAAATGAAACTTCCACCTCCAAAACACTGGCTGTCGCTTCTAGGGACATTTTCCTGCTAACTGGCCTCAAGGGTAAAATGTTAAAACACGGCAATCTGCGAAAAAATAGCCGATAAACAGCTGTATTTTCACTGCTGGGTGGAGCTTCTGACAATAACAGAGTGACATCACGAGTTGTGCACAAGCCCAAGTTGTGTTTACATTATGGAGGATCAGAGTTTTGACCACGAAGAGGCTGAATTTAACCATATTTCATCATCATCATCGTCATTTCAAATCCAGTGATTGATGAAGAAGACACAGAAGGTGGTTCTGCCATCGGTGACCCCGTCTGGAACATGTTTGAGGAAGCAGAAGACGCTTCGTCCTCCATTCGTCCTCGCCTCAGCAGCCGCCAGTTTTCACCTTTGAGGCTTTGAGGCTCCTGACTTTTGGCAGAACGACTTCCTGGATCATGACGAAGAGCTTTTCTGACTGTGGAATCACCGAAGATGAGTACAGGTACTAGCCGCCCGAGCTAGTGGCTCCCACGCGAGCTAACGGATAGTGGCTCCCGCCGCCTGTGTTCCTTTTCTCGTCTCTGGTCTCTTCCAGGCTCAATCTTTCGTCGAGGCTCATAAAACACCGACTATAACTTCAAAACACTGTAAGAACTTTGATATCTAAGAGGGAAACAAGCCAATATAAACACAACAGATGGAGATCTGCACAACTCTTGACGTCACGCTCACGAAGAATGCTCACTTCCTCGGCTGGAGATTCAAAATTCAAATAACTTTGTTATGCGACAGCAGTGGTGGGGCAGAGTCGGAGGAACCTTATCAGTAGTACCCCAACTATCGTTTTTTGCAAAGTAGTGTTTTACTTTTCACTAGGACTTTAATGACTCAATATGACATGAAACTTGGCTGTCAGAACTTTGCCGTTGAAATCGAAACTGAAAGACGTCAGTCTGGTTAATCTCCACCACCGTGAAGCAGCAGAAACACTTAATGACTCAAAAGACTAAAACCACATGTTAAAAGAAGAATTCAACTGAAGGGGACGTGACCTCACCTGATCCAGTCGGAGGACTGGACGGCCAGCTGGCACATGGTGAGACGATGTCTGCTGGACACCAGACCCTGAGGACACAGAGGAGACAATCCACAGTGCTGAGCGTCGGGGGAGGGGCGACGGGGCACGACAAACGCTAACGGCTCCCGAACCGAATTTGCGAAGCTATCTATTATTCATGCTGTGTGTTCATACAGAGGCAGAGCAAAAAAAGTAGGACAAGACCCTCATTAATTCAAGAAAACAACAGAAGAAGAAGAGCTGCTGTGTGCGATCTGCGTCCACAGCGTGAAACATGGCGGAGACACTCCGTCGACGATCACTAGATTATGTTGTTCTACATGTCTGACATTCTCACGTCAGCCATAACATTACAACCACGCGTCAAGTCTCCATCTTTTAATCCCTGAAAAGGGAGAAATAAAAGTAATTTCCTGTGTTTTCTATGTGTCTATTAGATCCAGCATTGGTTTCTGCATGTACAGTATCTCGTCTGTTGGCTTAGCGTTTTCATAAATGTGGTATTATCAATCAATCAATCCCTTTACAATCACCCAGTGGTCCCAAAGTGCTTTACAACAAAGCTATAAAAACAATACATTAAGAAACAAATACAAGAATAATACATGAAAACAATACATAAAGCACAGGTGCTGACTGTGGGAAGCTTCCAGAAATTCATAAAAACAGAGCATACAGAATAAATACTCTGCCCTAGACAGAGTTAAAAGCCAACCTAAAAAAAAGGGTTTTCAGCTTTGATCTAAAAAGGCGGAGCTCAGTAGTGGTGTGAATGTCGGGGGGGGGGAGTTTGTTCCTCAGTCTGGGAGCAGCGACACCCCACTGTTTATATCTCCAACTTGGAATGTCTAGAAGAAGCTGAGCTGAAGAACCAGGGCCCTGCCGCGGTCACTAGAGTTAAGATATCAGACAGGTAAGAGGGACCCTGGTCATTGATGGCATTAAAAACAAACAACTGAAGTTTAAAATCAATTCTGAAAGGAACTGGAAGCCAGTGGAGAGACGACGGCACAGGGGGAATGTGTTCAGTCTGGAGGAGTTGGTTAGAAATCTGGCAGCGGCGTTCTGAACTAGTTGAAGACGTGAAATGGAAGACTGGCTGAGGCCCACATAAAGACTGGCTGAGGCCCACATGAAGACTGGCTGAGGCCCACATAAAGACTGGCTGAGGCCCACATAAAGACTGGCTGAGGCCCACATGAAGACTGGCTAAGGCCGACAGGAAGACTGGCTGAGGCCCACATAAAGACTGGCTGAGGCCCACATAAAGACTGGCTGAGGCCCACATAAAGGTATTACAGTCCAGTCTGGAGCTAATGAGAGCAGGTATTGTCTTCTCAAGATCCTGTTTGTTCAGAAACGGCTTCACTTTGTCCAGGAGACGGTAGAAGTGGTGAAGGTGTGATCCTCTGTGGACCAGGAGTCGTCCTCAGTCCTTATCTCCAACATGTTGAACTGAACTTCATCAACTATAAACTCCCTGCGCTGTTCTGCACCTGGTGTTTCACAAGGTCAAAAGATTTTTAAAGTATTAATTAAAGAATAATCATAAATGACATGTTGTCACTTATGAAATTTCACTGTTAAAAAAAAAGTGACTTTTAAAGTAAACGTCTCAAGACGCTGACGTGTTGAAGTGAATAATGTCCCCAACAGCATCCTCACATCAAACAGGAGTTGATGTTTGTATTTTTCTCCCCGGAGGACAACGACAGCATGATTGGAAAACAACCAACAGGGGATCAAATACAGAGCCTTGTGGTACACCTGCACTTTTTAAACACTAAATAAACATGAATTCACAGAAATCAGAGAGAAAACAAAGAAAACTTTTGTCTGAAGCTGTTCCATGAAGCTCCTGTGACAATAAACCAGACGTGCTTCACCAACACGCACCGTCACAACCAGCTGATCTCTGAACTGGTTCAGTTCACTGTCATCAAGTGAATTAGATCAGTTGTGACGGCGTTTCTACTCACTGGTTTCCCATAGGAGTCGTGTACTGGTGAGATGATCCCTCCGATCACAATGAAGCGTCCCGTCTTGTGCAGATATTCTCTGGCTTTTTCTGCAAACGAAACACAAGAACGTAAGAGAGACAGGAAGGGAGAGGTAAACCGAGCACTGGAGGGAAGACCTTCACTGGACACTACAGGACTGGACACCACAGGACTGGACACTACAGGACTGGACACTACAGAACTGGACACCACAGGACTGGGCACTACAGGACTGGGCACTACAGGACTGGACACCACAGGACTGGACACTACAGGAC
>NC_137659.1:22790185-22830185 GCF_963422515.1 Blennius ocellaris
GGTATGATCACAGGTTCAGTTTGAAACTGGGAGAGTTTAATTGAATGTAAGGCAACTCTCACAAAAAGGTCTTCACATCAGTAGCTTTAAAAATATTTTCTGGGATAAATAAAAATAACATGGACTCTGCTGAAATGAAGTTTTAAATATTTTAAAGCTGATTCAGGTTTCAAAGCTGATTTATTGCTTTCATGTAAAAAAATAATCCTTTCAATATGTAATAACTGCAGCCAATAATGTAATAACACACCAAAAAAACGGTATTAATTCGAATTTAAAACTTCTTTTTGCAGTTTGGTTAAAGAGACAAATGTATGCTGGATGAAATAGTCATCATAAAGGCTGTAAAACATATTTATATCACTTTATTGGCATATCATTAGCTTATTTGGTCCTGGTCACATGATTAATGACAGATTAACAATAGAATTAATGATTAAGGTTTTTATATCACTATTAAAAAAACAAAAAAACGTTTTACGTTTCTGTGAACAACCCAGGTTACGGAAAATTAAGTGTTGACCAGACGTCAGTTTAGCTCGCACAGTAAAAAAAACCAAAAAACTAGCTCAATACAATGGTCCCAGTATAAAATGTAATGAAATCTGAAGGATAACTATGTAACAGTGGCAGCTGGTCCATAGAGGGCGCTAGGTGCATGCATTTAAAATAAATAAATAAATAAATAAATAAATAAATGAAATATATGAATAAACTGTAATACTGTCAACATTTGTTTATGCCAACAAACTACCAATGAGCCCTGAACTGTATTCACTTCATTTCCTACAGATTTCTATTGTATTTAAATTAAGTTAACACTGGATGAAATCCAATAATAATGAAGAGCCCCCATGGCACCCCAGAGAAATGTGATTTAAATTAACAAAAAAAAAAAAAAAAAAGGTTTATTTACATGTTTTTATGTGTGAAGATTATAATTTGCTGCCAAGCACATTTTTCCTTCATAAACGTATTAATATCTGGCGCCACCACTGGCCTTACTTTGCCATGGAAACAACCTTTTTAGCGTGAAGTGGAAATCTGGCACATTATAAAGAATCATCACTTTATTCAAAGCCGCCATTTAACATTGAAAAAAAAATTTTCATATAATTTTGTGACGGCAACATTATAAAAGTGTGTTTTACAATAAGTTTATCATGTAATAGGATAGTAGAGCAAAGAGTTGAACCAAAACAGAGCTTTGATCCCACAACCCTGACCGGGTCACTTTTGTTTGTTTTATCAACACATTAACGGAGTAGTGTTGGTGTTTGACCAGCAGGGGGCGGTGTTTCACAATAACAACGTTATAGCGCTCATGTAGAAACAGGCTTTTCACACCTTTATGACCAAAACAGACATTTGAGTGATTTTCCACCGAGTCAAATTTACCTTCAACCAAAATACGTTTAACCTTTCAAATGAGACGAACACAGCTTGTAAAGTTGCAAATATAATTATGATATATGAACATTAGCTGTGTCTTATGTTGCATCTATGGAGTTTCAAATACAATTTAGGATGGTAACGATTCCAGTACAATTATAGCTGTGTTGCACCTGGTTTTAGATTTTAGATCCCTTTTTATTCCAGCACTTTCCAGACAATTTTGACATTTTAGCTGTTTAAAATCAGTTTTGTACCCCCCCCCCCCCCCTTTAAGGTTTTTTTTCTTTTAGAAATCCTCGTCATTTTAGGGTTTTTAAAGCTGTTTTAGCAGCTTTTTTTCCTCCCATTTACTCCAGTATAAAATCCCATCCCCAGCTCTCTGCCATAGTTGCCATGGTGAATTTCTGACCAGCCAATCAAAGCCTCGTCTGCAGTGTGAGTGTGTGTGTGTGTGTGTGTGTGTGTGTGTGTGTGTGTGTGTGTGTGTGTGTGTGTGTCTTTCTTTCAGGAATGTGTTACAAACCCACCTCTCTCTCTCTCTCCCTCTGTCTCTCTCTCTCTCTCTCTCTCGCTCTCATCTTATCGCCATGGAAACCCAGCTGAGGATGCAGCAGCAGGATGGTTAGATGGTTGGAGAGACGGAGGCACATGAGTGCAGCTCAGCAGAGGTTGTAAGGAGACAGTAAGTGAGTCAGTCGCTGTATTCAGGTCAGCAGCTCCACTTTTCCTGCTGACAGCTCTGTTTGCCTTACTGCCCCCCCCCCCCCCATCCTCCCACCTAAACATGAGGCTGGCCTCAGCTCACAGACGAACTGTGGACACTGCTGTTGGCAGTTTGAGTTCTGCTACCATGTCATGTCATTCGACCTTCAGCCTCCATTATGGTTTGTTATTGGTCTTGACCAGGCCGTGGTTTTATCTGCATCAGCGGCATTTTATCTGGATTAAGGCTCTATTTGACACATTTTGCTATTTCAATGTTGTACTCCTTCCTCAAACCACATTTTTTCAGCTTTTATTGAGAGCATGATCACGCCGCTCTGCACACCATCATGTACTACGGCCGCCCACCGACAGTGGCCATGTTGTCGGCCATCTTGAATAACGCACTGGCATCTCTTGGCTTATTTGGGGGTTAAATCTTGTCATTAACTTCAGTCCTCCGAATGGGGATCAAAAACCTGTTCATGTTGAGATCCGGCGCCCAGTCTTCTAATTCCTTGGAACCGTTTGCCATTTTTGCAAACGATTCCATTCCAGGAGAAAAGACGACAACAGGGCAACTTGAAAGACTTTACAAAGTGGATTTTTCATCAAAGGGAGGAAATACGAGTGACGTGCAGGAACATTTGCACACAGCAGGGGAAACTTTGAGTGAATGTTGTGTTTTCCATCCACTCCGGAGAGAATCGACAAAGAAATGAATCATTAAGCAGAAAATGGAATCAGAATTGTAAAGATGTTGTCGATTGTCCAGTCATGACCAGATGCTGTGTGTGACTGATTATTGACGGAGGCTCTTTGGAAATATGTGAAATGAACATTTCGTGATGACTCTGGTGCAGATTACAAACGACCCAAGGTTAGTAGCATCACAGCAGTATTCCCCTTTACATTTGTTTTCTCTACGAGATTCTGCTGGGTACTGAGGACAACGAGCTTCTGTTTTACAATCATTCTCAAAAACTCAAACATTTCTTTTTGCTGGCTGAGATTGAAGAAAGTGACCTCACACCACTGTGATTGTTCAACACTTCAGCAAAACAGATCTGTATTCCACAGTAAACACACAGCTGCTCCCAGCCGCGGTTTCCTGGAAGAGCTTTGTGCTTCACTGATTCAGTGGCACTAATGATCAGCCTCCGACGTTCAGGGTGTTCTTGTAATCACTATACTTATGAGTTGGCACTGTCCCGTTCTCATGTCTGCCGTCAGCTCCGACACTGAGACCACTTCCTCGCGACAGGAAAGTCTCCTCCCTAGACGGCGCCGTCCCCTCCCCCGACACGTTTCCATTAGGAACCTTTAGATTCACCAGCGGGAAGTCACCCGCCACTAGTTCTGACGAGATCCGCCGGCCTTCACACCTGAACGGGAACCAAAATGTAGTTGATTGATTCACACACGCGTTTGTTGATCGTCATGTTGCCGTGACTACCAAGCGGGATAACCTGGGGGTGGCACCCTCTGCTGGCCGGCCGCCACTGATGTCAGGGTTCCCCGTTTGTCACTTCAAACGTGTGGTTCTGCTGATCCTCTGGCTCTTGTCCTGGATCTTCTCCTGGATTCACAGTAAATAACCTCCAGCTGGCCTCAGGACACTCGCTGATGGTTCTACTCCTGGGTCTGGCCTCGTATCGTGGAAACACTTCAGAATTCAAGCTTGGGAGTGGCAGTGGAGCGCCGTGGACACCGGCCTGAAGGATTTAGGTCTGAGCTCAGAACCCAAGCATCACGTTTACGTCCCACATGAAAGGTCAATTCACACTTTTAATGCCGATCAAAGGACGAGTCATTGTGAATTTAACTTTTTGGGTATTTTTACTTGACTGTTTTTGCAGCTCTGGTTGAAACTCCAACACGAATGTCAGAGCGTTGTGTTTTCATTCTGAGCACGACGTATGAAGAGAGACTGTTTGGGTCAGAACAGTGAGCTCAGGCAGAACTGACCTGTGACCTGTGGTTGGACTGGATGTGCTGTAATAGTGATTTGAGCAGATATTTGGCTGTGTCCCATTTCACTATTGTGCAGAGGCGGAGGGGTGAGGGGAAGGGCTATTCACCCCTCTAAACGAAGCGTTTACAGATGCACACTTTAAACAGAGGGGTAGAAGGACATGGTGCCGAAGAACTCGCATTTCATATATATATACGCTTCTAAAGTTCTATAAACCTGTTGTGTTTTACACTAGTAAGATTCACATATATACACTTCTAAAGTTATATAAACCTGTTGTGTTTTACACTAGTAACATTCACATATATACGCTTCTAAGTTATATAAACCTGTTGTGTTTTACACTAGTAACATTCACATATATACGCTTCAAAGTTATATAAACCTGTTGTGTTTTATACTAGTAAGATTCACATATATACACTTCTAAAGTTATATAAACCTGTTGTGTTTTACACTAGTAACATTCACATATATACGCTTCTAAGTTATATAAACCTGTTGTGTTTTACACTAGTAACATTCACATATATACACTTCTAAAGTTATATAAACCTGTTGTGTTTTACACTAGTAACATTCACATATATACACTTCTAAAGTTATATAAACCTGTTGTGTTTTACACTAGTAAGAGCGGCAGTAGTGCTGCCGTATGGAGCTTCCGTGTGTCTTTGTTTGATAGAGACCGTGTTTATAACATTTTATTATTACACTGTATAGTTCCAAAGTCTTCTAATATGGTGTTTTGAAAACAGGGACCCCCGAGCAAACAAGGAAGCTCCTCCGCTTTCACATGGTGAATGAGGAAATATTTCTGAAGTCCAAATACAAAAACTGAAGTAATCCATGTCTCCGTCTATTTCTTCACCTTGATGTGGAAACAAAGCAGCCAAGCTGCTGCAACACGTTGAATTTGGGACGGCAGGACGACGCTCCTGCTGGAAAATCAACAAACATCCGTGGCTCAGCTCTGCTGTATTATGACGTCATAACTGTGAGACGGAGCGAGAGGGGCGGGGCTGAGCAGAGGGAGAGGGAGGTCCCAAATCTAAGGGCTGAAACTTTTATCCCTTTGCTTTTGCCCTCGTTTTGAAGGGGAAGGCGGAGGCGGAGGGCTAAGGGGTAGGCGGAGGGGTACAAAAGAGAATTGGGATTGGCCCTTAGGTTTGTCGGGCTTTAGGAAGCTTAGGAAGGACCGGTGTCTGTGTGACCTGAGCTTTGGTTAGAACTGGTGTCCTTCCAGCATTGTGCCAGGATGTGGTGCTGGAACATCTTGATCTCAGGGTTCAGGATGAAAAGTGTCGTTGGTCTTTGTCCGGCTGACGTCCCTGTTGGTGCAGAGCTCCGTCTGTTCCGTCCACTACATCCCGATGTCTCATCCACTTCTGAAACTGCTCATTAATGAAACCTCAAGGACAATTCTCCAACAGTCACCAGTACGGGGGGAAGACCAGGGTCAGACATCGGGCGTACGGTTTGTTAGGCATAGCCAAAGCAGCCAGGCCATAAGAGAACCAGTCCATGAAGATGGTTTCCTTCTCCTCCTGCTCAATCTTCTGCAGACCACCTGATCTGAATAACGTTAATAAACAAGATCAGGTGTATGAAACCTTCCCTTCAGATCTGTTCAGCTTTTTTTTTTTTAAATAAACCTTCCCCTGCTTCAAGAACATTCCACTGAACCTAAAGGTGCAACTTTCTCCACCTTCAAATCAAGTTTGATTTATTTATTATGTATTGATTCCGCATCATCCCCTGAGAACAGACCTGTTGTCCGTGGCGACGCTGAGGGACATATCCACACATGGTCGAGGTTGTTCGCTCGCCGCAGGGTTACGGTGTCACGGTGTCCACGTTCATCAGCGTTTGGAGAAAAGATCATTTCTGCTTCGTTGCTGGTTCAGAACGACAAACCTTCACATTCAAAGGTAGATTTTTCTCTCATTACAACACATCTGTCATTTTGCTGTTGATGTTTCTTTATTGTGAAAAAGGTTGTAGTGTGCAGTCCTGCTGGAATGGTGCACTGCACATAAATAACTCCATAAATAACTTTGGAGAAAAAGATGTGGTCCGTTACTCCCTCATGAGATTCACCAGGATAGTGACACAGTTTCACTACCGGCTTCAATAGATGTGTAAATGTTGTCTCACAGTCTTCAAACAGTTGAGATTCATGATCTACTGTGTGATCCACTGAAAGACTGTGTCATAGATGGAATCATTCACTTTAACGGTCATAGGCTGAGAAACGGATCCATGCTACAGCAGCAGACCTGAGAGTGCAGGAAGGAGAGGAGGCTGATAGATGAATGGACACTAATCGTTCACGTCTTAAAGGATTTGCGTCTATTTTTAACGCTTTTGAAAAGGAAGTGTGACGCGGCTCAACCTTCAGCAGAGACACTGCTGCTTTTCTTGTGGTAAGAAGTGTTTCTGTAGCGGCTTCAACATCTTTTTAGGTCCTGTGATCTTTTCTAAATCTCCTTTGACTTCGAGACTGATCCTCTCATATTGATTTTTTCAAATTCAGATTAATTTGCTGATACATTTGATAGTTGTTAACTCCATGGTATCACAGCTTTGGGAGGTGGATGGTGAGTTTTGGTCAGTGGGAATGGAACCACCGACCTCAGGGTGGCTGGACCCCCCCCCCCCCCCCCCCCCCCCCCACAGCCTCCTCTCACAGACACCTGGAAGCATTTCTGCAAAACATTTGCAACTTTTCTTGAGGTTTGAATAATTTATTGTATAAATGAAAAGCATAATTGAATTACAAACTTAACTGGTTTCGACATTATTCATGGCAATGACAGAGATGTTCAGATCCTCTTGGTGGTACATAGTATTTTTAAAAAACGAGCCGTTTTCAAGAAGATTTAGTGAAACAAAAGCTCCATTACATGTGACTGTGCTCATTAAATAGTTTCCACACAGCTGACGACTGTTGAACCTTCTTCTGCAAGCAGATATTCAGTCACCCTCTTCCCTTAAACTCTGTGTGGTCTGGTCCCCATAAAATAAAACAAACAAAACAAAAAAACTACATAAATACAATAAATAAAACCGTCACATATAAGCTCAAAACCTTTATAATACAAAACCCACAACTGCTGGTCACCGAGTGAGTGATTGTGCTGCTCCTGCGTGGCACCGTCACAGAGATTTTGGCAATATTTGATTATTATTACAATGACAAATATCTTTGCAAAAAGTACTCAAATCGCACTCACATAAAAATATTTTACACGTGTAGCAAAATGATCGTCTCCATAAAGTGACCCTGGGTTCCTGCTGACGCTCTTGTTCTTTGGAAATAATTTCCTGAACTCTTTTGTTGTTGTTGTTGTTGTTGTTGTTGTTGCTTTCATGACTATTTGACCGGCTGACCACATTAATTTTAGTTTCACGGAATCCTTCTCAGTCAGAGTCAACCACACTGTATAGAAGTAAAAACGCCCTATTCATGTTTTATATGTGTTCTGTGATAATATACATACAGTTCAGAATGAAATATGGGCCTGGTCCGGGCCTCTCGGTGATCCTGGGGTCAAGGGTCACCCCCCCCCCCCCCCTCCCCTCCCCCCTCCCCCCTGCCTCTCCAGCCACAGTGTCTACAGATGACAACCAATAGGCCCAGAGAGTCACATTCAACTATCACACATCGTCCTACTGTAAATGTTGAAATGTGAGGATGTGGGTCCTGTCAGCGGATTCCACTGAAGACACGCCTCCGCAGCTGCTTTCTTCACGTTCCCAGTAAAAATGATAATAACATCATCACATCACATCCGTCAGCTGAATCTTCCTCCTGGTCAGGCGTCCAGAAATGCTTCAAGCAAGAGGTTTTCAAAGTGTTGGAGGGTGAGTCCAAAACTCTCCAGGCTTCACTTTTTGTTTGCTTCAACTCCTAAAAAGTGTTTTCGTATTTTTGGAAAATCCTCCGCTAACGACTTAACTGCTGTACTGAAGCTCGCGGTCCTGTTCACACGGCAACAACCAAGTGAAAACCGCCTTTTGAGTTTTCTCACTAGTTTTTTCTTTGTAATAAAAACACGCAGAAGAGTCGGACGTGAACCAGGCGTCGGCAAGGAGCCACGTTGGGGCCACTTTTTAAAAGCGGCTCCATGAAGCTTTCAGAATATTATTTGTAAATGAACAATCTATTTAAATTTTTGTCTTAGCTGCATTCCACATTGACTTTATGAAATGTTCCTGTCTCCAGGAGCGGCCTGCTCTCCTGCCACACTGACTCCCTCCATACGGAATCACAGGAGGGCCAAAATTGAAAGGAAATAAATGTGGAAATATAAAGAGAATCAATAATACAGAAAATATACAAAGGAAGTCATGTTCTTTTTCTATCTTGTCTTTGCTTTTTCCATGTTGTCAAAGCTTCTCCTGTTTTGTTTTTTCCATTCACTTTTTTCTCATTGAATTTACCGGCTGAGTCAAGCCGTCTAGAAAAAGACCAAAGCAATACAATGCAAATCAGTTTGTGGGCGGGGCTAATCAGCAAGGGCTGTGGGCGGGGCTTCCTGTTCAGGGTTGCCAGTAGATAACTGATCACATGATTCCTGCTTGAAGGACGTCATGTTGAGCAATGTTTGCTCATGCCAATAGATGGCCCTGTTGCGTTAAGAACAAGTTTGAAGTATTTAATTTATTTTTCCTTTTACACGTTTCTTATTTCTTGTACAATAATTTGACTATCATTTCTTTGTTTTGGTAACAAATACTTAGTTTGATTAAGAATCCACTGGTTATGTTGGTTTTTGGTGTAATGTGGGCGTGTCCACTCCTCGTCATATTTATATTTCCAGGTTTACTGATGAACGAGAGACGACATTTGGGACTTGAGAGGAAACATGTATTGACTGTGTGACTAAGGCGAAATAGTAGGGCTGTGTAGTAGCCTCTTCTCAATTCCTCCCTCTTTTCATTCAAATAAACGTCCATATGCGTCTACTTCATGCTACATAGCCACTATGCGACTCGTCACCCTGAACAGAAAGCCCCGCCCACAGCCCTTGCTGATTAGCCCCGCCCACAGCCTTTGCTGATTTGCATTGCATTGCTTTGATCTTTTCCAGGCGGCTTGACTCAGCCAGTAAATTCAATGAGAAAAAGCAAATGGAAAAGACAAAGACAAAACAGGAGAAGCTTTGACAACATGGAAAAAGCAAAGACAAGAGAGAAAAAGAACATGACTACCTCTGTATATTTTTTGTATTATTGATTGTTTTTATATTTCCACATTTATTTCCTTTTAATTTTGGCCCTCCTGTGATTCCGTACCTTCAGACGTTTTCCAAAACATTTTCAGTGACTTGTTGTGGTGTGAACATGAAGGCCCACTATCTCCGCAGACCGACCCCACACCTTGTAAACCTGCAGCTTGACGCAAAGAGACGCCTGGACATGAGCGAGAGCTGACCAATCAATTGTGCTTTCTGCCCCCCCCCCCCCCCCCCCCCCCTCCCCCCCGGGTATCTCTGTGACTAGCCCACAGCCACAAGACGCTTCTGTTTGATGGCACTTGGGCACTAAGTTAAATAAAGAATGTAAACATTTGAGTTATGTCGCTTCAATTTAGAATATTACTGTATGTACAAAAAGGTAAAAAAAAATATTGTTTTTTTGCCTTTAACATCTATAATTTGTATATTCGCAAATGATATGATAAATGCTCAATGAATTTAAACACTCATGCAAAATACTAAAGTAAAAGTAGATTGATAGTACAGCAATACTTGAGATCTGGAGTAATAGGGCCACTGTGGAATGGGAAAACCAACAAATTTGTCAATAAATTGTTTTTTTTTTTTACAAAACTGCTCAATCCAAATAATTGTGTGGTTTTAAACACAGTATAAAGTTATTGTATATAAATGAAGCAACATATGATACTTATTTAAACTAAAATGTTCTGGTATACAATTTACAGCCGCTCAGGTTAAAATATGTTGGGTTTTTTTAAAAATACACCATCAATGAGTTTTTTTGTGATATTGTTGAGATTTTGTTTTTAATAAAAACTTACAAACTAAATTTGCAAGATGAAACCTAATTATTGGTAATTTTCCAAAAAGTAAACATAGTGTGGCACGTGCAAAAATGATCACAAGTAATAATCACAAGGTTTTTTTGTTTGTTTTTTTTACATTTTCACGATGCTTCAAACTTCATTGAGTTATGTTGTATGGATTGGTACTTTCTTCCTAAACTGAATTATGCTGCACAAAGGTCCTGCAAAACTATTTTCTTGGATAATATCTACCCTTTTCATAAGTTTGCAGTTTGTAATAAACAATTTTAAAATGAGCTAATAAAAGAAATCAGAAGTCCTGGTGTGAACCGTTGTAGGTTTACACAGTAAAGTCAAGCCTGTCCAGCCTTAAATGCAGAGTTTAGAGTATCCAGGTGAATATAATAGTAGCTGGAAATAAGCAAAGAAACAAACTCACTACTGCCGCCTAATGCAATAAAGTGGTATTACATAAATCCTACATACTGCACCTTTAAGGGTCATCAAATGTTTGGATTTTGAATATTTCCTCCACTTCCTGGAGAGCCGGCCTCACATCGGCAAAGTCTAGCTTCTCGGCTGCCTCTAAAGCACAAAATGGTATTTCTTAAATTCTACACACTGCACCTTTAACAACATATCATTCATTTCATAATTTTAGTGTTTCCTCCAAGTGACACTTTTGTCTCATAATAAATAATGTACTTTTTAATTTTAATAAAACTTTGATCCCGTCGTGCATCTTAACTTTGTACAATCTACTTCTTTCTCGCCATAAAACTTTACTCTCATAAAACTAACTTCAATATAAAAATTAAACTTTTTTTTTTTTGTCTTTTGTTTTTAAACAGTGGCCATAATACTGCATTGTCATTACATTCATAGCACTGATGACATGGTGAATTGAAACCTGTTGAACGAATGCTTCTGTTTAGTCTTTGGACTGGAGCGTGGACGGGTGAGTCGCACGCTGCACATGAGCAGGTTACAGTACAGCTTCTACACAGTCAGGATAAGTAAGGTTATACTGCACACCATTAAAACACAGCATGGTAAAAAATAGAGCACTTACTTCTACTATATTTAAAACACAATATATGCCCCGTGATATTCTCACACAACACAAATACACGACTACCACCGGCTAAGAGATACTGTTATTGCCCAGACGGGACTCCACGTCGCCCACTCCTCATTCCAATGGCGGGCTCAGTTTTCCCACCAGTATGTACAAAAAAACCACCTCACAGTCATGGTAACGGAGTCTGTGAGGTCCATGAATTAGTCTCACCTGCATTCTACGACAGGGTATAAATGGTACTATATGTATAAATGTTGATCCTCACCGTGGGGGGCGAGGCGCCGGGGGCAGCGCTCCAGTTAGCCTGTTGTCCTGGTGTCGACTGCCGTCGCTTTGAATTATAAAAAATGTGGCTGCCTTGTCCAGCAGCGCGGGATCAAAGGGAGTAAATGGACCCGCGGAGAACCCAGTTGTGTGGAACTCGGTTCGTCCACGTTGGGTCCAGACACCTGTCTGTTAGCTGGGCGTTAAGAGTTATTAGATTCAGGCTGAGTCCACTTTGGATTGTGAATCACTGAACCTTCAACCTGTTGCAAATTGGCATTATTAAACACAGAAGGATTGGCTTGAAACACATGATCAGGTTAATAAAAAAAAATCAGGAGAGTCAAAAATTAACATATATGAGGTGGAATGAGAAGCTTGGGGTGTCCAGGGGGGTGGGGGTCTCTACACTCACTTTTGACACAGCCTCTGATTGGCTAACCCTCAGTGACTCACTCTGTTTTGTGTGTCCATTGAGAATTTGCCCCGGCTAAACAACTTCATATGGAGAGTCATTCTTTATAGGCCAGCCCCAGAGTGGGCGGTGGGGTGTGAGTCAGGATTGGGCGGGGTAAGGTCGGGGGCGGAGTTGGACTTGGGCGGCCATACAAGCCCTGCAGCTGCCGGCTGGGGTGGTTGGGGTGGTTGGGGTGAATGGGGTGGTTGGGGTGGTTGGGGTAGTTGGGGTAGTTTGGATGACTGGGGTGATTTGGCTGGTTGGGGTAATGAAGGGGGTTTTCTTGAAAATTCCGAAGGTTTTCATGAAATCGGTTGCTGCTGTCACTGTCGAGGCGGCCGCCGTCGTCACAGAGGCGGTGGTTGTTGTGGAGGTCGGGCGTGGGCCCGCGGTCCTGCACGTGGACGGTATTGCTGCTGCTCTTCCTCCTCAGAGTGGACTCGCGGCTGGACGACGCCACCGACTGGCAATCGGAGCCGCCGTCGCTGCTGGCCGCCGTCACCTCCACCGGGGTGACCCTGATGGTGGTGACAGCCTGGGGGTGGGGGTGGAACGGGGCGGCGAAGCCGGCGTTGGGAGGGAAGGGGATGTTGGAACTGTTGGAGTTGGGATTGAAATTCGGCTGAGCGTTGATGAAATTGGGATTATTGGGATTGTTAACATTGAAGCCCGGGTGCTGGAAATTGTTGGGATTGTTTGGGTGCAAGGGGTGTAACGGATGCACGACATGGGGGTGGTTGGTGTAACCGCCCCCTCCCCCGCCATCCCCACCCGCTTCACTCTCGGTTTCGGTCTCGGCCACGCTCCTCCTGCCGTCCACCGAGCCGCCGTCCCTCAGCGAGTCGCAGCTGTCGGTGTGTCGGTTCAGGTCATTGAGGGTGAAGGCTGACTGTCGAAGGGAGCCCCTTTGTTCCGGCGGCTTCCAGCGCCAGGAGCCACTCCCGTCAGTGCTCGGAGGTTTCACCACCGGCTTGTTGGCCCGCGACTCTGGGTGGGCGTCCACGCGCACGATGCTACCACTTCTTTCCAACCCTCCTCCTGAAAGAGCAAGAGAGAGACACGGCGGCCCGTCAGGGAACTTCTCTTTGTGGCTCCATTCTCTTTGTGGCTTCTGTCTTTAGACACATGCAGACAAACATGTGGACAACTTTTCTTTCCCAACATAGTCCAAAAGTTCAATCTGATCTGGAAAGTTGTTCAAATAAAAAAAGACATCGATCATCGCTCATTGCCAAGGTCAAGGACCGACCGGGACTCCAGAGGCGCAGAGGGAAACGACGACCAACGGACACAAACCTCTCAAACGAGGCAAAGAACTCAAACATTTGAGTCTAAAGGCCGAGGCCACACTTTTTAGCTTGCTGGACGACTGAAAGAATGTTTTTCAGTGCTTCTCTTGAGCGCCTTTTGGCCGCCGCCATACAAACCAGATTCTCCGGTCCAGAGTGAAACCGTCATCTCAAAGATCGACAGGTTTCATCACAACTTCCCTCCACCACCGTTCCTCCGCAGGGGAATGGAAATGGACTCGTGTCTACGGGACGCCGTTATGAAACCGGAACGACGGCACCACGCTACGCTATGCTACGCTATGCTACGCTACGCCACGCCACGCCACGCCACTCCACGCCACGCCACGCCACGCCACGCCACGCCACGCCACGCCACGCCACGCCACGCCACGCCACGCTACGCTCCAAGCACGAGGAAGAGACTTTATCTGGGCAGAGACTTAGGGAGCGTGACAATATTTTCTCTTGTTGTGTATTCTTTATTTTGCTTTATTGAGCTACGGAACGTTCCACTCTTTGTTTACTGTTGCTGTGGTTATTTTCAGCTTCAAACCGTTGTTCTAGTCGGGGGGGGGGGGCTCCTACTGAGAAGGACTAGGATTGTGAGCGACGGCAGCATCATAAAGAAAACTCAGGACTTTCCTAAATATGTTGCCTTCAGGAACAGTGGGTCTATTGAAAGATACTCTCTCCACACTGTATTCACCTGGCAGCTGTGAAAGTTAAAGTTAAAAGTTAAAGTTATGCCGAGGGCACACTTCACTTTCACATTCTGTTTAGAGCAATTAGCAGATAACAATATATAAATACTGTAAAATATACCAAATTGTTTTCTTAAGTTTAACACCTCTTCTTAAAGAAATAATTATTATATTATTATATTATTTCCACATAAGACTGTGACTGCAGATCAGTATCACAGATTACAATGGCGTCCAACCTCATCGGGCCGACCTGCAGGTGTGCAGGTAAGAAATGCAACTTTTTTTTTTTTTTTTAGAAAATATAATAAAGCGGGGGAACATTCAGGAAGACGTTTTTAGGTGTCAATGCAGTATGTAGCTGTCACTCACAAGCCCACGCCCGCCTCAGTCAGCGCCACGCCCCCCACGCCAGAACACGGCCAAAAGTTTGAAACTGAAAAAATATGATCTGAAAGTGAAAAAAAGATTGAAGGATAATAAAAAAAAAAGTAGATCCTGAAAATAGGATTTCAATGAAAAAAGAAATACGATTCTGACCTGAAAAACACAAAACGTCACCAATATATATGCATTGTGGGGATTTCAAGCCTTCGCAAACACTCTTGTTCATGCTGGGCGGTACAAACCTCCCACTGCCCCGCTGGTGGAGGCGGGCGGCGAAGGGTCCTGGTCCGTCAGCGCTCGGTACCGGATGGATCCAGTGCAGCTGACGGTGCTGCCGCCGTCCTCTGACCGGGGGGAGTGAAGCAGGCCCTGCTGCTTGGATAAGGCTATCACCTGGAGAGAATGACAGGCACACAACAACAGGGATGTTTGCTAAACAAACAACAGAACAGTTTCACAGAATAAAGCTTGGATTTTGTCACGTGACTACATTAAGGATTGATAGTTGTTTAAAGAAGGAGATCGTTTCCTGTCTCTGGCTCTCCACTGGGGACAGTCAGGGCATTTGTCCAGTCCCTACTTTGCTTGTGGCGTCTGTCCCTTGACCCCTCATACTTTACCCACAAGGCCTTCATTCACTGCTTTTGGCCCCGACCTTCTGAAACGTATACAAATAAGTGTGTAGCGCCACATTATGTAAATGCGGTGCAATATGTAGTAATGTAATACATTTTCAATTCAATATGTAATAAAGCTGCATTTTGTAATAAAATTCTTGAATGCATCATGTAATAAATGTTAACGCATTTTGTAATAACTCGTTACATATTGCAACAGCTATTACAAAACGCGGGTGTGTAGAGCCGCATTGTGTAATAATAGTGCAATATGCAATAATGTAAAACATTTTCAACTCATTATGTAATGACACCACATTTTGTAATAATCTGCTGCATTTTCTAATAAACGCTGTTGCATTTTGTAATAACTTGTTACATATTGCAACAGTCATTACAAATTGTTGGTGCTCTCCGATTTTATTTAAGAAAATGTAATAATATTGTGTAATAAATCATGAAAATTGATACCTTAATTTGAAAAGCCATCATACATCAGAATAACATTGAGCATTCCAGCTTAATTACGATTTATAAAAAACAAAACTCGTAGGATGTTTTATTGCTCAAGCCTAAAGCAAGTGTAACTAACATTAACAAAATGTACGTAGAGGCTGATCTCCTGCTTCATGTTACTTTGAGTAACAGACTACATTTAACCACCTTCGGTAATTATGATACAAAACAATTGTAGATGTAATCCGTTACAGTGCAGAAAACTATAGTGTGGTCTGATTACCATTATTTTTATGAAGGGGGGGTGGGGTACTTGGCAGGATTAGATTGTTAAAATTCACAGCAGACAAAGTTACAGTGCTCGCGCATTGCGACGCTTGATGGAACACGATCTAGGCAATCAGCATCAAACAACTGCAGAGAATTGATCACATGAGGAGCATTGGGGCTTGAAAATATAATATTCAATGATGACTAATAACTCAAAACCCATCTGTTCAAAACCAGTAGCATGCAGTGGTGTTTCAGTCAGGGCCAGCAGTAACAAAACACAACCCCCCCCCCCCCCCCCCCCCCCCCCCCCCCCGTCTGTGTGCACGATTGTATGGGAAAACCACTTTACAATCAAAAAACAGCGCCACATGCAAAAGCAGTGCCAAACTAATCCAGAGAAAGTAACGAAAAAAAACTAGCATCACCATCACTTGTAGATTACATTTCTGGTGTCGGTTTTCTTCACCTCACAATTTACATTTCTTCTGCAAACAGGCACCTTGAAAAAGGTTGGCTATCATCCAATCTTGATGTTAAGTTAGCCGCCATCACTCCAGAGTAGCATAAAATAACAGAGTGTCATCACCACCTCCACATGGGCCAATCAGTCAGGCTCATTTCAATGACGACACCCAGACCAGCACTAGAAACTCTGCTGGTCCTAAGATGTTCTGTCAATAACACATCAACATCTGATTGGCTGATGATACTGCCACTCAACATTTTAACCCAATAGCCGCGTCCAGCTTCCATCAGAGGTTAGCAATGAAGCTACTGCTAGCCCCAGCCGAGGAAAGGAGCTGTGATGCGTTTAGGGGACATAGGAGATTTGAGCGCCACACACTAGAACCAGTCGTCGTCTGGATAAAGTTGCTAAAGTCACTAATTGATTCCAGGCACAGATTTCAGAGTCACTTTTTAATTATTAAAAAAAAAAGAAAAATCCTTTTTGATAGGGCTAGCAGTGCTAGCAGTGCTAGCCCCGCTGCTCCTGACTGCACACCACTGTTCAAAACTGCAGATTCTTTGTGACGTCAATTGGCCAGTCTCTCTTGTATTGTTTTTACTGTTAATACACTGTTGTAACTGCTAGATGGCGCAGTGGAGAGAGGCGCCTGCAAATATTATTTATCACATCATCATCATCTTCATAAGCTTCTTGTTAACATAAGACATCTAACAGTGATCCATCCATCCATCCATCCATCCATCCATCCATCCATCCATCCATCCATCCATCCATCCATCCCAGGCAGTAATTTGGCAGCATGTGTTCTTTGCAATGTTTAACAGTGTTTTGTCCTTCTTGTTTAATTATGTTCATACACGTTTGTTTGACACCACCAGGGCCTCAAGTGTTTGCTCCTCTTTGGTTTTGTCTGTTTTTTCCTGAATCACTGAAAGCTGAACATCTTACTTTGACATTGATGGTGTCGTTTTCCAGACACAACATCACAACATCACAACACTGTGACACAATATTGTTTCATTAACATTTTTTTTTCTCCTGTTCAACAGCTTCAGCTCTGATGTACATCCTACAGCCCTGGATTGTGTGGCAGACCTCCTTTAGGGGGCACCAGAGAGCTCCAGGAGGTTCAGGGAGGAGGTTTAGGGAGGAGGAGGTTCAGGGAGGAGGTTCAGGGGGGAGGACGTTCAGGGAGGAGGTTCAGGGGGGAGGAGGTTCAGGAGGGAGAACGTTCAGGGGTGGAGGAGGAGGTTCAGGAAGGAGGTTCAGGGGGGAGTAGGTTCAGGGGTGGAGGAGGAGGTTCAGGAAGGAGGTTCAGGAGGGAGAACGTTCAGGGGTGGAGGAGGAGGTTCAGGAAGGAGGTTCAGGGGGGAGGAGGTTCAGGGAGGAGGAGGTTCAGGAAGGAGCTTCAGGGGGGAGGAGGTTCAGGGGTGGAGGAGGAGGTTCAGGAAGGAGGTTCAGGGGGGAGGAGGTTCAGGGAGGATGTTCAGGGGGGAGGAGGTTCATGGAGGAGGTTCAGGGAGGAGGTTCAGGGGGGAGGAGGTTCATGGAGGAGGTTCAGGGAGGAGGTTCAGGGGGAGGAGGTTCAGGGGGAGGAGGTTCAGGGGGAGGAGGTTCAGGGAGGAGGAGGTTCAGGGAGGAGGAGGTTCAGAGGGAGGATGTTCAGGGAGGAGGTTCGGGGGGAGGAGGTTCAGGGAGGAGGAGGTTCAGGGAGAGGAGGTTCAGGGAGGAGGAGGTTCATGGGGGAGGAGGTTCAGGGGGAAGGAGGTTCAGGGGGAGGAGGTTCAGGGAGGAGGTTCAGGGAGAGGAGGTTCAGGGAGGAGGAGGTTCAGAGGGAGGATGTTCAGGGAGGAGGTTCGGGGGGAGGAGGTTCAGGGAGGAGGAGGTTCAGGGAGAGGAGGTTCAGGGAGGAGGAGGTTCAGGGGGGAGGAGGTTCAGGGGGAGGAGGTTCAGGGAGGAGGAGGTTCAGGAAGGAGGTGCAGGGGGGAGGAGGTTCAGGGGGGAGGAGGTTCAGGAAGGAGGTGCAGGGGGGAGGAGGTTCAGGGAGGAGGTTCAGGAAGGAGGTGCAGGGGGGAGGAGGTTCAGGGGGAAGAGGTTCAGGGAGGAGGAGGTTCAGGGAGGAGGTTCAGGAGGGAGGACGTTCAGGGGTGGAGGAGGAGGTTCAGGAAGGAGGTTCAGGGGAGAGGAGGTTCAGGGGTGGAGGAGGAGGTTCAGGAAGGAGGTTCAGGGGGGAGGAGGTTCAGGGAGGAGGAGGTTCAGGAAGGAGGTTCAGGGGGGAGGAGGTTCAGGGGTGGAGGAGGAGGTTCAGGAAGGAGGTTCAGGGGGGAGGAGGTTCAGGGGGGGAGGAGGAGGTTCAGGAAGGAGGTTCAGGGGGGAGGAGGTTCAGGGAGGAGGTTCAGGGGGGAGGAGGTTCAGGGGTGGAGGAGGAGGTTCAGGAAGGAGGTTCAGGGGGGAGGAGGTTCAGGGGGGGAGGAGGAGGTTCAGGAAGGAGGTTCAGGGGCGAGGAGGTTCAGGGAGGAGGTTCAGGAAGGAGGTTCAGGGGCGAGGAGGTTCAGGGAGGAGGTTCAGGGGGAGGAGGTTCAGGGAGGAGGAGGTTCAGGGGGGAGGAGGAGGTTCAGGAAGGAGATTCAGGGGGAGGAGGTTCAGGGGGGAGGTTCAGGAGGAGGTTCAGGGGGGAGGAGGTTCAGGAAGGAGGTTCAGGGAGGAGGTGCAGGGGGGAGGAGGTTCAGGAGGAGGTTCAGGGGGGAGGAGGTTCAGGGGGAGGAGGTTCAGGGGGGAGGAGGTTCAGGGGGGAGGAGGTTCAGGGAGGAGGCTCTCTATAGAGTCCTGCCAGCTGCCGTCTACAGAACGGGGGAGGGGCACAGTAACCTGCTGTGTTATCCATCAGGATGAAAAACAGTTTTCTCGTCACTCCTGTACACACTTAAAGAAAGCGTAAAAATGCACCATATTCAACTGTATTTCCCAAACAATGCTTGAACACCAAAGTAGGCAGGCTGAAGACGGTAAGTAGGCTGAAGACGGTCACCTTTGGTAACCACGTTGGCTCGTGAGCAGTCAGCGAGCGACTGACCTGCATCAGGCGAGGCTGACCGCCGGCACTGAGCGGCCTGCAGGGGATGCTGGTCTTCTCCGCCACCCGCAGCCATTTCTCCCTCACCGACCCTCCTCCGTCCATCATGCTGTCCTCCGACTCGCTCTCCAGGTCCTTGCAGGCGGGGTTCTCCTCCTCGGGGATGTGCACCAGCTGGGAGGAGCCGGGTCTGGACTGGATGGACACCCGGGCCCCCCCGGCCATGCCGGCGCCGCCGTTGTGGACCATGTGGTTGTGGTTGGACATGGGAACCGAGCTGGCGGCCAGCTTCATGTACTGGGCCGGGATGTGGCCGCCGGCGCGGAGCTCCGCCTCCTGGTTGGGGGCCATGGGAAGGTGGGTCCCCCCGCGCAGCTCCGCCTCCAGGCCCATGGCCGACGGTTCGGAGGAGCAGCGCAGCTCCATGTTCCTCTGAGGAGAGGAGGACGGGGCCGGGCGGATCCCGTCCATCACCTGCAGCGACAGCTTCCTGTTGTCGTTCTTGTTCTTCCACTGGCTGAGCAGCTGTTTGGAGCGCGTGGAGTCCATCGACGCATGGATGGAGGCGTGGCGCCGCGGGATGCGCCCTTCTTCCACGAAGGAGCCGCCGTGGGACCTGGAGGAAGAAATCACAACACTAAAGTCAAACTTTATATATCAATACAAACGTAAGCCGGGGGTTTTGAACTTTCCACGCATGAGTCGCATGGTCTGACAGGCTGGTTGCACAAATTTGAATCATCTAGAACTGGGGTGTCAAACATATTTCAGTTCAGGGGCCACATTCTGCACAACTTCACCGGTAAAATAGTCCCATAATAACCTTTAGATTACAACTTTTAGGCTAGTTCTTGTTGTGGTGCAGAATATATATGACCAAAGTGTCACAAAACCAAACAATCACTGCAGAATATGGCCACAACCTCAACATGAAGCCAAGTTCAATGAAACCTTTTGGTGCAAAATACAGCGAAATTAACTAGTAACTTCTCCGATAGCTGTTGCATTATGGGTGTTTTTACAAACAGCGCAGCTTGAGGCTAACGCTAGTTGACGAAGGAGCTAACTCGTGTTAATGGCAGTGTCACTGATATCTCAGCTCAGCTCTCAGTGTCGGGTTGTGTTTGCTCCTCTTCAGAAAACTGAGCTAAAACAAAAAAAGAACTATGTTTTTACTTTTTAATTGTAAGAGTTTCCTTGGCGGTTTGGCCACGCTGGAGCCTCTTGGGCCTGATGCTTGACCCCCTGATCTCCAATCACTTGAACTCCATCTTCTCGAGTAAAGACGCCACCCAGAAGCTGGAGTCTTCAGCTTCTTACCAGTCATATCAGAATAATAAAAAAACTAAAGTTCCCCTCATCCAGCAGCTTCAGTTCTCTTTTATGAGCCTTTCTGTTGACATCTGATGTCAAGATGATTGGCCGAGTCGTATCTCCGTTGCAGGACAGTTGGAAGCAGAATAAAGTTATGAGAGAGTGTTTTATAAGTACACTCCTTTTCTGTCTTTTCCAGCCGATCCAGCTCTGGGCGGCTCGGACCGCTGGACCACAGGTTCACTTCACGCCAAAGTCCATCATCTGAAATGATGACACACGATCTATGAACCATAAGATGATTCCACTCAAGACGCCATCATCATCACAGATATTTGTGTAGAGATTCGTTATCGCGAGCAGGTTTATATAATCCAGCTGAGGCCTTCTCATTTTGACGTGTCTGGACATTTTGAGGGCACAGTAAAGAGTCCAGCTTTGGACTCTTGGTATTTATTGAAAGGGCACTTTTTATTCCGAGGCTGATGTGCAGTCAGAGTCATTGCTCTGACAGCATGAACAAAAAGCTTCAAATGTAAAACTCTGAGTAGTTGCAGTAGTGATGAATGCACATTCCCGTTGTCCTCTGAGTTATTCAACATCTCACATACTACTGACACTTATTTATTTACTTTGATCTACCTCAGGTGGTAAAGGCTTCAACCTGGACCAGCATGAGACAACGGTCTGCTCCTTTTCTCACTCCTCTATTCAGTGAGTTTGTTCATTTAAAGACAGGTCACAGTCGTTCATTACAGGGGTCCAACACACAATAGCAGGGTTTTTATCTTCTGCTCCCGTGGAGGTTGAGGAGAACCAGTCGCCTTATTTGGCATTTTTTGTGGTATTTGTCATTGGTTTTGTAGCGGTTTGTAATTTCCAGATGGTCCCTGCACTCTGGTCACCGGTGGTTGACCACTAATGTGTCTGCTGCTACAAACGTAGATACTTTTGACCCCCCAAAAAAGAGAGAGCCTTTGTTTACTTGCCATTGTACGGTCTAACTCGCCCGACCTGCCATAAGGAGCGTAGCAACGACTGTGAAGTGAGAGAGAGGAAGGCTGTGGTCCACGGTGCTTTGCAGTGGTGTGTTTAAGTACGACTTCAGAAAAGCCCAACTCTGAGATTGACAGGAGAACTATTAATACTTGGAAGATGATTTCAGTTCTGGATCAAAGAACGGAACCTGACAGGCAAAGAGCGTCGGTTGGCCACCGGATACTGAGGCTGAATTGATGATGAATACTGATTCTACAACCGTATTTCCCTCAAACCATCAGGACTCACACGTCTCTCAGGGTCCTCATCATTCCCTTTGTGATTGAATGCCGATCTGATCCCTCCTCTTTGCTTTGTATCTCATCATGTGTTGTGTCTTTGTGCTGCTTTCTGATTCCTGATGTGTCCTGGGGTCTGTCCCGTGTGACGTCTTGTCATTGTCCTGTTCTTTAGTCCTTGGTTTAGCTTTTAAAACGTCTGTCTCCAGTCCATGTGTCTTTGTCCAAATCATATCACAGCTTTTTTTAATTTTTTATTGTCATACGTGTTTCTTTTGTCTTATCTTGTCATGCGCCTTTAAAAAAATCTGATCAGCCTTGTTTTCTGACCCACGCCGTCTCGCCCTGTCATGGGTTAGTCATCGTGTTTTCATCTTCTATGGGGAAGATGTCTGTGTTTTCAGGAGCTCATGTGTTGGTGTTGTCTTCAGCTTCCCGTTTCCGTGATTGTTCCCACCTCTGTCTCGTTTCCTCTGCTTCCCCCTGTGTGCATGTTAGTGGATTCCTCTGCGCGGCAGTCAGTCCTTGTGACGTTACGTCACGTCTGGGTTTATTCTTGTTCTACATTTTCACTTTAGATTCTAACTCTGCTGACAAACCTTGCCTATTTACACAGCCTTTGTGTGAAATTCTATTTATTGAAATAGACCTTGTATGAGCTTTTGTGCTCTGGAGAATGGAGTTGATGAAGTTTCACATATTGGCATGAGTTCTTACAAATATCCATTTGTATATTAGACGTCACATGTCGGAGCAGGTGAAACAACAATAAACTCTGACTTGGTACAAACTGAATGAAACAGAAAGTACTGAACCTTCCTTGTGCAATATTTAACCCTTTATCAGGCATGTGACCATAAACTGTCATGATTGTGTCTCTTTATGTTTTCTTCTAAACTAAATATTTTGAATAGATGGAACTACTAGAAAACGGGAGACAAAGTTCTGAGTTGTCGTGATTTATAGTGACCGGTGTTATTCACACCAAATAAACACCTGGGTTCTCTGATTCTCCTCTTCCGAGTTAGGCTCTGTGATGAATGTTTGTATCTAAAGATGATAAGATTTGAAAAACTACTTGAAAAGCATCCGTGTACAAAGAAAACTACAGCAAGTGACAGGGACTATTTATAAACACACAACCAGAGTGGAGGAAAACTCATGCTTTTATGTGAAGAACACACTGTGACGTAGGACAGTAACACTCAGTAACGTATAAACACGTCCAGGAAGGGAGCACATCTCCTTCACTGGAAGTAGAAATGACTGAATTAACTAAGTTTTACAGCACTTTGTAAGAGACGATTGAAGAATTTCCACTGAATGGTGAATCTTAGTACATTGACGTCTTCAAGCAGACGGTAGAAACCTCCTCCAACAACACCTACACACATTTCAGTGAGCACGCTACAAAGGGTGACTAGGCAACAGGACAAATGAGCGCTGGCCAAACACTTCCGGAGTGCACTGCGGGATTTCAATGTATTTTGCTCCCACATTAAACCCCTGCCTATGTGAGGGAGGTGACAAGTGACCGACCTGGGCAGCGTGCTGCTGCTGAACGTCATCATGTTGTCCCTGTTGCCCAGGGGACTGGACGGAGTGATCACCTCCACCTCGGCGCTGGCCCTCTTCATGGACATAGACGGCTCTCGGTAGGAGGAGCTGCGAGTGAGGATGGGCAGGGGCTGGTCCGGGGACAGAGTGTGTGAAGACGTCCTGGTGATGATGGGCTCCGGCTGGCTGGGAGCCAGGCTGTGGTGGCCTGTGGAAGGTGGACGACGCACCGTCAGCACGCGAGTGGAGCGTCGCTGTCACAGTCAAGTTCTGTGATGTTTAAAATAAAATCTCACATGAATTTCTACTGAGAAATACCCTGTTGCAGCAGCAAACGCCAGGAAGGAACAAAGCAGAGAACGACCCACTCTGTGAACTCTGTGAGGTTATGCAGTATCAATTCATCGGACAATACAAACGGTCAGGCGTGATCATTCAGTTTCACCTCAGTACGGCACAGGGGTTTATTATCAAGCTCATTGTTGCAGGTCAACCCTCCTGGAGTTAAACAGACGTGGCAACAAGTCAAGAACAAGAACATCCATTCAAATCCTCAGTGAAGAGGATTTATTTTATTATCTCACAAAGATTGCATCTCTTTCTAGTCGCCCCTCTAACGATCAGCACAGCAGTCAGGAGCTTCAGAATGGGCAGCTCACTTTCCAAGAGATCTGACTGGTCAGGGGTTGGAGCTTTGAAACTTGAGTTCTCTTATCCAGAACATAACCTGCTTCTCGCTTAGCTGTCCAGGGTAAGTTCCCATAATGATTCAAACCCGGTAAGAAGTGAAGCAGCATTAAAAAGCCAGGGTTAAATCCTGAAGTTACCTCGGTAAGAGAAAACCCTGCTTCACAGTTCAGGTTTCTTGTGAGTTTAAACTTTAAAGGCACCTCTTTAAAGTTTAAAGGCAACATGATGCCTTTAATGCTTTTAAACTCTCCAGTGTTTCAACACTTTCGCATGGTCTCGTTGGTCCAAAAATGTTTTATTCAAAGTTCATTGCCCCAAATCCAGCTTTTCATTGATTTTCCTCCATTAGAATATTGGATCTTAGGAGCTGCATTCAGAATCCGCTGTGTCTCTGTGAGCTGCACAAGCTCCGCCCACACATGTCCATATTGGGAAGAGGCAGCTCTAAACCCCCGATGACACTATATGGGGTTTTATTTCTGATACACTCTTTGGAACACACACTATTTAAAATTGAAACAAGTCAGGGAGAGAAATGACACTTTCTTCACTTGTGGAGCAACAAGTATTACTGTTGGAAAACACATTAGAAAGTGAACTTTGAATAATATGACTCTTTTAAAACAGGCCAAAAGACAACGTCTTGATTAACAGCGACAAAGGAAAGAAAAACTAAAGCCCAAACCGAAGCAAGCATTTGGAAAACGTTGCACTTTGGAAACTGTTTTTAAAGATGTTCCAGTCCCTGGGACTCTGAATGCTATTGTCATATAATCAACCTCCCAAAACACAGCAAAAGTTTATTGTTTTCACGTGAATGGAATTTAATTGTGAAGTCCTCTTGTGCTGTTTCTTTTTTAGTCATGTGTTTTTAGTCATTTTCTGTGAGCTGACCCAAGATTTTCACTTCAAGCCTGTTTTAGTTTGTGGACACTCGCTTACAGATTTACCTTTTAAACGCTGTTGATAATCAGATATTAATATTCCTTTGATGCATTAATTGCTTCCAGCAGCAGAGGAGGTACAGTAACTCAGCCGCACAGCATGATAAAATCACAGGTTACAATATCTGGGCAGTCTGTTCTTATGGGATTTACTGATTAACTGCGTTAATGTGAGCACTATTTTGCTGAATTTGAGCTCTTCTAATGTCATTTGTGCCGTCACACGTTTCTCTTATGCGAAGCCACATGTGCATTCTGAGAGATTAATTAAATACAATTTACATTATAGCTGGAAGTCACAGTAGCATGATGAAAATCCAATGTCTTCCTTTCACTTTCACAGTTTCATGCATTATCTTGTGCTTGTCTCTGTGTGTTGGTGGGTTTTTTAATCATATTCTTCCAGATTCAGATGGAAGCGTTCCTCCGCTTGGTCCCCACAGCTCTTATTCATGAACTATATTACAAGATATTGTTTGTGTCGTAAAGCAAACTTTGAGTTTGTAACCAATCACATCCTAGATTAATTTTTTTGGTGCAAAATTCAGGTTTATTTGCTGTAATGTTCCCATAACTCTATATTTTTGTATTTTATGGATTCAAACCATTAGAGATGAACTCAAGTGAATGAACAGTGAATAAATGCAGAATAAATAAAGCACAAAACCGTCATGTGAACACTGTTTGCACATGCTGTCGCCCATGGCGTCGTCTCTGGGATGTCACAGTGTATTCGTTAAAGCGTGTCATTTAGCACAGGAGCTTCAAAAATCAGGCCGAGACTGTGTGATTTGAACATTTACATGGAAAGCACTTTGGAAATGACAGGTTTAGTTTGATTCCCATGCAGTGATGATGATTTGTTGAACTCTGAGCAGAGGTGCAGTTTGTATGGTTTACCTGGGTGGCTGTTGCTGACTGCTGATTGGCTGACATTGGGCAAGGAGGAGAGGGGGGGCTCTCTCAGGATTGGGGGGGCTGGTTGGCATCGAGAGCGATCTTCACTGGGCTGGAAATTCCCCACTGCGTACACACCCTGCACACACACACACACACACACACACACACACACACACACACGCCACGGCAATCTGTCAGAGAGGCGATGTTGAAATGAATCGATATGAACTGTGTTTTCCCCTTTTTGCCCTCTGACATCATCTGAAAGTAAACAAATAAATAAAACCATATTTTTATTGTTTAAACAGGGAACGTTCAAAATGTGATGCTCTGGCGCCGTTATAGTGAGAAGGCATGTGATTGGCTGAGAGTGGAGAAGGGGGCGGGTCAGGTGAGTGTATATGTGTGTGTGTGTGTGTGTGTGTGTGTGTGTGTGTGTGTGTGTGTGTGTGTGTGTGTGTGTGTGTGTGTGTGTGTGTGTGTGTGTGTGTGTGTGTGTGCCTGGTTGGAGGAGAATGAAGGAAGAGCAGTCCAGTGAATCTCTGCCGGCTCTGTTCAGTATTAAAGCAGATTTACAGACAAGAAACTCATCGTCCTTTCCAACGTCCTGCTGGACGCGACAATAGTAACACACAGTAACTTGGATAAGTAACTTTAATCTGATTACTGGTTTGGAAATAGTAATATGTTAGATTACTTGTTAAAAAAACTGTTAAAAAGTAGTCATGTTAGAGTGTCACTGGGATCACTGCTTGTGATGGACAACTTACAAAATGACATTAAAGTCATAGACGGATTGTTAGTTAATAACTGAAATCTACATCAACAATCAGTGAAAAGATCTTACAGTGTGTGGATTTTGTGTTGGGATTATTCTTAAGTTATATTTTCAATCATCCAACTGGCACCAATTGTCTTGATAGGCTTGAAATGTGACTGAAAACATGCCGATTGTATCGAGTCGTTTTTATGCAGATGACATTAATCAGTTTGTCCTAATTGACGTGGATAAAACCTGAACTGCCTGCGTTTGATCCTCGGCTTTAAATTTGATCAAACCAAGCGAGAAAAGATTCACCAGAGAAGGACTTGTCACAAACACCTGGATCTCATCCGAAGACGCACATTTGCTTTAAGGTAACAGTGTTTCTGCCTCATATCTGTTGTTCAGGATCGCTGCCTCACATCTCAGTAGTCAGAGCATTCGCAGTGTAGGCAGGTTGTGTTGGTGTGTGTGTCGCCTCATGTCTGTGTGTGTGGGCTGCAGGGCGCTGCTGCGTGGGCGTTATCAGGGCAACGACGGTCCGTCAGTTTCTTTACAGGACTTTCTGCTTCCTCTCTGATGCTGAAGATGAACTGAATCATCTCTCATGTAACAACAGTCTTTTTAAAACATCGTGGTTTCTGCAGAAATGCAGGACTTCAGCATTCACGCAGGACAAAACTGATTGTTCTTTGACTAGAAAGAAGATTGACGACAGTGTCGGTCCAGTCTGCGTCTATTTTAAGTGAAATTGCAAAGTAGAATTCATCCTAATAGATTGTTCCCACTAACAGGGAACTTAAACTGAATTCATTTCACCACACTGACTTTCTCGCAAGCGAAAACTTTGAATGAGTTCCACTCTGGAGGGAATGTAACTCAGCAGCAGCGGCGGGGACGTTAACAGGTCCGCTGCTGTTGTGGTTGCAGGTTTTATTTCCAAATGAGAATCGTTAAGAGAGGCGATAAAGAATCGAAACATTAAGCAGAATTGCAAATGGAATTGGATTGGTTAAAAACCGTCTCACTTCCCGTCCCTGGTCGCAGACAATGTTTCCATCCTGATGTGATGTGTCTGTTCTTTCCCCCTCGATGCTCTGATGAGCACTGAGCACAGCATGCAGTGTGTTCCTGAGTACTTGTTACCAGGTAGACGGCGATGGCGGCTCCCAGCAGCCACCCGCAGTAGACGTCCACCGGGTGGTTCCTGAACTGGATGATCCTGGTCAAGCCGGCCAGGATGGCCAGCATGACGAAGGAGAACACCAGGAGGGGCTTCAGCAGCTTGGCGGAGTCCGTCAGCACCGTGTTGAAGTACATCTGAAACACACCAGTCCAGCTCATGACACTCTCTCATCCACCACCGATCTGGGTCCGTGCTGCGTGAGAGAGGGCCACACTTACCGAGATATAAACTGCAGCGAAGGCGGCCAGGGTGGCGTGCTGGGAGGGGAAAGACTTCCTGAAAACAAACAAGCGAAGGTTTTTTTTAATGCTAATGGTCACATTCAGGCAGATGGAGACAAATTCTCCTGAATATTCATCAGCTGCTGGAAAGTCACTTTGAAAGAAACTTGGAGGACTTTGTGTGTGTTAACTATGTCCGGACACACAATCATGGCAACAAGCCGCAAACCTCGAGAACTTTTATTTCCATGTTGCAGTCGCTGCTGTTTTTCCCCATCAACATGAAGCATATTGTTCTGCAGGTCATATCATGTAGATCCTGATGGAGCCACCTTACTCCATGCAGTTGTCCTCTTTTTGTCCATTTGAACGGCAACTCCAGAATCGAGAAGACTGACTGGAGATGTTAGTGGAGTTTCCCCTCAGGATCCAACCGAGAAGAGGGATCCACCTAATTCCACACTTCAAACAACATTTTCCAGCTCACACGGACTTGAGGAGATTGTTTAGTTTTCTAACCCAACATTCTACTGTCATCGGAATAAGAGAGAAACGTGGTGGCACCAAATAAAACAGGGTTTCTCACTCCGACAGTCTGACTACAATTCTCAGAAGAAAATAATAATACTTCATACTAATCATCTTGACCTTCTAGTCAACACGGATCATACTGCCTTCCTCGCTCTACAGGCAGACAAGATCTCACACACACACACACACACACACACACACACACACACACACACACACACACACACACACACACACACACACACACACACACACACACACACACACACACACACACACAGACAGTTGCCGATCCCGGGGGTGCCTGAGCACCCACTGAAACCGTTGAAGGTTGAACACACAATAGGGAACAGCCGATGAAAAATAAAAATGAACTGAACATGTTTGAATAAATGAACTGTTGCACCGACCGGGAATCAAAGCCCAGGACTGCTGGCATGTCAGGTGTGGATTCTACCACTGGCCTGCACGCATACATGTGACTATATGCAGGCTAACCAGTCTGAAAAAGCTTCAATCATCGCATTACCTCATATTGTGTGTCTGAATAAGCTACTCAGTTTGGTCATACGTGTCGTTACAGCGGCTAACGCTAGCTCCTGCTAACTGTCAGGAGGAACTGTTACAGTTTTTCATGTTATACTGAATTTATCCAGAGTATCAGCAAGGCAGAGCTGCACTATTCAAGGCAGTGATTATTTCCCCTCATGATGTCATGAAGGGAAAATCTCTGAATCATATTCACTACAAAGGGGAGCAAGTAAGTAAAGTGAGAGAGATGAGACACTTTCTTGTCTTCTGGAGCTTCATGACGACACATGATACTGTTAGAAAACCATTACCAGGTGAATTTTGCACAATATGGGACCTTTAAGGTTTGTGAGTATATAAAGTGGTGCTAGCTTGATGTCGCTACAGACACAATTAGGATTGTGCCAGTTTTTAACACAACTTGAAAACAGAGGCACGGACGCTGCTGTTATTGTGGTGAGGGGATTTTCCTCTGCTGCTTTCTCATAATGGTTATATTTTCTTTCTTCTTAGGTCGTGAAAGCTTTTTTGAATATCTTCTGTGGCATCCCAACACATTGTGTTTTCCTTTTTTTCCAAGTGTACTTCACGGTGTCACGTTTCATTTTGTGCTTGTGGGAGCTCAGCCCAATGTGTGAGCAAGCTTTATGTAATACTTCTGTTTACAGGAGGACTGAAACGAAATATATCTAAATTGTGACAGTTCATATTTTTGTACGAGTAGCAGTTTTTTGGGGATACATTTTCTTTATTTCAGATATTTAACATGTTTTGATGGTCCAGTCAAATTCTATTTAATGAAAAAAAATGTGAAAACGGCTCTTTTGGACATAAAGGTGGCAGACTGCTGGTCAAAATGTTGATCTAGTTGTTTGAATATATATGTGTCCATACGCTTAAAAAAAACACTCCAGCAAATCTGAAAATGCTCACTAACTTCAGCCTTACCGTCCAGCATTGATGAGACCAACGTCCTGCCCGGCGCAGATATCCTCCAAAATGAAAGCTTCATCGCAGGTGGACATGTTGATGTGTGTCAGGTTGGGTTTACACACATCCAGCCAGTAGGGGGCGTGCTGGCCGGTGGAGAGCTGGAGGATGTCGGTGATCAGTGCTGTCACACAGAGGCCGAAGATATGGACGCCTGTGGGAAACAATACATTTAACACAACAATGAAGAAGTTATTGTGGAGGCTGCGTATTCGCTGTGGTTTTCATCGTGTTGTTTTTGGTCGTTGTTTTGCTGGGAAAGCTTTTAATTGTCCGCGTAAACATGAACACTATGTCAGCTGTGTCCTCCCACCTATGAAGCGTACGGCCCGGCGGATGTAGGAGTTGAAATTGCAGCCTGCGGCGTTGATGTTGGCCTCGGTCTGTGTGGCTGACGACCTCCGGGACAGGTAGCAGTACAGGATGGCCTCTCCTATAAGAATCTGAAGACAGAAATGACCACAGGCTTCGTCAGCGCAGATCGTAACCGGTGGTCTGATGACACTGTGGGAACGAACAGGAATATTTGGATCCTCATTAACACTCATGAACTTGTGAGGCTATTGGCTGTGTTCTAGCAGACGAGTTCCATCTCTGGGTTGACGTCAGCATTTTCTGACTGCATTATTGATGCATTCAACCATCTGGGAACTCGGAAGGTCACGACTTGGGAATTACTTGTGAAAAGTAATTTCATCTAACGCTCTCAACAGCTTGGAGCAGCTAATGTCAAAAGAGCGGAAACAGCATCCGATGACCTTGGTGACGTTTATTGATTCGTTCATTTGTCACTGAGATGCTAGGAGTGTACGTGTACTCACGGTGACGGTGGGAGCGGCGAAGGCCAGGCTGAAGAGCAGGGGCAGAGGGCAGACCTCATGTCTGGGCAGGATGTAGGGCAGAGAGAGGCTGCGGTCGTTACAGCTGTACCCAGAATGCACCGGCTGGAAAATATCCGTCAACTCCAGGAAGTAAAGACTGACCACAGAGGAGGCCAGGATTGGGAGCTGTGGCGAGGAACAGGTGAGAAAGGCGTTGAAGTAGAAATCCTCTTTGTTGCTGTACGTAATGTACGTATTGAGATAACAACATGATGTGTGATAAGTACATGGCGTTAATGTTGACATTACATAAAGTTCATTTACTAAATCGTCACACTGGCTGCGTGTGTGAAAGGAAGCTATTTAAAGCGTTTTATAAGGGTTCCAGTGTCGCTAATTCATACTTGATAATTGCCGTTGCCCAAAAATTATGTTATTAGCCAAAATGAATTTTGACTAAGTCCCGCCCCCAAATGCAAATGAGCCAATAGCATCCAACGACCAACAGGCCAGAAACGCCCACCTGGACATTCTTCATAGAGAAGCTGGCGACACTTCTGATGTTTTCTGGGCTATTTAAGTCATGTAAGACACAACATTTGTCAAACGATGTGCCTGGAGCAAATCTAACAGCAATACAAGGAATCCTGAAAGGATAAAGCACCAAAACCTTGTTTCATTGTTTGAATTCATTCGCCAGCTTAGCCTAGCAATAGCATTAGTGATGCTTCTCTGTCCTCCTCCTCCTCCTCCTCCTCCTCCTGATGCTCGCCCAACAGTATCTCGGGGGGGGGCGGGGCTTAGCCAGAGGTTCATTGGCCTGAATTTGGACACGAACGAAGGTCATCAGAATATATTATAGCGCAGAAGTATCTTCATTTGAATACCTTTCCATGCAACATAGATCACTCTAGTTATTCTTACAGATTGGTTTCTTATTCAGTTGAATACACACATCTAGTGTTCGACTGGAATTCACTTGAAAGTCACGAGAAGTTCATCAAAATCAGCAGGTGAACATGCAGGAGGAACCACAACTAACACTTCCAGTCACAGTGGGAACGTCTCAGCTTTAATCTCTTCTCATCATGAACAAACAACTTACATTTATTTACAATATAATGTTCACAGGACAGTTTAGTGCCTCCATATTCATTTTGACACCACAGGCATTGTTCGGCTTCAATTAGTGCTCCTGTAAAAATGAATAGAATAAAATAAACGAGAAGAGTCACAATCTATCAAACACAGATTGGTGAATCAGAACAGGAGCGTAGATGTGAAGGATCCTCATGTTTCCATCACCTCACTGAGACGCCTCATGGCTAAACCAGGGAAAGAATCCTCTTTACTGCTAATAAACATCAAATCTGACTATGTCGAGGCTGAAGCCATTTGACAGGTAAAACTGATATTTTATGCCTGATAGCAGAGCGAGTTATAACAGAATGTCAATCTAATTGAATTCCTTTGCGTCATTGAGTGTTAGAATCCGGCATCGTTTTTGCATTCATTGCGGATGAGAGATAAAACAACTGCTTCACGTGTGGGCGGCTTTACAAAAAGGTTTAATTATTTCCAGAGTCGTACTTGCAATAAACCCTGTTTCTTGCCTGAAGGAGCTACTCAGCCACCTACTATAATTTCAATCCTCTGGTTGTCAAAGCTTTAGAGAACGCTTCTGTCTTGCCGTGGCTTCGGGGACGCCGAACAAAAACTAACAACGCTTTTTAGCAAAATTATCAGCTCATTGTCAGTAAATGCAGCCTGATACTGCAGGATGTTCATGCTGGGTCTTCTCATTTGCTGACAATCAGTTTAAACACACCAGGCTGCTTAAAATACATTAGCTAAGAAGATTTCTCAAAGCAAAATTATAACAAGTCAGCTTTAGTGGCTTTCTGTGTGGAGTCGCCACGTTTTCCATGCGTTTCCTGCCACAGTCCACAAACATGCCAGCAACTGGTGATTCTAAAGCCCGATAGTCTCTGGTCTCGTCTGGAGACTGTTTTCTTCAACATCGTGTGTTGGGTTTAGGTTGCGACTGGGAATGAGAAGGTAGAAAGATCTAGCATGAAAGAATCAATTGAAATCCCCATTAAAATTAACATTAGGAAGAGGGAGAAAGGTTTTAATGGTTTGGGATGTGGTTTATTTATCTATTAAGGATTTCCAGGTTATAGTTCATAAAAGGAATAAAAGGACTGTAAATGAATAACTGACATTTAAATTATAATGTAATTTAATCACCACCCCTGGTAGGTAGTGAGTGGGACACAATCTTATTAGCAGTGAATTCTCCAACTTCCATGCAATACATATTTTTACAGTTAATGAAAAAAAAAAAAAGACTGTTGTGGTGATTGAAGTGATTAAGATCAAGAGTTTCGGTTTTATTTCCATCCTCCTGTAACAGATTCACGTCTGGCCATCGGGTCTCATTCTGATTACTTAATGTGTCCTGTGTTCACATGAATGCTGATTAAGAGAAAACAGCATCGAGCGTTCAAGTACACTGAGAGTGTACCATAGAAATATAATATATACGATCCACAATCAGTTAACTACACACATTGACAAGACAAAAAAGAAAACTTCAATATTGCACTTTTAAAAATACAAGCGTCCTCCTCTGTGATATGAAATGTCCTGAAAACTTTACGAAATCCTCTCAAAAGACCAAAAAGTTCAGAGTTACCCTCACACCAGTATAGGGTTTGGATCAGTGAAAATGAAGCTGATTTTAAAACCTACATTTTTTTAAAGAAATGAATTGAGTGCCAAAAGATCAAAGGAAAGCCTGGGGGCGTCCAGCTCCGGTCCTGGAGGGACGCCATCCTGCATGTTTTACACGTCGCCCTGCTTCAGTACCTGAAACTAATGATGATGTCATCGTCAAGCTTGTGAAAAAGCCCAATGAGGAATCAGTGATTGAAATCAGGTGCGTTGCCACTGGAAGAGACCTCGAGGAACGAGTTTGGACGCTAACAGCAAATCTTTTCATTTGAAATGACGTGGAAAAACCAACATCAAACTACTTAGAGTGAGATTTCAGAGTCAATAGTTTCACTTGCGATATGTGGGAGTGTTTCTGCAATAGATGTTCCTCTCATGATGAACATTATTCTACTGTAGAGGGGAAGCAGTAAGCAGAGGGGGTCTACCCTCCCTGCTTCGCCGAGCTGAGTGAGCACAGTTCCTCTTTTAACATATTCACTAATATACAAGTTTCACAGGAACATAGATGGCAATTTATTTGAACTAAACCAGGTTAAAACCTCCATCCTCCTTCAATGGGCGCCCGATCGGCAGGGTCTAAAGGGGTGAGGGTTTTAGATCGAGGTCCAACAAGACAGAGTGACTTTCCAAATAGATCTCCTTTATATAGAGGTCTTCTTTGTTCAGGTTGAAACTGTTACACTCTTGCTAAAGGAGGTGGAGAGTAAGTTTCAGAAAGCCACATTAGCAACGATTCCTTCTGGATTGAGGATGTTGCTGCAACTCAGAGCGGTGAGGCTGAACAATCGAAAACTGCTGCTTTTGAAATCGCTCTTCTGAAAACTGTAGCTGTTTTCCACATCGATCCAAAACCTCTGACAACACAATATAAGATTATCTCTCTTTGTTGTCAAGAGGCAATGACCTGTGTCTGGATTGCTGTTTTTGCCCAAATCACAGTTTGCTATTTGGTACAGCCTGAAGTCAATAACGATAATTCTACACTCGATATAGTACCAATTGTTCACAGTGGATGATGAGCTGAGAGCACCCAGGAGAAATATTCGCACTTTTTCCTTCCTTGGACCTGCCTTGACAGACGCTGACCACCTAAAGTTTGGAAACACCCACATAAAGCTGCTGTTGCAGCCGCAACTAATCACCACATGTTGACCCGTGGCAAATTCCCAGAAGTCTCTAGGCTTTTCTGCTTTTAACACGTCAACTTTGAGGACAAAACGCTGACCATCTGAAGAAAAGATCCCATCGACTTACTGGGATAAGAATAAAAAGATCAGATGTTAAGTTCTCTTCAGTTTACCGTGGTCACATTGTTGTGGCTGATAGGTACATCCTGGCTCGTAAGGCTCTTTGTGTCAGGGGAGTTTAGGAGAAGCTGTGGCTTCAGGAGAGTTTGTTCCCATAGTTTGACTCCATTAGAGGACCATTGATCATGTGATGGTAGAACCGTTGTGTAACTGTTATGTGTACACGAGGGCTCAGTCCTTTGGTTCAGACAACAGCCTGATAATTGTTTCCTGAAGTAACATCAAACGATCTATTCAGTCGGGTGAGATGCGTTAATGTTTTCTTGTTGTAATGCTGGTCATACTCGAGTGAAACCTGGATTCTCGCTGATTGGCTGAGAACGAATCTGGATTCCTGTGGGAACTTTGTCCAGGTTCAAAGAAGCAAGTCCTTGTCGCCATCCAACAAAATGTCTTGATGATGGAACCTGTATGACCTGCAGGTGCACTCCGGCTCCATGTGAGGCCTTTCTCCTGGGACTCATGGCAGCTTGAGCAGTGTTTGGAGGGGAGGTGGGGGGGGGGGGGGGGGGGGTCCTGTCTGACTCCACAATGACCCAACCATCTGCTCTCAGAAGCCCAACAAGGTGGAAAACGAGGGTGAAAGTGGCACTTGCTCTTACACCTGACAAGACCTGCTGTCTTTCCAAATTCGTCCTCTCTCCTCGTCAGCTTGAATATGAAAACAAGGCATGTAGGACGTGCCAGGAAAATGTGATGCACAACCACATCAGCCCAACACGGAATGACATCAAACGACACAGAACGACAGCTGCTGTTAGCAGTGCTAGCTTCTTTGTTGAAATGGAATCTCATCTGAGATGGTAACACAACTCATCACAATCACCAGGCTGTCATTTTTCAGTGTTGTGTTGGGACGCTCACCGTTCATACTGGTACCGAATCACTGTTGGGTCAATCAGAGAAACCATTGTCAGCAATTTGGTGGCGTGCTTGTATTGTTTGAGGAAATCCAACATTTTTCATGATCGATTGCGGCATTGAAACTCTGTATGCTTTCGACGTGCTCTTTATTATATTTTACCAGCAGTTTCTAGTTGTAATTTGAGTTGGGGGGGGTTTGGGGGGGGGTGCCACACATACCATATATTTCCCAATAGACGTGCAGTGCGCTAGTGCATACTTCGAGGTGTGCGTCTATCAGGAACATGTTAGCGCAAGTTAAAACAGTTTAAATGACTGTTGTTTCTGCATTTTTGCAACCACTGCGAAAAGTCACATTTTATCAAGTAGTGAGTTTTGGTCTTTCTTCGCATGCGTCACATCTTTGAAAAAGGGAGGTGATCTTCTATGTTTTAGGCAGTGCTCTTCTATTGGGAGCTATACGGTATATACGCCAGCATTTAAAATCGTTGCTTAAGACTGATAACAGGCTCCTAATTCACATAATGTATTTTGGTGACAGTGTTTAAGACTATAAATTGTGTGAGATTTTGAAAATTGTCTTGGCATTTGTTTGTGGGTTGAAGAGTCTTTAATAAAACTTCAGTTTTGCCAACAGAGGAATGTGTCACTAGCACCAACCAATGGGTATTATGCGGATCTACAATTAACATTAACAAAATAAAAATACACCAGACATGCTAATGAACGCCTGGTTGACTCGTCACCATTTGTCCCCGCAGACTCCCGTCCACATCAGGATGCTTCCAGATCAGACAACCGTCACACAGCTGGGCCGGGATCAAGCCTGTTTACAATACAGCTCCTCCTGTAACACAGTGCTCCTCCGAAACAAAGTGTGTGACCTCATCCAGGGCATGGTTTCAGGCAGAAATCTGGGTTTTGGGAGTCCATCCAGGAAAATCTGGGTGTCCAAAACGTTTTTGATCGGTTTTCACTTGTACCTGTACCTGTACCTGTACCTGTACCTGTACCTGTATCTGTATCTGTATCTGTACCTGTACCTGTACCTGTACCTGTACCTGTACCTGTACCTGTACCTGTACCTGTATCTGTATCTGTATCCACCTGTGTGGATTCTGCAGATAGAATTCCTCAGCATCTTGCAAATAAAATCTGTCCACGATCCATCCCTCTGACTTTGAAGGTATCAGGATGAGTCACAGAATTACTAACCAATCAGAGGCCACCTTTCAAAACGCAATATACCTCATTACCAGGCGTAATACAAAACCAGAAGTCAGTTGGAGTTGTGTAATTCGCTATATATTGGCGAAAAAAGATGAATTTAGGCAAAATTAGATGCTGACAAATACACATATTTTAGAGGCTTTGAGCAACACACCCGCTATTTTTAAGGCAGTCTTTTCCGAAAATGGACCATCCAAATGACGGCTGGACGGCTCGCTGCCTAAAACCATGGCCATGTTCAGGATGAGATGCCACGCATGATCCCCGACCATCCTGACAGCAGACACACCAACAGAACCCAGGGAAATGTCCTCCACTCCTTCACAGGCGACTGTTCACCATTGCTCAGGAGGCTGAAACAAACTTGTCCCCTCATCCAGTGCTGAATAATGTCTGCCACCGAGAGCTTCCTGCCTGACTTGCTGCACTGTGAGCTTCTCCATCTGTAGCGAGGAGGACAGGGAGGACCTGCAGCAGGTGGTGAGGGGGCAGATTACATAATACGATAAAGACCACTACACTCAGTGTTGGAGGAGACTGTATCCTCAACACAGCTCGGAGGCAAGTTGGTGCGACGTCCTCTCACAAAACCAGCAAGGTCTGTCCGTTCTTTCATCCAAAGAATGAAAACAAGGCAGCACAGCAAACTATAATCCACATATAACCACTTCACTGGAACAATTTTCAACCAGTTTCAACCTTAGCATGGACAAACTGAGCTCATCCCGACAATGGCCAAGATCTGCTTCCGCTTAACTTTCACGAAAGTAAAAGCTTCAGGAAGTTAAGCCCTTTACTCCCGTGGCATCAGCTTATTATTTCTTTCAAACTGGAGCATGTTCGGGTTACTGCTTTGCCCATCGATCAACATAACTTAAATAGCAATGTTGATCGTTATGTTGATGTCCCTACATATTCAAAATGCGGTCATTTTGAACTCAGACCCTGAATTCACAGTGCATGGGAACATTGTCGATCACAATTACATCAGTCTTTTATAATATATATTGTGCATATTGATATTACGATAACTACATATTGTGCAGGCCCAAACTAAAGAACAAATTCAGAGAGTCAGAGGCTGATATTCTGGGTTGAGTCACCATGAGCGGAGACGAGCTGTCACTCAGGACCTGGTGGAGCCCAGGGACATTCACAACGCCGCCCCGTCAGAAACGTGAGCCGGCAGCCATGTAGCACCACTCAAACTTTGTTAGCGGCGTGGAAAAACACTGCGCTGCATAGTGATCAGCCCATTGCCCTGATTTACTGCCCTAGAACCGTGCAGCTGGTGGAGGTGTGGGCGAGAACGCTGCACGTTACTCCTCCACCCGCTGCTCGCCACTTCCCTGCAGTCGGAGGCGTGATGTTCCTCCCCTGGTCCTCCGGGGTGAACCCTATCATGCATGTTGATGAAGTGAGGACATATTTTTCAAGACACGTCGGTGGCGACTGAGCACAGAGCGGAGCAGGCGTTCTTCAGCATGTTGTTCTCTTCCCGAGGTCTGTAGTTCAGAACACAGATATAAAAATACACTCCATTCAAGAGGCCCATGTTGCCTAGCAGCCAGTTAGTGGGTAGGATAGTGTGACAGCGTGCGAGATAGAAAATGTAGGAGACACAGAGCGGCTCAGTGAGGGAGAGAGGCAGAGGAGAGCACAAACCAGGACAAATCCTCAATGTTGTTCCACCCAAAGCAAGGCAGATTCTGCCCCGTCACCCGACGTTAATGAGCACGGACGGGATGTTTGGTTTCCTCGCCTCACGTCAGACTGTTGTTGCTTTGGAGAGGGGGGCCGAACCGAAGCCATCTGCAACCCTCTGCAGTAGAGCCTTTTAAGGGAAGCGACCAAATCAGCATAGAAACACACGCAAACAGGCTTTTCTCTAATTAGCCAGTCATCTATGATTCACACAAATACTGAGCTCTGCCCGTCGCCGGGGTTTTGGGAACCGTGTGACTTTAGCAAGAAGGATTGGTTTGAAATGTGCAGACTGGAAGCACAAAGCCAGTCGTGTTGCACAAACGGAGGCTAATCTGCATCAGGGAGGAATTGAACGGGGGCACAAATCAACAGGCATGCAGACCGATGTAGAGACTGGCAGCTTTGCCAACAGCATTAATCCTACTGATGTCCTTCTTCTCTTTGACCTCTGCAGCCGTCCAAACTTACAATGGCCTACCATGGAACCACATCTCTAGAAAACCAATACAATTACAGAGCAGGCAACAAACACGTCAGGACCTATAACAGTGGTCTTTCTCTTGGCCATAATTCTTTACCAGTCATGAAATCATGCAGAGAAATATCTCGTGCAGTAACATTCCTTCTCATTATTGCAAATCGCATTAAGACATAATTTGTTGTTGGACTTCATTTTCACTATATATAGTTGATATTCCAACAATTTGTGAAATAATGCACAGCCCTAATATTTATATCAAGTCCGTTTCAGCCTATCATGTGTTGAAATGAAGAAGTGAATAAATAATACGATAATGGAACGCTATAGCTGGACGTTTGTCCATTCATCCTGTCAAAATGGACATTTTGACTCCAGTTTATCCCTGTTTAAGTGACATTGAAGCATTATTTTTAAAATAAGCACAGAGGTAGACCCGTTTGTTTTGTTTTTGTTTTTTACTGGCAAAAGTTCCACAACTTTTTGCAAAGAATCCACTACATCACCAGATTTGTCTAGTTTGCTACAGAAACTAACATCCAGTTGTGGCTAACAGGAGACCTGCTCATCACTGCTCATGACAAACTACCTCTGATTGGCTGAGAGAGGCGTGATGGAAACATCCTATTGGCCCCAGAGAATAATAGATCGTCAACACTGAATTTTTGGGACGGTGTGACCAGAAATTATTAATAATCAAATTAATTCAACAAGTGGAAAATGTGGAGAAATTTACAAAATAAAAGGCTGTTGTTAATGCATTTTTAATAGTGAGTG
>NC_137659.1:22835185-23028041 GCF_963422515.1 Blennius ocellaris
CCTCTCTCTCTCTGTCTCTCTCTCCCTCCCTCCCTCTCTCTCTCTCTCTCTCTCTCTCTCTCTCTCTCTCTCTCTCTCTCTCTCTCTCTCTCTTCTCGTCTCTCTCTCTCTCTCTCTCTCTCTCTCTCAGGCTCCGTTCCACCGGCTCCCCACTCCTGCTGCGGACCGACCAGCTCCGCTCCGGGTTTTCACTGGAACCACTGCTGCCCAGGAAAATATGACACAGTTTTAGGCTTTTGAAATAAAAACACAAACAAACCAACAAACCGATAGATAAATAAATAAATTGTGGGCAGGCACACACACTCACTGTGGATGAAAACCAGAGGGAACATGCCAGAGTGTTTCTTATTCTTTCTCTATTATATTCCTCCATCAGCAAGTGTATGGACTCATTTGTGTTGATTTGCTGATTTGTTTGATACTTAAAAGGATTACAGAAAGGTCTCAGATTATACAGCATTTATTTATTTTTTAACAATTTCCCTTACTTGTCAGAGGTCCAACAACATTGTGTTCAAAGTGTGTTTCTCCAGCCTTGGTCCTGAACTACATCCAGTCTAAAAGTCCCTCCAGTGACTCTACTGAGAACAGGCTGTTTCCGTGTCTGTACATTTGAATGCTAATGATCTGTGTCGGTCCACGCCAGCTCCATGTCTGTTTCCCAGCAGCGTTTTCAGGAGGAAAGAATTACATTATGACTGGGATTTTATTAAATGTGGTGAGCCAGTTAATTTTGAGAGAGATCTGGAGAATATTCTGAATAATACAACCAGAAGTAATGTTGTAATGATTCAGATATATAAATGTACGTTTCTACCCTTGGTGGCAAATAGACAGTGGCTAAAGACGTTGTTATTCAATAAATGCTGCATCAAGAGTAAAGATCAGTTCACAGACAAATAAGTCACTCCAATAAAATAGAGCAAAAAGGAAGGCTCCAGGCCAGAGAGGACATTCCCTGACCGGCCTCCAGTCCACCAGAGCATCAACACACAGACACAACCATACAGAGTCACGTAGGGCCAGATCAGGGTCAGGTTTTCAGACTGTGGGGGGGGGGGGGGGGGAACCAGCAACCTGCACCAGAAAGACCTTGTGGCTGTGAGGTGACAGTACCAAGCCGCCCTGGCTGCCAGAGCATCCATTTTAATTTACATTAGTCCATTAGATTAGCTCATATTTCTCAAAGAGTCTGGAAACTTTATGTCAATAATTACCAGTTGGGGAGGTTTAAGTTCCCAGTTCACACCATAACAAACAAGCAACTCCTGCAGCGCGGCGTTATTTGTGCTGCAGAGCCGAGAGGGAGACCACATGAAGCCCAGCTGCACAGTAAACTGTAGAACACATTGCTGCACATTTGCTGTACATTCATTACTTTGTTTTGTAAAAAATGTTATCCTGGTGGTTCAACCATTTACTATGTGTTTTATAGAGTGGTTTCAGGACTGATTCTACTTTTCCCATTATATTGGATAACATTATTTCTTCTAAATAAACTTCTTACGGCAACTCTCATAAACTCAATTTACTTTGCAACACAATGTAAACAACACATCAGATGTTTAAAGAAAGAGATTTGACCAATTCATTAACAAAAACACTATATTTGTGAACATGATGGCAACAACGATTTTATATATATATATATATATATATATATATATATATATATCTCAATGGCTGTGATGTCAGAAGTGTCCTAAAAACCTATTTCCTGCACAGTGAGTGTGTGAATTTGTCCTCGGAGCACAACAGCACGTCCAGTAATAGTATGTGGGACACACATGGTGTTGGGGTACAGCCTCAGGACTCAGGCTCCAATATGCTTTCAGTGTTGTGTTTCAGAAAGCCGAGGATCCGACTGGTCTCTCCGCGGCACGAGGACAAACATGCAGAACAGATGGTGGCGTTACAACTGGAAACTAGATCATTGGAGTGACTGGTTATTGAACAGTGGCGACACTTTGCTACTGATTCTGATATCATCCTTTCATATTGGTTGTGCTTCAATCAGTACATAGAATCACCTTTCCATCACCAGGTTCTGCCGCCTTCATGGCCAAAAGAGTCCTTTGAAGGATTTTGCACCAAATAGAATTTGTCCGGCATCACGAGACATTTACATTTTCTGAAATAGAAAAGAATTTGGGGGCATTTCTAGAGATTTAGCTGTTTACAGCCACTGTAAGAGCAATTTCAGCTCTACAAGACATTTTTTTCCCTTTTATGATTACATTTTTTCTTCTTTAATCATTTTTCTGTTTTTTCCATCCCTAAAAAAGCCATACTCGCAATTTAAATAATTCTCGTTTTAATTTTCTTCCTGAATAATTCTTTGTTTTAGTGGTTTTCCTTTTTTTTGTTTAAGGTTAATAGTTTTACGTCCTTTTTTTCCGAGATTCTGCCATTTTTGAAAATGAGTGTGGTATGAAAATAAAATAAAATAAAATAAAATAAAACAAAACAAAATAAAATAAAATAAAATAAAATAAAATAAAATAAAATAAAATAAAATAAAATAAAATAAAATAAAATAAAATAAAATAAAATAAAATAAAATAAAATAAAATAAAATAAAATAAAATAAAATAAGTAGCAAAGTAGCTAGTATATACTATACTATATTATATTATATAATATTAGACTAGATTAGATTAAATTAGATTAAATTAGATTAGATTAGATTAGATTAGATTAGATTAGATTAGATTAGATTAGATTAGATTAGATTAGATTGAGAAGGTTTCAGCTATGTATATGAGTGACTGTATACGAGGGAGGGTTTACTACTGTGGTTAACTATTGATCACCAACAAATCAATCGCCTCTGTCAACCAAGTGCCAGTTTTAAAACCAGCAGGATCCCACTGATTTATTTATTTATTTGTGTATTTATTTATTTATTTATTTATTTATTTAGACATTTTTAGGCCTCCTCAATTTTTCACACTATTTTTCAAAAATATTTAAAATGTACTTTTTCTCATAAATTTTTTTTAATCAGTCCTGAAAACCACAACTATGTGTTATTTATATAATAAATATCTGTTAGAAAGTGTATAACTGACCTACTTGAGTTATACATTTAAGTTGTTATGTTAAAGTTTAGTAATATAGTTTTCAAAAGGTTTCATGATGTTGCTGCCTACTTGCAAACTGGCCTTAATCTAAAACAGTTAATTTTAAAGAAAACTATATGTGGGTGGTGACTATAAAAGGTTTAGCATCTATAATAAATGGTTAAGGTTTTTTTTTGGGCTTTTTTTTACTGAAGGGACACACAAAGGCACTTGGATGCTTGTTTCCATGGTAACTGAAACACCCAAATCACACCTGACAGGTGATTAGAGGACAAACTTGGACTGCGAGTCGTTCCACTTAATGAGTTTCTCAACAGTCACAGGAAGTGAAGTTTGGTAGAGATGTTGGCGTCACTGGAACGTGAAAGAAAACAAGCTGGACACTGACCTGAGATCTGATCTTCATAATGTCTTCATGGCACCGACCCTCTTCCTCCTGCACCCCGACTCACTTCCTCTTCTCTGCTCTCCACCGTCCTCGCCTCGCCTGACACTTATAGATTCTGGGCCAGTCCAGTAGGGAATAACTCTCTCTCCCTCTCTCTCTCTCTCTCTCTCACCCTCTCTCTCTCTCCGTTCCTTCTCTTTATTTCTAACCAGTGTGAGTTCTTTCTGCATGATGGTGTAGTGGTCACTACACTCACCTCACAGCAAAGAAATTCCCAGTTTGAGTCTGACTGGAGGGTTTGCAGAGTGTGAGTCTGGGTTAATTAACCTTTATTTCAAAAAACAAACGAAATCTTCGAAACCTTTTTTACAGGGTTGACGTGGCCAAGAGGTCTGCAGCACACATCACGTCATTAGATTTCTGACAAATAAAATTGAGTTGACATTATACAATAGCTAGAGTGTGATAGTGCAGAGATCCCGAAACAAGATTTAAATGATAAAATGCCGATTTTAAGGCAAATAATAATAGAATGAAGTGCAATAAAATTTTAAGATAATAATTAAACAGTAAAAACGTTAAAAAGGCGTATTCATCGACAGTAAAAAAAACATTACAAGCACAAGCGCTGATTTATCGATCCTCCCCGTTTGGAGAGTACTAATGAACAGAAGTGATTTGAGGAAACCAGTTTGGACATTTTAGTTTCAGTTTGAAGTTTTGCAGGAAAATAAAGTGGGTCCTAGGACTGAGCCCTGTGGAACGCCTCTGGTGACCTCTAGAAAGGCAGACATTTGAATAGACTGGCATCTGATTGACAGGCAGTCGATGAACTGCCTGCTCAGAGATGTCAATCTTAGCTAGAGTTTGTACTAAAAGAGAGTGATGCACAGAGTCAAAAGCCTTTGACAGGTCAATAAAAGGTGCAGTACAATAATTCTTGACATCCAGTGCAGAATTAAAATCATTTAGAACTTTTAAAGGGGATGTGACCATGCTGAACTGCTTTCTAATCCCAGATTGAAAAGGATTTAAAACACAATAGGGCTCTAAAAACAACTTAATTTGGTCACTGCGTCACAGTGCACAGTTTAGAAATAGGCCTGAAGTTGTTTACTTCAGAGGGATCTCTTCCTGTCAGAAGAGGCAAAGGTCTTTTTCCACACTGTAGGAAATGTGTTACTACGAAGACTTAGATTAAAAATGCCAGACAAAGGTTCAGCCAGCTTCACAAATAAAGGATCCAACTCATCTGGTCCAGCTCAGTTCCTGGTGTCCAGGTCTTTAAGTGCACTGTGAACCAGTACCTTGCTGCCAGAGGCCCAACAACATTGTATTCAAAGTGAATTTCCACAAATCCAGCCTTGGTCCTGAATTTCATTCATTCTAAAAGTCCCTCCAGTGGCTCTACTGAGAACAGGATGTTTCTGTGTCTGTACCTTTAAATGCTCATGAGCTGTGTCTGTTTTCCAGTAGCATGACTGAAGAGAATAAAGGGTTCCCAGTCCTAGATTGAGAGGGCAGAGCTCATCCCCCTGTGGGAGGGTCACTGCAGAGGGAGTGGTTGTTTCCCAGCATGATGTCATGAAGGGAAAATCTCTGTTTCTCCTATGGAGGCTATGGAGACAATAATTATGGTTGCAAAACTATTATCAAATGGATTTTCATAGTGACTCAAAATAAAAACTGTTCAAAAATACTTCCCTTTTACGACTTTTTACGTTCGGGAGATTCCAGGTTAGATTCCAACAGTGGACAGGTCACTTGAGCAAGACCCTTGACCTCATTCTCAGCTAACTATGGGCAAAAGCAGGACACACACTGGACAGGTCAGCAGTCTGACTCAGGGCAAACACACACACACACACACACACACACACACACACACACACACACACACACACACACACACACACACACACACACACACACACACACACACACACACACACACACACACACACACACACACACACACACACACTTCTTCTGGGTGTCGTTCCAGGTCTGTAGACGATTAGTACTGTTGGAAAACCACAAGAAAGTGAATTTTATATAATATGACCTCTTCATAAATATGGATCACTGTTTGAAAACCTTGTGAAACGTACCCTTCATATTAAATGCATATCTTATATTTTTTTAATATATTTTTTTTGATAATATAAACATTTATTTGAAACCTCCTCTTGAATCAGTGAAGTGTTGATGCAGTTCCTCGCCGCTCCAGCAGGGGGAGGTGTGCGCTGGTCGCTCCTCTCCCAGACGCTGTCAGCGACATAAAACAAGAAGAAAACACAAACAGTAGCAGAGAACAGGAAGCGGACTTTTAAAACTCACATCGAAATGAAGCCGGCGGAACTTTAACGCTGTGTTTTCCGAGCTGCGGAGTCCAGAGGAGGCGGACATGGAGAAGAAGTTCAGCCTGTGGAAGAAGCAGAGTGTGGAGAAGCTGGACGCGAGTAAGAAAGGCAGCGTGGATGAAAACATCCAGCACGTCGTGACCCTGCTCAACTGCTGCGAGCAGTTCTTCACCACCAGCTCCTGCTCCGGCAGGGTCATCCTCATCGACGGGGTGAGAAGCTGAAACACATCAGGAGAACACGCTCCTGCTGCAACACATCAGGAGAACACGCTCCTGCTGCAACACATCAGGAGAACACACTCCTGCTGCAACACATCAGGAGAACACGCTCCTGCTGCAACACAACACATCAGGAGAACACACTCCTGCTGCAACACAACACATCAGGAGAACACACTCCTGCTACAACACAACACATCAGGAGAACACACTCCTGCTGCAACACATCAGGAGAACACACTCCTGCTGCAACACAACACATCAGGAGAACACACTCCTGCTGCAACACAACACATCAGGAGAACACACTCCTGCTGCAACACAACACATTAGGAGAACACACTCCTGCTGCAACACAACGCATCAGGAGAACACACTCCTGCTGCAACACATCAGGAGAACACGCTCCTGCTGCAACACAACGCATCAGAAGAACACACTCCTGCTGCAACACATCAGGAGAACACACTCCTGCTGCAACACATCAGGAGAACACGCTCCTGCTGCAACACAACACATCAGGAGAACACACTCCTGCTGCAACACAACGCATCAGGAGAACACACTCCTGCTGCAACACAACGCATCAGGAGAACACGCTCCTGCTGCAACACAACGCATCAGAAGAACACACTCCTGCTGAAACACATCAGGAGAACACACTCCTGCTGCAACGCATCAGGAGAACACGCTCCTGCTGCAACACAACGCATCAGGAGAACACACTCCTGCTGCAACACATCAGGAGAACACGCTCCTGCTGCAACACAACACATCAGGAGAACACACTCCTGCTGCAACACAACGCATCAGGAGAACACGCTCCTGCTGCAACACAACGCATCAGGAGAACACGCTCCTGCTGCAACACAACGCATCAGGAGAACACGCTCCTGCTGCAACACAACGCATCAGGAGAACACACTCCTGCTGCAACACAACGCATCAGGAGAACACACTCCTGCTGCAACACATTAGGAGAACACACTCCTGCTGCAACACAATGCATCAGGAGAACACACTCCTGCTGCAACACATTAGGAGAACACACTCCTGCTGCAACACAACGCATCAGGAGAACACACTCCTGCTGAAACACATCAGGAGAACACACTCCTGCTGCAACACATTAGGAGAACACACTCCTGCTGCAACACATTAGGAGAACACACTCCTGCTGCAACACAATGCATCAGGAGAACACACTCCTGCTGCAACACATTAGGAGAACACACTCCTGCTGCAACACAACGCATCAGGAGAACACACTCCTGCTGCAACGCATCAGGAGAACACACTCCTGCTGCAACACATCAGGAGAACACGCTCCTGCTGCAACACAACGCATCAGGAGAACACACTCCTGCTGCAACACAACGCATCAGGAGAACACACTCCTGCTGCAACACAACACATCAGGAGAACACACTCCTGCTGAAACACAACGCATCAGAAGAACACACTCCTGCTGCAACACATCAGGAGAACACACTCCTGCTGCAACACATCAGGAGAACACGCTCCTGCTGCAACACAACGCATCAGGAGAACACACTCCTGCTGCAACACAACGCATCAGGAGAACACACTCCTGCTGCAACACATCAGGAGAACACACTCCTGCTGCAACACAACGCATCAGGAGAACACGCTCCTGCTGCAACACAATGCATCAGGAGAACACACTCCTGCTGCAACACATCAGGAGAACACACTCCTGCTGCAACACATCAGGAGAACACACTCCTGCTGCAACACATCAGGAGAACACACTCCTGCTGCAACACATCAGGAGAACACACTCCTGCTGCAACACAACGCATCAGGAGAACACACTCCTGCTGCAACACAATGCATCAGGAGAACACACTCCTGCTGCAACACATCAGGAGAACACTCTCCTGCTGCAACACATCAGGAGAACACACTCCTGCTGCAACACATCAGGAGAACACACTCCTGCTGCAACACATCAGGAGAACACACTCCTGCTGCAACACATCAGGAGAACACGCTCCTGCAGGTCCATCCAATGTGGACTTTCTTCCAATCAAATGTTTGGTGTTTCTTGCTTTAGATTGAAGTCCCTACTCATGTGTAAATAGTGTGTATCTGTATGAATATGATAATAATGACATCCATGTAATGATTATTTGCTATATAGTCATCCGTCCACCTTCTCTGCCGCTTAAGCCTACAATTGTGAGAGAGATCTGGATAACATCATCCCTCCAGAAATAAAACGTTATTTTGATGCAGATATATAAATGTACCATGATGGCAATGGGACAACAGATACCGTGATTGTTATTCAGTAACTACTGTATGAAAAGTAAATATCAGGTCACTAACAAGCAAGCTGCTCCTAGAGAATATAATCCAAAAAGTGGCCAGAAGTCCAGGCAGAAGTGGTTTTGGCCTAATAGAGGGAGTCAAGCTGGAGACGATGTCACTGTGGGCGAGAGCTGGACACGTCTCCAGGACATCGTTGGACAAACACTCACACACGGGAACATTTAGTGTCGCCACTTAACCTCACGTGCATGTTTTAGGGCCGCGGGAGGAAACTAACACACACTAACCACCGATGTATATCCAGCTGTTATTCAACTGTAGTGTAGTGTACACACAAAGACACGGGGAATTAAAAGAAAAGACACAAGAGACTTTTGTGAAATATGATTTAAATATGTCAAAATAATTAATTATAGAAATCAAAGCAAAAATTTAACGCCAAAAGAACAGATCTGATTTAATTATGCACCAAGCGACTGAAATAGAAAAATAATCAGGATTTTTTTCTTCCAATCTCTAAACAAAACCCAGTAAATCGACTCGCTCACAGAAGATGTGATTTTATTAAAACACGACCAACCAGACAGAGACTGACTCTGCAGCAGCTTCAGCACAGTAACAATCTGTGCAGAACCTCAACTTAAAGACTTTTTTTTTTTCTTAAATCTCTTTTGAAAACAATGAAAAGGGGGGCCCTTTGATGACCTTTCACTGGCGCTGGATTTCCTTTGATCCTATTGTCCTTACGTATCCTGCGTCTCCTCCTCCAGGCGCCAGACAGCACTGAGGTGCAGAAGCAGAACTGTACGTGGCTCTTCGTCTCACACCAGAAGTGCACGGTGGACGAGCTGGTGAGACGCCGTCCTCCTCCTCCTCCTCCTCCTCCTGCTCCTCCTGCTCCTCCTCTGCTGCTTCAGTCTCCTGTGTGTGTTTCAGACGTCCGGTCTGAGCCGGTCCCGGGGCGACGCGCTGCTGAAGTTCGAGCCGTTTGTCCTGCATGTGCAGTGCAGGAAGCTGGAAGACGCCCAGCTGGTGGTGAGTCACTCCCCCTCGCCAGACCCAACGTCCAAACGCCATGTCATCTCTGTACATATATACATTTCTTCTTTTGGTTCCGGGGATTTAACACAACAAAGGACAAACCTGCGGCTTCCAGCAGTAATGCTCCTTTGTTTGTAGTAACGCAACTGGTTTTCACAACTCCTGGGCTTTTTAAAACACTGAACCTCAGAGGAAGAATAGACCTTATTCACTATCATGTTACGGAATTCCACTGCAGCGCATTATAGATACCCTGTGGTACTCACCGCCATGTGTGTGTGTAGAAATACCGTCTCACGAAAGCGACGTGTGGCTCCTATATATATATATATATATATATATATAGTAGGGCTGCTTAATTAAATTAATTTTTCACCGTGATTATGATTACGGCTCCAGACCATCTCAAAATTCATACAATGGAGGAAAAACAATTCTGTTGTAGATCCGATGAACGGGAGTCGGAGGCGGCGTGTTCAGCAAAGAACTCCAAACTTTATTCTCCATTCATCCACACTTCTCAGTAACTCTTTTCTTCTCTCTCTCTCTCTCTCGCTCTCTCTCTCCAACATAAGAGCACAGCTCCATACGTGGTGTAACCCCAAAATACGTTCGCCGGAAACCCCGCCTCTCTACAAAACAAAGTTCCCCCCCACCCCACAGTAACTGTGTGAATTATGACCTTAGCTGATCACCACAAAGTATTTCTGTTGGACTTATTTATTGAAGTAAATCTATCGCTGAGTGTATTTTATTGATTTATTGTTTTCAAAAGATTGAGTGCAGTACAACAGTTTGTTTTTTTTACTACATTTACAAGATATTTTTATATATTTAACAGGAAAGTCTTTTTTTTTTTTTTAAATGTTCAATAAATGCTGTTCCAAATTCAAAGACATCATGGTGATTTCAATCTTGCCCAAAATAATCCTGATTATGATTTTTTTCCATAATCGAGCAGCTGTAATATATAGATCCTCATAACTGTTGTCTTTTATCATCACAGGCATTTGCAAAATTGCAAAAGTCCAAACAGTTGGTCTCATATGTGCTCCCATTTCAAGCAACAGCTGATGCCACAAAGGTTCCTACCGAGATTTGTTCCCATTCAGTGCGATTATTCCCCCTTGTGGACCAGTCGGTGTATTACACCCACACACCAAACTGGCCATGATAATCGGTTCATGAGACTGATGACTGCCCCACAAATCAGCATTTTTGTTGTAATAATTGTAAAAGCTGTATTGTTTCCTCGACAGTAAATACATTGAATCTGGACAAACGGGGTTTTTGAGTGCAGATCTGTGCGAGGCTTTGCACACCCAGCTGGCTGAGGGTTGTGAGTGTGAAAGGATGACAGTTACATCAGTCTGCTGTGAAAAACTCCAGCGTCTGAGTCAAAGAAACTGGCTGCCAGTGTGAATGAGTGACATTTAGATAGTGGAACAAAAGAGCAGCTTCCGTCCAAACAGGAGTCATTTGCTGCTCCTCAGCAGTGTAAATGTTAACATGACCGCTGCTCAACGCTGCTCTACTCCTGGAACCGGTGCTTCTGTGTGTCTTTGCTCTTGTAATGACGCCCTCCTTACTTGTCCACATTTCGTCTGCGCTGCTCGATCGTTGAGGCGAACACACTAACGCTCCGATCCAGTTTCAAACTTCCCACTTGGACTTAATGAGAGCTTCACTTCATAAAATGTGCAACTGTTTGGCTTCTCTCAACAGCTACAAACAGCCTCAGAATGATTTGGAAGAAACACAAAGATCACAGGACAAGAAACACAAACGGGGTTTTAAGATCAACGACAAAGACTTTCAGAACGACGACATCATGACACAAAACTCACTTAAAGGGTTGGGAAACAACCTCACAGATACACAAACAACCACAAGGAGACCGAAAATAAGCATGAAGAGACTAAAAACAACCTCAAATGACACAAAACATCCGCAAAGAGGCTCAAAACAAATAGAAGTTGGCCAAATAACAACAGCAAAGAGAGAAAACAATCACAAGACAGAAAACAGCCGCATAGAGCCTCAAAATAACTGCAAAGAAACTGAAAACAACTACAAGCAGAGACACAACCACACATAAATGCAAGAGACACAAAACAACCGCAAAGAGAAACAAAATAACCGCAAAGAGACACAAAACAACCGCAAAGAGACACAAAATGACTACAAAGAGGCTTAAAACAACCGCAAAGAGACACAAAACAACCGCAAAGAGACACAAAACGACCACAAAGAGGCTTAAAACAACCATAAAGCAACACAAAACAACCGCAAAGAGACTCAAAACAACTGCAAAGACACACAAAACAACTGCAAAGACACACCAAACAACCGCAAAGATGCAAAACAACCACAAAGAGACACAAAACAACCGCAAAGAGACACAAAACGACCACAAAGAGGCTTAAAACAACCGCAAAGAGGCTTAAAACAACCGTAAAGCAACACAAAACAACCGCAAAGAGACTCAAAACAACTGCAAAGACACACAAAACAACTGCAAAGACACATAACACAACTGCAAAGAGACACAAAACAACCACAAAGAAATGCAAGACACACAAAAAGAGACTCAACAAATAGAAACAAGCCACAAAACAAAGACAGCAAAGAGAGAAAACAATCACAAGACAGAAAACGGCTACATAAAGACTCAAAACAACCACAAGGCGACACAGAAAGCAAAGAGACTCAAAGCAAATAGAAGCGAAACAATGAAAGAGAAGTAAAACAACCAGAAAATAAGTCAACAATCCTTTCAACCGGCAGGACATGCACAACATCACAACAAACGTGCACTTGCAGCATTTCACTGCACGTTCTATTATGTGTCAGTGTTGTGTGACTCATAAAGGACTTGACTTGAAAGAGAAGAGAAACGAGGAAGGAGGTTTTTAAATGGCCAGGAAATGAGCAGGAAGTTATTTGGTGCTTGATAAGTCAGGTGTCTGTCGCCAGCAGCCTGTTTCACGTAGTTTAGACGTTTAATGTTGGTGTTGTTGTTAAATGTTTCAATCCTTTCCTCGTCGCCACAAATTGTCCAAAATGATGGACAAAGAAACTTGGGCACGTCTCTGCAGCGTCTCCAACACGTCTCTTGTGACCTGCAGCACTCGGCGGCGGTCAACTCCGGGTTCAGGAACTCAGGCCTCACGGTGGGGAAGACGGGGAAGATCATGGCGGTGAGTCCCGAAGCCTTTCAAACGTCGCCCTCCGGAGCCAGAGGCGCGTCACTGCATCAGGAGCCATCATGTGGATTATCGTCAATTATGTAAAAGCCTCTAAGAATCCACATTACGCATGAAGCCGTTGTGACTCACTGGGGAAATTCCTGGTCGCGTCAAAAAAACCTTCCAACATATGTTTAGTTCCTGGTGAAAACACAGGCTTGTGTATTTAATTCAATTTTTTCTTTATTTTGTTTTTTTTGGTTGTTTTTTTTAATCAATTCATTTCAAACGTGTCAAAACGTGTACACACGCACACACACATATACAAATCTAAAGTCTTTGTTGTTAATCTACATAAATAAACTAGAACCGTCGCCAACACATTTGTTTGTGAAACCGAGTTGGCATCGCTAACATGATAGCTGTTAGCTCATGTCAATGCTAACTCAGGAGTTTCAGGTCCCTCCATCAGTGAGCAGGGAGCGTCTCCATGGCAACAGACACTGATCTCCATGAGGCGCCCCTCTCGTCGTATGGGAAGTGTATTTGTGGTTTTTTGAGGATTTATTCAGAAACGTTTCGCCGTTAACGTTCCAAAATGTAATCGATGTTTGGATGATGAAAAGTCGTCTCTGACAGTTTCACGTAATTCTGCTGAGTAACTTTTGTGAAAAGTTGGTGAAATCCATCCATACAAACCAGTAAATGAATGCACGCAGAGGAAAACATTACCTTCCCGGCTGATTGTCGTTGGCGAAGGTAATTAAATTAGTATTTTATGGAAATCTATTTGCACTAAATATCTAATCTACACCCAGGTGTACCCACACCTGTACATACTGACATTCCGAGTTTAAGATGAAAGTCTTGATGACTCCGCCTCCTGGAGGGCCTGGAGTCGGCCTGAGGCTCAACAAACCAAGCGTCCACGCGTTATGTCCGTGTCAAAGGTCACCCCGGTGCGTCTTGTGCCTGCAGGCGGTCCGCAGCACGCACGGCCTGGAGGTTCCTCTGAGCCGCAGGGGACAGCTTCTGGTCGACCACGACTACGTCCACTTCCTGGTGCAGATCGCCAATCAGAAGATGGAGGAGAACCTGAGGCGCATCGACAGGTCAGTCCGAAGCTCCCTGGGACCGATCGCTCCGTGCAGACCTTGTGGTCAGAGGTTCACCTGGGCGTGGTTCCCTGCAGGTTCTACCGGGGCCTCCAGGTGGCGCTGCCTGCAGGCGCCGCTGCTCCCGGCCCACAGGAGCCACGCCGTCCGGCTCGCACGACTGTGGAGGGGCGAGGAGGAGGAGGAGGAGGAGGAGACGCGTTGGGAGTATGCTCATGAACACGGAGAACCTCGTCGTCAGACTGACTGTTGCCATGGCAACAGGACTGCAGCCTGCTGGTGCTGCAGGCCTCTCTGGACCTGTGTACACACACACAGAACCATTAAAAAGAAACCAACCTGGATCCATTCAAGTCCCCGCAGGAAGCACGGCATGCAGCCTTGATTCTTTATCCTTCAGGAGCTGGATTGGAGGAAAACGCAGTGACACATTTATTCATTTCAGAGCAAATTCTTGATTTTGCTGCATTTCACACCATTGACTGGACTGTTGTGAAGGTTTCTCAAGCACTGCAGTACCTGGTTTAAAAAAAACCAAACACGCAGTTTCCTTCAGGTCGCTTCAAGCATGTGGAAGTAATTCACATGTGGAGTTCCTCAAGGCTCCATCCGAGGCCCACTGCTGTTTATGATCACACTCTGGACTGTGCAGATTTCACATCCACTACAAACACATTAGGACATTTCCAGAACTTTCTCCAGCTCGACCACCACAGTGTCAGTTCTCAGGCTTTGGCCAGGACTTCCTGCCACTCAGAGAATTAACACAAAGCCAATGCGAAATAGCTGAACTCACTCCCTGAAAACAGCACGATTGTTCAAAAACTGCTTGTTTTTATAATCCTCCTATTCCCCACCCGCTGTAATTGTCAAATTTATTCTTGTCAAAGTCTCTGAATGGCCTTTTTGCTGAAAATTCCTGTTGATTTTCCAACATCTGCACTACGTCAATCAATAAATCTGAGTTGTCCCGGCTGTGCCTGGAGGTGAAGAACAGGTATGTTGTCGCTGATTTCAATAGATGGAAAAAGGTCTGGTCCAGTTCCTTCCAGAAGCTTTGCCGCCTCGCCTCTTCCCCCGCGCTGAGTGTTTCTTTGGAGTTCAGTCAGACAGAATGACTCGGGTGATTCAATGAAGCCACAGTAGCGGAAGGACGAGCGTCCTCCCTCAGCTCGTCTCCCTCAGCTCGTCTCCCTCAGCTCGTCCACCTCAGCTCGTCTCCCTCAGCTCGTCCTCCCTCAGCTCGTCCACCTCAGCTCGTCCACCTCAGCTCGTCCACCTCAGCTCGTCCACCTCAGCTCGTCCACCTCAGCTCGTCCTCCCTCAGCTCGTCCCCCCTCAGCTCGTCCTCCCTCAGCTCGTCCCCCCTCAGCTCGTCCTCCCTCAGCTCGTCCCCCCTCAGCTCGTCCTCCCTCAGCTCGTCTCCCTCAGCTCGTCCACCTCAGCTCGTCCACCTCAGCTCGTCCCCCTCAGCTCGTCCACCTCAGCTCGTCCACCTCAGCTCGTCCACCTCAGCTCGTCCTCCCTCAGCTCGTCCCCCCTCAGCTCGTCCTCCCTCAGCTCGTCCCCCCTCAGCTCGTCCTCCCTCAGCTCGTCCCCCCTCAGCTCGTCCTCCCTCAGCTCGTCTCCCTCAGCTCGTCCACCTCAGCTCGTCCCCCCTCAGCTCGTCCCCCTCAGCTCGTCCCCCTCAGCTCGTCCCCCTCAGCTCGTCCACCTCAGCTCGTCCCCCTCAGCTCGTCCACCTCAGCTCGTCCCCCTCAGCTCGTCCACCTCAGCTCGTCCACCTCAGCTCGTCCCCCTCAGCTCGTCCCCCTCAGCTCGTCCTCCCTCAGCTCGTCCACCTCAGCTCGTCCCCCTCAGCTCGTCCACCTCAGCTCGTCTCCCTCAGCTCGTCCACCTCAGCTCGTCCTCCCTCAGCTCGTCCTCCCTCAGCTCGTCCACCTCAGCTCGTCCCCCTCAGCTCGTCCCCCTCAGCTCGTCCACCTCAGCTCGTCCACCTCAGCTCGTCTCCCTCAGCTCGTCCACCTCAGCTCGTCCTCCCTCAGCTCGTCTCCCTCAGCTCGTCCTCCCTCAGCTCGTCCCCCCTCAGCTCGTCCTCCCTCAGCTCGTCCTCCCTCAGCTCGTCCCCCTCAGCTCGTCCACCTCAGCTCGTCTCCCTCAGCTTGTCCTCCCTCCATCGTGGAGTTTGGTGACTGGACTGCATCACTGAAGAACATCTGGACTGGTTCCCTGCACGCCGTGGCGGAGGCGTAGCGGCCATGCTGTACTTCCAGGTGGTGATCCTCGCCGCCACGCTGATGCTGGTTTACTACTGCGAGTTCACCGACACGTTCGGCCCGGCGCAGCAGGGCTTCATGTGCAGAGACCCGGCTCTGACCAGACCCGACCCGGGACCGGAGCAGGACAGCCGGGTCCAGCCCGTCCTCCTGTACTCTGTGGTGGGGGGGCTGCCGGTCGTACTGGTGAGGCTGCGCTGCTCCTGTCTATAGCCTGTTAAAATCATTTTTAACTGTATGGAGACGAGCGAGCATATTATGTACCTACATGCTGTTATTTCTACCTTTTAATATCAGTATATTTAAAGGAATGTACATGTGTGTGTGTGTGTGTGTATATATATATATATATATAAAGATGTGTAGATACAGTCAAACGTGAGTTGAAAAATAGATTTATTTCACAATAAATCAGAATAGATCTATTCTGATAGAATAAATGTGTCTATCTTGTCACATTTTTAATAAAGTCTTTTCATAATCATGATTATTCTTTATCACAATATAGTATTATGTAATTTATGTCTTTTCAACAGTCTTACTATAATAGTGTTAATATGTTTAAATGAGGCATTACTGATTCATGTACAATGTAAAAAAACAAACAAGTGGATCGGTTCTAATATAAAGGATAATAACTATGCCTTCATTTTATTTCTTATTTTGTATTTCTTTTTAATTTTTTAATTTCTGTTTTTCTATTTGTCCTTTTTCTCCCATTTGTTTTGTTCTTTTCCTCAAAGATCTGGCCGATTTAGCAGTTTTACCTTACATGATGCTCTATCAACTCACTCTGAGTGTCTTCAGTTGCAAGTTTGTTTGTTTTTTTAAATAAATAATTTAGCTTACAATCTGATCTCAACATCTCTTTGGAGATCTTTATTTAGCATCTGATGAAGCAACTTACTGGATATTTTGAATGTTTTCTGTTGTGTTCTTCCTCTCTACGTCTTTTTTTGTGTGTTATTTTACTGTCCAGATCTCTGGCGTTGAGCTGGTTATCTTCCTCCTCCAGTTCAACTCCAACCACCTGTACGACCAGGAGAAGGTGGTGGTCTTGGGGGACTGCTGCTACGTCAACCCCATGATGCGCAGGACCTTTCGTTTCCTCGGTATTCTAAATAAGTGAGGTGGAATAAGTCCACTGCTGAAAATCTATTTAAAGTGCCCCGGTCCATTTAGCCACGTGATACGAGTTTTTACCACAAGGTGGTGTATTGAGTTATTCAAGGAAGGAACAGATAAACACAGTTTACCCAGTGGACTTAATTCTGAACCAAGTACAGTAATAAGCAACGGACTGAATATCATTAATATTAAAATTCACCCACGAAGCTCAGCTGGAAAGTGATTTTATCCGTACGTGTACTTGGGGCTGCGATACAAGAAACGTTAAATATTGGTTAACGTCAATGTTTTCCGCCGTGACGGTGTTTCATGACGACGCATCACAACTCGCATCGCTGAAGTTTGTTTATTGTTGGTTTGTAAACGTCCAGATGTGACATTTATCAGTCAAACACAGCCGTAATGGACGTTGTTCTGTGCCACTGTAGCAAGTTTCTGTTGTCATTCAGTGACACCTAGTGGCCACAGATGGTAAGTACTGCTTGAGCAGGAAACCAACTAAAAATAGTGAAAACGTGGAAAGTCATATTACGTACTGAATGACTTCACGTGCTCAAATCTTTTTGTTACAAATGAACCACGGACAATATTTAAAAAAAAAACATTTGACAGCATACTTTTTTATTTTTTTTTATTGTTACATCCACAACACACGCAGGCACATTCACACCTCGGGTCACCAATTAACCCGACATATTTTAGAACTGTCGGAGGCAGAACATGCAGACGGCGCATAGAAAGGCCCCGCCCAGCATTCAGCCCAATGACCTCTAACCTTAAGGTTCTGCTGGGTGTCGTTCCAGGCGTCTACGCCTTCGGTCTCTTCACAACGGATATCTTTGTCAACGCGGGGCAGCTGGTGACAGGAAGTCTCACTCCTTACTTCCTGTCAGTCTGCCGGCCCAACTACACGGCTCTGGGCTGCCGGGACACGGCGCAGTTCATCGTCCAATCGGACGCGTGCACCGGCGACCCCGATGACGTGGCGAGAGCCAGGAAGACCTTTCCCTCCAAGGAGGCGGCCCTGAGTCTGTACCTGGCCGTGTACCTGGCGGTGAGTTCACACACTGCAGCCCGGGGCGTGGCGAGGACGTCCAGTGAAGGTGTGGTTTCTCCCCAGATGTACGTCATGACCTGCGTGGGCTCCAGAGGCGGCCGTCTGGCCGGACCCCTGGTCAGCCTGTCGCTGGTCAGCGCGGCCGTGCTGACCGGCATCAACAGAGTCGCCGAGTACAGAAACCACTGGAGGGACGTCCTGGCGGGTCAGGCCATCGGCGCCGCCATCGCCGTCTTCCTGGTCAGTTCTTTGACCCTTTGGTCAAACACGTCGTCTCCTGCTGTCGGTTCACAGGTCCGGTGTGGCCGAGCGATCCAGATGTTCTCAACAGCCCGGGTCTCGGTTTGAGGGTCTGAATTATATCTGCCGTTTAAAATCTGTTGGTTCTGGATTGAAGAGTCCAGATGGAGTTTAGATTCTCCCTCAAGTCTGCTGCTTTAGAAAGTCCAGGTCTGGTTTGAAGAAATAACCACCGTCACCAATGAAAGTTGGCCCAGAAAGTTGTGTTTTCCTCCGCCTGTATTTATTTAATTTAGTTTGTATGTATTTTACCAACCTTTCACACAAACTCACACGAATTCCATGGAAATTTCAGGGGAAATTGATCATTATCATTGATTTGATTTTGAGACATTAATGGCTGACCATTTCCAAATAAAGCCACAAAAACTTCATCAGTTGCCATGGAGACGCTCCCTGCTCAGTGGCGTAGCGACCTGACCCTAACCCTATCTATTTAGCGTCGATCTGAGCTAACGGCTATCATGCTAGCGAAGCTATCTTGGTTCTGCAGCGGTGTCGCTCTACTAACTGCCCGTTAAGGAAATTAAATAGTCACGCTTCTTATCTGCTGTGATTTGTTGTTTTCAAACCGTCAACCAAAGGAAAAAGGACAAGATGTTTGCCTTTTAAACTGGGTGGATGTAAAAGGAGACCTAATCTCATATGAGCGATCTGACATGTCTTTAAAATAAAGCAGTGTGGTGATTATTAAGCTATATGTTAATATAATATTCCAGCAGCTTGTTTTCACTCCTGCCATCTGCAGTTTGTCCTCCGTGTCGCTCGGCACCCACATTCTGACCAGAACGATGACTCATCAGGAAACACTTTTATAAAAAAAAAAAATGATTCTGCTCATTCTTCCACTGCCTCGAATCTTGTTGAAGGACGATTTTTAACTCCAGCCATGCGCTTCAGGTCAGGAAACCTCATTCACCAGGGAAAAGTAATTAGTAGCTTCTCAGTGGACATTTACACTCATTCATGCAGTCAGGCAATAAATAAATAATCAATATTTGAATCATCAATCTGTCAAGACAACAAATAAGCATGGGACATAGAGGCTTGTCAGAACAGCGAGATAAGAGACAAAGCACTTAAGCTATTAAAAAAAAACAACCCTGGTATTACCGTAATAAAATAAGACGAGCAATCAATAATGTCTTCTAAATAAAGTTATTTAAAATGTGGTTTAAAATAGGTGTGGTCTGTGTTTAGGAGCTTGATAGCAGAGAGAATGGAGGATTTTAAGCAGCAGTTAGATTTAATTTTGAGCAGAACCTCCTACTTGATACTGAGAGGATTAATATTGTCATTGGTCAAAATACTGACTGACGTCAGGGACATTTTAACGCAGTTCTTCAGCCCATCAGTCCTGCACAACACTCCTGTGTTTTTAGGCTCTTTGCTCAATAGAGACTCTGCCTTAATGGATTAAAACGCTGCAGGACAAACACGCAGGAAAACAAGCCGTTCCTGCTCCAGCGCACATGAATGAGTGTTTTGTGTGATGAACCCTGCAGGGCGGCCTCCCACCGACAAAAACAATCCGCCCCAGAGCGGCGGAGTGCGTTTGTGTTTCCTGCACGTCCTTACAAACCCTGCCCGTGTCTTTGTGTCGTCGTAGGGGGTGTTTGTGGCCCAGTGCTTTAGAAAGAGACCCTCCGTTCCTCGGAGCCCGTCCGACGGGGACACGGTGAACACCGACGAGGCCTCGACTCGCCTCAACCACACGGACGACAGCGGCCACAAATACGTGGTTTCACAGGTGAAGCATCCAGAGAGGGAGGGGATGAAACGCTCCGGTCAGTAGAATCTGACCGTTCTGAGGCCGGCAGCATTCACTAAGGCCGACTTCTACACAGACGGACCCAAGCGTCCCGGAGCGGGACGTTCATCTCGCGGGTTTTCTGCTGATGATGATACATATTTTAGAGTTGGTTAAAAATTATATTTGTGATGATTTATATAAGATCTGTCAATGGAGCCAAAGGCACACTTATTACGAAACCTAATTATGACTCATACGTTTGTTCTGGTGTGAGCAATCAAGCTTTTTGTACTGAAGCTTTTCCATGTTTGAATTAGAACAAAATTAAAGCAATGAGGTGAAACTCGACAATATTTGTCTGATTATGAGAAGATAAAGCAGAACTCTACCTGAGCTTTTCCTCTTTCTTTTGCTGTGAAACACAGGGATCTGCAACCTTTATGACCAAAGGAGACTTTTTTTTTTCACCAAATCAAATTTAACTGGAACCACAAAACATGTTTAACCTTTAAAATGAGGCTGACGGCTTCTAAAGGTCCATATATTGCACTTATTTCAAAACAAACTGCCTCGTGTTGCATTCATGAAGTTTCAATCACAGTTTAGGATGTAAACATTCCATTATTACCGCCACCAAGCAGGTTATTAAACCATCCGCGTTTATCTCAAAAACTAATGAGTGAATCTTCATGAAAATTGTTTAAAAAGGTGCATTTGGTTCAAAGGAGGAATCCATTAAATTCGTTTGGTGATCAGGATCAAAATAAGTGTTACAATTTTGGAATATGTTGCCTGATCTTGTTTTCAAATCACCAAACTAAATAAATGAAGAAAGGCAGTTGATCTGGACGTGGACTTTGTGTCATGTCCCCGTGTCCGTGTTGAGTCTTGGCGGAGGTCAGAACCTCTGATTTTCTTGTATTTTCAGGTGTTTTTGTTCCTGATTTGAGCGCCCCCCCCCCCCCCCCCCCCCCCCCCCCACCCGAGCATTGTCAAATTTCAGACAATTTTGACATTTGAAAATATTACAAAATCCAAAACGTGACGATGGTTGCTGTATTTCCCTCTGTTAAATAGCTGTGTCGTATGTGGTGGTATAAAACTAAAGTTGAATTGAATTGAACGGGGGGGTGAGGGTGAGGGGCAGGGGTTGAGGGTGAGGGTGAGGGTGAGGGGGGGGGGGGTGAGGGTGAGGGTGAGGGTGAGGGTGAGGGTGAGGGGGGGGTGAGAATGTTAAAGTTAAAATAAAAAAGAAAGAGAGATTTGACAACCAACAAACAAGTGACTGGATGTTTTTCTCTCCTGTTCCTCCAGAGCACCGGATCCTTCACTGAGGTCACATGACTGTGACCGGGCCCCCCCCCCCTCCACATCAGGACCGGACGCCACCGCTAAAGAGGGGCCAGGCCTGATGATATCTCACCGGGGGGGGGGGGGGGGCACAGGGGAGCTCACAGCACACACTGAAGACATTACAGGCCGACACTCTGAGTTCAACACTTTATTCATGTTCTTGGACGAGTGGTCAGACTGAAGGAAACCACAGGTCTTTTATATGGAAACTCTTCATGCTGGTCGTTTTGCTGACAACAGTTCAGTACAGGAGCTGCTGACGACTCCAACGATAAGCTGCAATTACAGGTTTAAACAAAATGTATAGAAGTTTTCTGCAATCTTGTGGAAGACAAAAGAACCTTGTGTCTTCACTTGAGCAAAGTCTGCAGACGACGCTTGTCCATGATGTCTCATCCACTCTTTGTGGGACTTCTTAGTTGTGAATTTCCCTTTATTGTATAAAGCAGGTTGAATTTAGTCACTTCACAGATATAGGTTCATAATAATGATACGCCACTTTATCTTCTGTTTGTATTTGTATTGACGGATGTTGTGTAAAGGATGTGACTTTACCTCCAGGAGCTTGAGGACGTCCTCCAGTGTGTTCTTCTTCCTGTCCTCCTCCAGCAGGCTGCTCCTCGTCTTCAGTGTCTTCACGTCCTTCTCGATGTGTCTGTTGCCCTGCTGGCCTCTCAACTGTCGCTCCACCTGCTGAAGGGTGCAGCGTGGGTCGTGACTTGCCTGGTCGCGATGGAGAAGCGTGTTAGAAAGTAGTCCCTTGTGCCGCTGCAGCGTTGTGATGTACTAGAATGTGATCCAATAGAGTGTGAGTGTCCGGCCACGCAGCCTGCTGAGCTCTCGTCTCCACATCGCTCAAACCCTCTCTTCTGTTTCAAGAGCTTGCAGTGTGTGCAGTGGACAACGTGCTTGTGTGGACGGAGAACAACCTGGATCGTTAATAAAATGTGTGTGAAGTCTTGTCTGAGATATTTGATCGGCATTGTCTTTCACCTTTCTTTTTTTGAGACCAGCAGAAGGCGGTAATGCAACTTTATGGATGTAAATGCTCCAAAAGAAGGAGATTGATAGTCCACCTGTTGTTGTTTTCTGGAACAGGTTCTATTGTTTTTATGCACAAATAAAAGCCAACACACAAAAACCAAGCCTCCCAGTCCAACCCACCAGACAGCAGAGACGGGTCCTCTGGGCTCACGTGGCTCTGGACAGCTGTCCACTTCACCCAGAGCAAAGTCAGCCACTGCTCATGTTTTTGTGTCAAATATACTTAATAATGCTTCCAACTGTGTCAAATATACTTCAAATCAATAATGCTGAAAAAACTTGTCGCGGAAAAGTTGTCCATTCACCCAACATGAGAACCTGAACCTGTATCACCATTGCTTTTTATTTCCCATGACAATTACCTTCAAAATACACTGAAAAACACTCAAATAACACATCAGAGAGCCCCATTAATGAAGTAGTCCAGTTGAAAATGTTTATTCATGACATAGTGAGAACAAAATAACATGAAAATGATCAATGATGAATTATTATTCCATGGAGGTCTGGATTTGGAATCCTATCAAAATAAAAGTGGAGAACCACATTGCAGGCTGATCCAATGTCAGTAAAAATGTGTGTGTGTGTGTGTGTGCGTGTGTGTGTGTGTGTGTGTGTGTGTGTGTGTGTGTGTGTGTGTGTGTGTCAAGGATAAACATGGTGTAATATAAGTCTGGTCCTGAAAGTTTTGATTTCATTACAAGTATTTCATCAAATGCTTTTTTTTTTCCACGTGTGTTCCGCTGTCAGCTGCTCTGTGTTCTGCTGTCAGCTGCTCTGTGTTCTGCTGTCAGCTGCTCTGTGTTCCACCAGTAAAAGTCCTCGGAGTAAAGCAAAATGCCAAAAAAGCCACAGGTGGAGCCGACGACTGAGGAGGACTACGTAAGCCTCAGTCGAGTCACGGAATTAATGGATCATCCTGACCTGCATCCACCTGCAGGATAACGGAGTCAACTTTTACATCCTCACTGTTCTTTACATGACTGACTTGGGATTTTTCACCTGTTTGGAACATTTATTTACTCATACGCGCTCTTTTAACTTTCACCCAGCAGAAACAACTGCCAGTCAACAAGCATTAGCTTGAGCCTGGACTTTAGTTCTTAAATGGGGGTTCTCCACCAGAAAGAACTCGGGGCTAGTTCGGAGCCAGGGCCAGACTTAGCACCAGTTCTTTGTCTTTCCACTGCCAAAACCGGTGCTAAACAGGAGCTAAACCAGTGCTACACTGGCTCCACTTTGCTGGGCCAGAATGGGGCCACAGCGGGACAGACGCATCATCAGGTGGGGGCGGAGTTATCTACGGAGACATCGTTACTGACAACGTGGAAGAGACGCAAACCAGCTTTCAGAAATCTATAACGAACACAGAGCTCCAGAGTGGCTATAAAGAAAAAAATATAAATAACACGTGGGAACGATGTCATTTGATCTCTGAAGTAAATAATTGGAGGGAACGAGAAAATGTAATCGACGATTGCAGATCTGGGAGCCCTTGAGAGCGCTACGGCTCTGTGCTATTGGCTACGTGAGAGATATCATTTGGAAGCAGTTTTCCATTGTGGTTTTTTTCATGCTCTTCCTTGTAACAGCATTGTAAATAACGTTACTTTCATGTCTTGAATTGCGTTACGACCAAAGGCTGCAGCCTGTGCGCGGCTGCATTGCGCTCCGCTACGAGATGCTCCAATATTATTTTCCAGCCCACAGAACTATAGTAATGAAGCCATACTTGGTTATCAGCAACTAAAAAACAAACTTACATACTACTGTCAATGAAAGTTTGGATTTTTTTTAGCCATAAAATGAGCCTTTTAATGGCTTTATGTGAAAGACAACTTTAATCAGCGTGTTTACGAAGGTTTCCAATCGATGAAAGAAAACAAGACGAAATCGGCAAAATAAAGAGACAAAATGAGGATCTGACAACAGAAAACCAGTCACTACAAGAAAAAAGTTTGGGAAATGCCCGATACAAGAGAAGATGTGACCTCAGGCCTTTGGGGAAAAACACCAGAAACTCTGTCACTGGCATCCTGACAAGACTGATTTCTCTGGCTGTGGACGAGCTCTGGGACAGACTCGTCCATCCTCTGGGGGGAAAGATGCTTCAAGGCTCATCATGATCCAGTTTACCATGACAACCAGAAGACATGAAGTTTGAAGACAGTCTAAAGAAGCAAGGAGATGATGAACTTCAAGAAGTTCAAAGAATGGCCGACATGAGTCATGGGACAAGCCATTAAATGGGAAGTAATACATTTTCAGTATTTCAGAGTGGAAAGTTGCTCTATATAGTTAGCATCTGCTAGATATAGTTGATGCCTGCTGATTTTATGATGATGCAAAGTGTCTTTGAGTGTTTAAAAAAATGCTATACAAAGAAAATTTATTATTATTATTACTATTATATAATAATAACAATAATAATAATAATAATAATAATAATTAGTCATGTGGTGGCCCACCACATTGCCAATTCAATAAGACATTATAAACAAATAAATAAATAGATAAATAAATAAATATTCATCCATCCATTGTCCACCACTTATCCGGGGCTGGGTCACGGAGGCAGCAGTCTCAGCAGGTCTGCCCCGAGGCCTCCTACCGGAGGGACATGCCCAGAACACCTCCCTGGGGAGGCGTCCGGGGGGGCGTCTGAAACAGATGCCCAAGGCACCTCAGCTGCTCCTCTGGATGTGGAGGAGCAGCGGCTCTACTCCGAGCTCCTCCCTGGTGACTCAGCTCCTCAGCCTATCTCTAAGGGTGACTGAGCTCCTCCCCCTATCTCTAAGGGTGACTCAGCTCCTCACCCTATCTCTAAGGGTGACTCAGCTCCTCCCCCTATCTCTAATACTGACTGAGCTCCTCACCCTATCTCTAAGGGTGACTGAGCTCCTCCCCCTATCTCTAAGGGTGACTGAGCTCCTCCCCCTATCTCTAAGGGTGACTGAGCTCCTCACCCTATCTCTAAGGGTGACTCAGCTCCTCACCCTATCTCTAAGGGTGACTCAGCTCCTCCCCCTATCTCTAAGGGTGACTGAGCTCCTCCCTCTATCTCTAAGGGTGACTGAGCTCCTCACCCTATCTCTAAGGGTGACTGAGCTCCTCCCCCTATATCTAAGGGTGACTGAGCTCCTCACCCTATCTCTAAGGGTGACTGAGCTCCTCACCCTATCTCTAAGGGTGACTGAGCTCCTCACCCTGTCTCTAAGGGTGACTGAGCTCCTCACCCTATCTCTAAGGGTGACTGAGCTCCTCACTCTATCTCTAAGGGTGACTGAGCTCCTCCCCCTATCTCTAAGGGTGACTGAGCTCCTCACCCTATCTCTAAGGGTGACTCAGCTCCTCACCCTGTCTCTAAGGGTGACTGAGCTCCTCACCCTATCTCTAAGGGTGACTCAGCTCCTCACCCTATCTCTAAGGGTGACTCAGCTCCTCACCCTATCTCTAAGGGTGACTGAGCTCCTCACCCTATCTCTAAGGGTGACTGAGCTCCTCACCCTACCTCTAAGGGTGACTGAGCTCCTCCCCCTATCTCTAAGGGTGACTGAGCTCCTTACCCTATCTCTAAGGGTGACTGAGCTCCTCCCCCTATCTCTAAGGGTGACTGAGCTCCTTACCCTATCTCTAAGGGTACGCCCATCCACCCTACGAATGAAGCTCATTTCAGCCGCTTGTATCCGGGATCTCGTTCTTTCGGTCATGACCCATAGTTCATGACCATAGGTGAGGGTAGGAACGAAGATCGACCGGTAAATCGAGAGCTTGTGTTTACATTATTTATCTTTTTATACTTCTCTTAACTAATTATAGTCATAGCCTGTATATTAGGGTGGTCCTTATTTATGAAGTTTTGAAAACTTATGGTCTGACCCCCCTAAAATCCTCCAATTGACCAAAAAATGTGATCTGCAAAGTTTCATCAAAATATATTAATATTTAGAGGTAGCTCAATGGACTTGAAGTTTGCTTAGTTGAAGCAATTTAGGCGTTATCTGCCGGATGTATCATTTGCTCCAAATGTGCATACACCATACATGGCCTTGTCAAGGAGCTTCAGTCACATATTTGTCTTCCTGTATCAGAACAACTGCAATCAAAACTAATATTGGCTGTGCTGAGATAAATTTCTTAAGTACAGAGATGGATTTGATGCAGTAAGCATGTACCATCGATGAGCGCACGATCAATGAATCAGGTTGTCAGAGACTTCTCTCAGTGACAAGCTTCACTCATTTGGCTGTTCTTCAGTGTCTCTGGCCAAAATGACCTCAACAACAAGAAAACTGTTTTTGCTGTCAACACAAGATGACATTTGTGGTGCCAAATTACCCTCGAAACAGCACGTTTTGGGTCACTTTCTCTACTATCACCTTCAGCGCAAGGAGACTGTAAGGCAAGCAGCAACTCTTACTGTATTGAAAATTGAAGAATTTTGGAACAGGGCAAGAATACCCACAAGACATAATCAAGATGTGATCAAGAAGGTTGAAAAGCTTTATGCAGAGTGGCAAGCATTGAAGAAAAATGCAAAACGAAGATCGAAAACACAAATCTTAAAAGAGGAAAATTTCACCTCCGACTTCAATGATCTTTTTGATATTGCACACAGAGATGCAATGACTCTTATTGAAATTCCTGAAGATAGAGAATTCCTGCTTGCTCAAAGAGAAAAGGGGCGACGAGGTTCAATGATTAGTGTTGATAAGGTCTTGGATAGAAAAGAAAGGAAGCGAGAGGAAGACCAGATGAAGGAAATGCAACGTCAGCAAAAGTCAGAAGCCAATGTTGCGCTGTTAAATGAAAAGGTCACTCTAGAAAGTAGCAGTTGTTCCTCTGAAGCTGGAGATTCTGACTCTGATGAACCTATCCCTGGATGTCCTCGGTGCAATGTGTAGTACACATGATAACTGATATCAATAAAATATTTTTCTGTCAAATAGTACATGGCTCTTTTCTAAAGAATACTTTCACAAGAAATGCATGTGACTGGTGATTTTGTACATGCTGCAAAGATGTTACTAAGTATTGGCAGTATATTTGGTCTTTTGCGATCATTTGATGACTGACAGCAACAATGAGATATACTTCAAGGCCTTTGAGCTACCTCTACATATGCATAGATTTGTGTGAAACTTTGCAGACCTCATTTTTTTTATCAAAAGGAAGATATCTGGGGGGTCAGAGCAAGAAGTTTCCAATTTTTATTTTTTCCCATTGCATAAGGACCACCCTACTGTATATATGTTACCTCAATTATTTCTATTTTTAGTGTGTGGAATTCTTTTTTAAATGCAGATGTGAAGAGAAATGCAATTTCAGTTCTCTATGTGTGGCACAGACAGACATAAACATTTGACTTTATTGACAAACATCTAAATGATCATTGCATTGTTATACATTTGATTCAAAATTTCTCTCACAACCTTTAATAATTTCCTCATGTGAATGCACTGATAAAAAGTTTCATCCCAGATAGATGCTTCCTATTTAGATGCCTGATTATAAGCTTGTTGCAGACATCCATTAATACAGTATAATATGATTACTGGTGCAGTTCAATGTCAGCACATTCGTCTCTTAACACACCAAAAGTTGCTAGAGTAAGTTTTCACAGGGCAAGAAATGACACTTAATACACCGGAACGAGGATAGAAAGAGCAACTTAAACTTTCATTGCTCCTAACGTAACCACAAAACTCCTCCTCCTCTCATTAACACTGATAAACTACTGCTTCTTATTGGAGCAGGATGATCGTTTCTATATAGACAACAAGGCAAATCTTTACCTGATGAGAAGACAAACCTCCTGTTGACGTATGAAAGACTGGAAAAAAGAAACGGTAAATGTGCGTCTTTTCAGCGAATGACTTCTTTCATGCGTCATATCCGGCGAGTGGGTCCCGCTACGTCACTTCCCAAGTGTTCATGTCGTCTACGTACCTTCCTGCATGTTCGGTCGGAACATAACTTACTGTGGGTCGGCCTCCGTGAACGTAATTCCCTGTTTTCAGTCCTATTGACCTTATTCCGCACCGCCCACTTTTACTTCTGTCCCACACTTCCGTTTGAAACGCACTTCCTGTTCCAGCGAAATCGCGTTCGTTTCAACGGAGAACTACTGGGAAGACTTGCGTCTAAAATATCATATAAGGGAGGTTATTTTGCGCCAATTGTGCTATGATCATGTACACCAAGGAGTAAACGATGCATTGCTTCTGTTGATAGTTTGAAAACGACTTTGAGGTGTTTCTAGAGCCCGTTTGCCGGTCAGATGACCTCCCTTCTGTGTGCTCAGTATGGACCTCCTCTTCACTGAGGAGAGCAAAGAGCAACAATCTGGAGGATTCTTCAGTGTGGAAACACAATATTCCATATAGAGCTGACTTTATTACAGACTACAGTCTAAATCAGAGTGTGTCCAGTGCTACATGCTGTCATTACAGGGCGGCAGCGCGGAGTTGGCAGTGTTTACAAGACGACAGGCTAACGTTGCTAACTAGCTAGCTTACAGCCGGTCGAGCGATTCTTAAGCTGCGTCTTGCTTAGGAAATTAAGGCATCTTAATAAACAAACCCAGCGACTAAAAACTACCCAAAACATGCTTTGTAAAGATATGCAGCATGTCCATGTCGGGAAATATTTAGCTGCTGCAGGAACAGAAATAACCATAAAGCTATTTGCTATTAGCAGACACAACAAAATCAATATGAAATAGCAGATTAATACAAAAAGGCCAATCGAGTAGCAGGGTTAGGGTTAGATTTTAATTAATGCTCACTACCATCACCTTAGGCCCAGACATTTGATGATGATAATGTAGTCTAGTCTATTCTAAAACTGAGAACAGTAAAGCATGAATGTAAAAGCTAAAGTACAGCTACTTTATCTCTTATTATACTTTCTGTTGCACCAATAGTCTGTCCTTACTAAGTAAGGACTTAAACTAAGTCCTTACATAGCAGATATGCGTTTGGTTTGAAAAAAAATGTGTATAGTTTAATAAAGCAATATTGTTTGAAAATGTTTTTGTTGTTTATCTGCACACACAAGGTTGATACATTTTAAACACTCTATTCACAGTGAGGATTGCACGCCATCTAAGAAGAGTTGAATATCATGAAACATCTCTGATTTTGTGGTTGTGAAAATGTTTTTTTTTCTGTTATAAGGTTTACACTTGATCTCATCTGAACTTGGACTCGGGACTCAGACCTTTGTGACTTGGGCTCGACAAGCCCCGACTTGGATTTGTCTTGGACTTGATAAAGGTGGACTTGACTACAGCCCTGGTGAGAAGTGAGCAAATGCTCACTTCTCACCAGGTTGTCTCTATAAGAGAAAATCCAGCATCATAGGCCTCTGTACTGTCACTAATTGGTGTACCAGCTGTGCGAGAGAGACAGAGCAGGGAGGATGGAGCCAAATCCATCATGCTACATGAGCATGATAGCCATTAGCTCATATCGACGCTAGCTGTATGAAACACTGAGCAGGAAGTGTCTCCATGGCAACAGACATGTTTCTGCTGCTGATCAAAGGACATCAAAGGAGATCACAGGATATGTCTCCTGTGATCTCCTTTGATCTCCTTTGATCAGCAGCAGATCCCACAAAGCCAGAGACCATAAGAGCTTGCAGAAGTCAGCTGCAGATTCCACAAAGCCAGCGATTATAAGAGCTTACAGAAGTCAGCTGCAGTAGTGAAGAAGAAGAAGACCTTTTTCGGGGACGAAAAGATGCTGATAAGAGAGCGAGAGACACAGTCATCAGTGACAACAAGATTGGTGAGAAACAATGTAGATAGATAGAACGAGCATATGGCGCTAATGCAACTATATGGATACAAACTGCCATTAAACCCAAAAGTAGAAGAAGAAAAAAACACTTTGAAGTCATTCCTTGTTATCATGTGAAGGAGAATTCAACAAGCGTTAGATTGTTCAACCACTCAGGGAACATGAGCTGGGGTTAGTGGGCCGATAGATAATAATAATAATAACAATAATACATTTTATGTATTTTACACTTTACATTTGTGAATCTCAAGGTGTTATGAAATAACAATATAGACTGAAAACAGCCATTCATAACATTTAAGCAACAGCAGTAAAATCCGTAAGCGGTTAGTAATTTAGTTTTTGAGAGCTGTTAAACCTCGGAACTGAGCTGTCAAACACTTTCACCAAGAACTGATAGAAGTAGTTCAGACTCAGCAGGATACAATTACAGTACATCCAAATAACATGCGTCTCTTTGTACTTGTATTACAGATCTGCCCACAGTCAAGTCAAGAAATAGAGCCAGCTATGGAAACAGATATAGACGTCATCTTTGAGCAGATTTATGAAGCTTTTCGGAAGAAACTGCGGGAAGAACAAAATGATCCCACTCCATCCACTGCTGAGCCAGTAGACCTTCCTCCATCCGACCACAGTCTGACAGGACAGCATGGCGGGTGGATGAGCCCAGGAGAAGCTCCTCCAGTGCTGCAACTGTCAAGGCCAATGATGGTGGCTCCAGGCGGCTCCCAGCCGGCGGAGCTCAGTGAGGCAGGGACAATTTACCAGGGACAGGTCAGACATCCACTATTGAAGATTCTGTAGACTTTAATGAGTTACCTGACTGAAGAAAATGACATTTAAGTATTGAGTGATATCTAGTGATTTTATTTCTATTTCAAACATTGATGATTGAGAGGCGTCTGTCTTTGTATTGATGGGCTTCTGTAGATTTGACAAAACTGTTAATACTGATGACACCAGTACATGTGGTCTCACTCACATGTTGTGTTGGTTTCCAGTGCAACAATGTGCCAATGATCAGCATCCAACAACAGTTACCCAACAACCTGCAGTCTGCCGAATCACTGTGAGTAAATCAAACCCTGTAAATGCAACACTTCAGCTCCCCACTCTCCACTTTGTCATTGTTGAAATGCCTGTGTCTTTCAGCATCTATCGGAATGGAGGGACTTCATGTGTGGTTCACCCTGCGGCTCGTCAGACTGAAGCCAACACTCCAAAGTAAGTTTGCTTCTGCTGGTTCTGTCCGTCAGTGTGTTCCTCCAGGCTCTGGATTTGAATTGAACTGCATCAGATTTCTGCTAATTCACTTGAACGTCGTCATGATCAGCATCTTTCATGTGACGTTCATTTATCCATCTATCTTGGTTATTGATGTTTCATCCTTTCATATATTCCTTAATGATTAAAGTGTTTATCTCCTGTCTCCACAGTTTTGGATTTGTTCATGTGCTCTCACACTTTGATTTCCTCTTGTGTTCTTCTAGAAAGAGAAAACATGACGACGAAGATCAGCCACAGGTCAAGAAGCCACTCAATGCCTTCATGCTCTTCCTGAAGGAGCAGAGGACAACGATGATGGCTCAAGTTGACCAAAATGGAAATTCAGGCATTAATAAAATCCTGGGACAGAGAGTGAGTGTCTTGTCTCCGATAATCTTAAGATTACTACATGAACCAGCTGGATTGTAGTGGAGCATCAGTGTGTGTGCTGAGAGTGTGTTGTCCTTGTTCAACAGTGGAAGTCAATGTCATCAGAGCAGAAGGCCAAATATGTTGAGCAAGCCAAAAGAGAATCAGAGCTGCATGCTCAGAGACACCCAGGGTTTTCCTGCAAACAGAACTATGTAAGTATTTCTGCAACATGTCGCTACAAAACCTCATGTCACAATTCCTGTCAATATACTTGATTAACTCATGGACAATTGTGTACATCTTCATTTTCAGGGAAAGAGCAGAAAGAGGATCATGTCTCCCACAAAAAATGAATGTAAGGCATGAATGCTTTTCTTTGTTGAGGCACCCAAGGTGCACAATGGAAATGTATTTTAGTAGATGGACCTCACCTGTGTAGCACCTTTCAAATGCACGAGCGGTCCCAAAGTGCTTTTACATCATTAATCACCTTCACCCATTCACACACCAGTGGAGGCTTCTGCAATGCAAGGTGATGTCAATCCACTGGGAGCAATTCGTTCAGTGTCTTGCTCAAGGACATGTGGACAGGTCGAGATGGAAATCAAACTTGCAACCTTCCAATAGGGATATGACTGCTCTACCAACCGAGCCATGCTGTCACATTTTCACAAAACAAACCTTTATGACCAAAAATGACAACAATCTCAACATAAAACCAATTTTAAGAGAAACTTGTGGTGCAAAAGTCAGTGAAATGTCCAAACAACCACTCTTCTCACTGTTCTGGGAGTTTTTACAAACTCGGCCTGACTGCATGGCTTTAAGCTAAGAGGTAGCTAGCTTTCATGACGATAGCTCGTCTCTCAGTGTCGTGTTTAGCCTGCTATTCTGAAGACATTTCTGAAAAACACCTATGTTGTCTTTGACATTTTTAGAATTTGCTTGGTGGTTTAATGGCTCAGACTGGAGCATTTTGCGGGCTGGTTTTGACCCGCGACCCAAATTCAGTTAGAGCTTAGTGTTGTTGCAGATGATTCAACAGTTCAACATTTTAATTAAATTCTATTAACAATATTTCCATTTCAAATCAGGTATAATATGTTGGTTCACACATGTATGCATTTCTCTTCATGTTGCACCCTCTGCTTTAAATCCTGCAGGTCCAACTCAACAGCCCAAGCAGAAGCGTATGCGGTTTCTGGAGCCTTGTGACTCCACACTGCCAAGACCAGTGATGCAGACTCATCACCACCCAAGAGCACTGATGCAGACTCATCACTACCCAGGAACAGTGATGCAGACTCAATACCACCCAGGAACAGAGATGCAGACTCAATACCACCCAGGAGCACTGATGCAGACCCATCACCGCCCAGGAGCACTGATGCAGACCCATCACCGCCCAGGAGCACTGATGCAGACCCATCACCGCCCAGGAACAGAGATGCAGACCCATCACCGCCCAGGAACAGAGATGCAGACTCATCACCGCCCAGGAGCACTGATGCAGACCCATCACCGCCCAGGAGCACTGATGCAGACTCATCACCACCCAGGAACAGAGATGCAGACTCAATACCACCCAGGAACAGAGATGCAGACTCAATACCACCCAGGAACAGAGATGCAGACTCAATACCACCCAGGAACAGAGATGCAGACTCAATACCACCCAGGAACAGAGATGCAGACTCAATACCACCCAGGAACAGAGATGCAGACTCCTCACCACCCAGGAACAGAGATGCAGACTCATCACCTCCCAGGAACAGAGATGGAGAATTTTGTGGCCTTTTGAGACCCCTCTGCTTCTCAAGACACTTTCCCCATTCCTCCATCTGCCCTGGCTCCCCAAACTCTGACAATAACCTTTGAAGGACACACAGCTGTACCAGGAAAAGGGAGCCATCCTTGGATAGTCAATACAACCCAGTCTCCAGATGGAATAAACATGAATAAACTGTAAACATTTCAATAAAATCATTTAAAGCATCTCTGTGTATGGATGACTTCAGATTTTGCACTACATTTTGATCAAAAGAGCAACACTACCAGTGCAATTTACCTTAGATATGTCACAGTTATCAAATGAAAAATGTAAGCAAACAATGCAGAATGTGCAATACAATAACCTCACTGTGTGTGGCAGTGATGCGCAACACTATCGGGTTCACCCACAGGGAGACACAGTCAATTTCAGAGTTCGCCATACTTTGAAATGAAAGCAAAAGCAAAAACAAAACTCAAAACACACAGAGCATCACCCCCCCCCCCCCCATGTCACCATCTCTGGGTGGCTACTTTATGGGCAGAGAGGTGATTAAGCACCTGATGTGAAGCAAATGTGCTGCCTCACCTCTCTGCCACAACCCCAATGCCAGATTGAGGCCTCCGGCCTCACCAACTCCACCCCCAGGTGGGTGTGTCGGAACATCAGGAGGCAGCACTACTCAGGAGGCTGATTACAAGGGGGGCTCTGCCACCACAGAGCCCCTCAGGGAGGTGATGAGGCAAGTCATGGTCACTGGGGCCGCTCTTCCTCTCCATACCTCCACTGTTGTATCTCCGCCCTCATTGACTCTGCCTCCACCCACTGGCTCGTCTCCGCCGCCGTGGACTTGGCCTGGCGCCTCACCGTCACTGCTGCCAGCGTGGGCATGGACCGCCCCCATGCCATGTTGTCGAGGCTCTACCTTTCTACACAGAGCTGGGACCAGTCTGGCCGTCCTCCCCTTGGACACAGTCTGCTGACATGCCGGAGCCCCAGAGTGTTGTCGTCCTCTGCAGAGCCGGGATTGGCCACACTGTGCAGGCTGCCTGCACCGCCTCCTCTTCCATGGAATAGGACGCTGCCGCCGGCTCGGCCAGCATGGGGGCGATAGTTTCCCCTGGTGACTCTCAGGAGCAACTCCATCAGCTAATGGTCCTGCTCCCGCTGCAGCTGGGTGAAGTCCCCGGGCAACCGAACTAAACCTCCTCACCCCGTTGCCCGAGCCGCTGTTCCCACGACGTTCTTCTCACCTCTGTGGGTCTTACAAGGAGCCAGTGTGGCAGTGATGCATGCCACCGTCTGGTTCACTCACAGAGGCAAGGAGTCAGAGTTTGCTATACTTTTATTGAAATATTAAAACAAAACTAAAACTGAGCAGCGCCATCTAAAGTCAGTAATGCAATTTCTTTAGATCAAACCAGCTCTATCAAATGATAGCAACACAATTTTTCTAGCTCAAGCAGCTTGAGCAGCTCTATCTAAAGGCAATAACATGGTTTTTCTGGAGCACACCACCCTGAGATGCTCCATCGCAAAACAGTCACGAGATTTCTCTAGATTAACTAGCCTGGGCAGCTCTGTCTGAAGATAGGAACACAATCTTTCTCATTGAGACAGATGATGTGGTGAAGAAACCTTAAGACACTTCTGTGTGTGTGTGTGTGTGTGTGTGTGTGTGTGTGTGTGTGTGTGTGTGTGTGTGTGTGTGTGTGTGTGTGTGTGTGTGTGTGTGTGTGTGTGTGTGTGTGTGTGTGTGTGTGTGTGTGTGTGTGTGTGTGTGTGTGTGTGTGTGTGTGTGAGAGACCTCCCTACAACCCTGGGAGGGGAGGGTCTCCTGAGGGATGGCCTCCCAGACTGAGATCAAAGCATTTGGTCAAAGTGTGGTTGGTGGACGGAACCAGACATGATGTCCACATGTCCTCCATTGGACTGAGGTCTGGGGGACGGGCCGGCCAGTCCAGACCATCAATACCTTCATCATGAAGAACTGTGGACACACTTCAGCCACATGAGTTCTGGTATTGTCCTGCATCAGAAGGAACCCAGGTTCCACTGGACCAGCATCTGGTCTCACTGGGTCTGAGGTTCTCCTCCTGGTACCTGATGGCAGTCAGGGTTCCTCTGGCTAGAACATGGAGGCTGTGGGCCGTCCAAAGAAATGCCTCCCCACACCGTTACTGACACACCGTCAAACCCTTCATGTTGGAGGACGTAGCTGCAGCAGAACGTTCTCCACGGTTCATGATGGAGGACGTAGCTGCAGCAGAACGTTCTCCACGGTTCACGATGGAGGACGTAGCTGCAGCAGAACGTTCTCCACGGTTCTTGTTGGAGGACGTAGCTGCAGCAGAACGTTCTCCACGGTTCATGATGGAGGACGTAGCTGCAGCAGAACGTTCTCCACGGTTCACGATGGAGGACGTAGCTGCAGCAGAACGTTCTCCACGGTTCACGATGGAGGACGTAGCTGCAGCAGAATGTTTGCCACGGTTCACGATGGAGGACGTAGCTGCAGCAGAACGTTCTCCACGGTTCACGATGGAGGACGTAGCTGCAGCAGAACGTTCTCCACGGTTCACGATGGAGGACGTAGCTGCAGCAGAACGTTCTCCACGGTTCACGATGGAGGACGTAGCTGCAGCAGAACGTTCTCCACTGTTCACGATGGAGGACGTAGCTGCAGCAGAACGTTCTCCACGGTTCACGATGGAGGACGTAGCTGCAGCAGAACGTTCTCCGCAGTTCATGGTGGAGGACGTGGCTGCAGCAGAACGTTCTCCACGGTTCATGATGGAGGACGTAGCTGCAGCAGAACGTTCTCCACGGTTCACGATGGAGGACGTAGCTGCAGCAGAACGTTCTCCACGGTTCATGATGGAGGACGTAGCTGCAGCAGAACGTTCTCCGCGGTTCACGATGGAGGACGTAGCTGCAGCAGAACGTTCTCCACGGTTCCCGATGGAGGACGTAGCTGCAGCAGAACGTTCTCCACGGTTCTTGTTGGAGGACGTAGCTGCAGCAGAACGTTCTCCACGGTTCACGATGGAGGACGTAGCTGCAGCAGAACGTTCTCCACGGTTCCCGATGGAGAACGTAGCTGCAGCAGAACGTTCTCCACGGTTCCCGATGGAGGACGTAGCTGCAGCAGAACGTTCTCCACGGTTCCCGATGGAGGACGTAGCTGCAGCAGAACGTTCTCCACGGTTTACGATGGAGGACGTAGCTGCAGCAGAACGTTCTCCGCAGTTCATGATGGAGGACGTAGCTGCAGCAGAACGTTCTCCGCGGTTCTTGTTGGAGGACGTAGCTGCAGCAGAACGTTCTCCACGGTTCATGATGGAGGATGTAGCTGCAGCAGAACGTTCTCCACGGTTCACGATGGAGAACGTAGCTGCAGCAGAACGTTCTCCACGGTTCATGATGGAGGACGTAGCTGCAGCAGAACGTTCTCCGCAGTTCATGATGGAGGACGTAGCTGCAGCAGAACGTTCTCCACGGTTCTTGTTGGAGGACGTAGCTGCAGCAGAACGTTCTCCACGGTTCATGATGGAGGACGTAGCTGCAGCAGAACGTTCTCCACGGTTCCCGATGGAGGACGTAGCTGCAGCAGAACGTTCTCCACGGTTCCCGATGGAGGACGTAGCTGCAGCAGAACGTTCTCCACGGTTTACGATGGAGGACGTAGCTGCAGCAGAACGTTCTCCGCAGTTCATGATGGAGGACGTAGCTGCAGCAGAACGTTCTCCGCGGTTCTTGTTGGAGGACGTAGCTGCAGCAGAACGTTCTCCACGGTTCATGATGGAGGATGTAGCTGCAGCAGAACGTTCTCCACGGTTCACGATGGAGAACGTAGCTGCAGCAGAACGTTCTCCACGGTTCATGATGGAGGACGTAGCTGCAGCAGAACGTTCTCCGCAGTTCATGATGGAGGACGTAGCTGCAGCAGAACGTTCTCCACGGTTCTTGTTGGAGGACGTAGCTGCAGCAGAACGTTCTCCACGGTTCATGATGGAGGACGTAGCTGCAGCAGAACGTTCTCCACGGTTCACGATGGAGGACGTAGCTGCAGCAGAACGTTCTCCACGGTTCTTGTTGGAGGACGTAGCTGCAGCAGAACGTTCTCCACGGTTCATGATGGAGGACGTAGCTGCAGCAGAACGTTCTCCACGGTTCACGATGGAGGACGTAGCTGCAGCAGAACGTTCTCCACGGTTCTTGTTGGAGGACGTAGCTGCAGCAGAACGTTCTCCACGGTTCATGATGGAGGACGTAGCTGCAGCAGAACGTTCTCCACGGTTCACGATGGAGGACGTAGCTGCAGCAGATAGTTCTCCACGGTTCACGATGGAGGACGTAGCTGCAGCAGAATGTTTGCCACGGTTCACGATGGAGGACGTAGCTGCAGCAGAACGTTCTCCACGGTTCACGATGGAGGACGTAGCTGCAGCAGAACGTTCTCCACGGTTCACGATGGAGGACGTAGCTGCAGCAGAACGTTCTCCACGGTTCACGATGGAGGACGTAGCTGCAGCAGAACGTTCTCCACTGTTCACGATGGAGGACGTAGCTGCAGCAGAACGTTCTCCACGGTTCACGATGGAGGACGTAGCTGCAGCAGAACGTTCTCCGCAGTTCATGGTGGAGGACGTGGCTGCAGCAGAACGTTCTCCACGGTTCATGATGGAGGACGTAGCTGCAGCAGAACGTTCTCCACGGTTCACGATGGAGGACGTAGCTGCAGCAGAACGTTCTCCACGGTTCATGATGGAGGACGTAGCTGCAGCAGAACGTTCTCCGCGGTTCACGATGGAGGACGTAGCTGCAGCAGAACGTTCTCCACGGTTCCCGATGGAGGACGTAGCTGCAGCAGAACGTTCTCCACGGTTCTTGTTGGAGGACGTAGCTGCAGCAGAACGTTCTCCACGGTTCACGATGGAGGACGTAGCTGCAGCAGAACGTTCTCCACGGTTCCCGATGGAGGACGTAGCTGCAGCAGAACTTTCTCCACGGTTCCCGATGGAGGACGTAGCTGCAGCAGAACGTTCTCCACGGTTCCCGATGGAGGACGTAGCTGCAGCAGAACGTTCTCCACGGTTTACGATGGAGGACGTAGCTGCAGCAGAACGTTCTCCGCAGTTCATGATGGAGGACGTAGCTGCAGCAGAACGTTCTCCGCGGTTCTTGTTGGAGGACGTAGCTGCAGCAGAACGTTCTCCACGGTTCATGATGGAGGATGTAGCTGCAGCAGAACGTTCTCCACGGTTCACGATGGAGAACGTAGCTGCAGCAGAACGTTCTCCACGGTTCATGATGGAGGACGTAGCTGCAGCAGAACGTTCTCCGCAGTTCATGATGGAGGACGTAGCTGCAGCAGAACGTTCTCCACGGTTCTTGTTGGAGGACGTAGCTGCAGCAGAATGTTCTCCACGGTTCATGATGGAGGACGTAGCTGCAGCAGAACGTTCTCCACGGTTCCCGATGGAGGACGTAGCTGCAGCAGAACGTTCTCCACGGTTCCCGATGGAGGACGTAGCTGCAGCAGAACGTTCTCCACGGTTTACGATGGAGGACGTAGCTGCAGCAGAACGTTTTCCGCAGTTCATGATGGAGGACGTAGCTGCAGCAGAACGTTCTCCGCGGTTCTTGTTGGAGGACGTAGCTGCAGCAGAACGTTCTCCACGGTTCATGATGGAGGATGTAGCTGCAGCAGAACGTTCTCCACGGTTCACGATGGAGAACGTAGCTGCAGCAGAACGTTCTCCACGGTTCATGATGGAGGACGTAGCTGCAGCAGAACGTTCTCCGCAGTTCATGATGGAGGACGTAGCTGCAGCAGAACGTTCTCCACGGTTCTTGTTGGAGGACGTAGCTGCAGCAGAACGTTCTCCACGGTTCATGATGGAGGACGTAGCTGCAGCAGAACGTTCTCCACGGTTCACGATGGAGGACGTAGCTGCAGCAGAACGTTCTCCACGGTTCTTGTTGGAGGACGTAGCTGCAGCAGAACGTTCTCCACGGTTCATGATGGAGGACGTAGCTGCAGCAGAACGTTCTCCACGGTTCACGATGGAGGACGTAGCTGCAGCAGAACGTTCTCCACGGTTCACGATGGAGGACGTAGCTACAGCAGAATGTTTGCCACGGTTCACGATGGAGGACGTAGCTGCAGCAGAACGTTCTCCACGGTTCACGATGGAGGACGTAGCTGCAGCAGAACGTTCTCCACTGTTCACGATGGAGGACGTAGCTGCAGCAGAACGTTCTCCACGGTTCACGATGGAGGACGTAGCTGCAGCAGAACGTTCTCCGCAGTTCATGGTGGATGACGTGGCTGCAGCAGAACGTTCTCCACGGTTCATGATGGAGGACGTAGCTGCAGCAGAACGTTCTCCATGGTTCATGATGGAGGACGTAGCTGCAGCAGAACGTTTTCCGCGGTTCACGATGGAGGACGTAGCTGCAGCAGAACGTTCTCCACGGTTCTTGTTGGAGGACGTAGCTGCAGCAGAACGTTCTCCACGGTTCACGATGGAGGACGTAGCTGCAGCAGAACGTTCTCCGCAGTTCATGGTGGAGGACGTGGCTGCAGCAGAACGTTCTCCACGGTTCATGATGGAGGACGTAGCTGCAGCAGAACGTTCTCCACGGTTCATGATGGAGGACGTAGCTGCAGCAGAACGTTCTCCGCGGTTCACGATGGAGGACGTAGCTGCAGCAGAACGTTCTCCACGGTTCTTGTTGGAGGACGTAGCTGCAGCAGAACGTTCTCCACGGTTCACGATGGAGGACGTAGCTGCAGCAGAACGTTCTCCACGGTTCACGATGGAGGACGTAGCTGCAGCAGAACGTTCTCCACGGTTCCCGATGGAGGACGTAGCTGCAGCAGAACGTTCTCCACGGTTCTTGTTGGAGGACGTAGCTGCAGCAGAACGTTCTCCACGGTTCACGATGGAGGACGTAGCTGCAGCAGAACGTTCTCCACGGTTCCCGATGGAGGACGTAGCTGCAGCAGAACGTTCTCCACGGTTCCCGATGGAGGACGTAGCTGCAGCAGAACGTTCTCCACGGTTTACGATGGAGGACGTAGCTGCAGCAGAACGTTCTCCGCAGTTCATGATGGAGGACGTAGCTGCAGCAGAACGTTCTCCGCGGTTCTTGTTGGAGGACGTAGCTGCAGCAGAACGTTCTCCGCGGTTCTTGTTGGAGGACGTAGCTGCAGCAGAACGTTCTCCACGGTTCATGATGGAGGACGTAGCTGCAGCAGAACGTTCTCCGCAGTTCATGATGGAGGACGTAGCTGCAGCAGAACGTTCTCCACGGTTTACGATGGAGGACGTAGCTGCAGCAGAACGTTCTCCGCAGTTCATGATGGAGGACGTAGCTGCAGCAGAACGTTCTCCGCGGTTCTTGTTGGAGGACGTAGCTGCAGCAGAACGTTCTCCACGGTTCATGATGGAGGATGTAGCTGCAGCAGAACGTTCTCCACGGTTCACGATGGAGAACGTAGCTGCAGCAGAACGTTCTCCACGGTTCATGATGGAGGACGTAGCTGCAGCAGAACGTTCTCCGCAGTTCATGATGGAGGACGTAGCTGCAGCAGAACGTTCTCCACGGTTCTTGTTGGAGGACGTAGCTGCAGCAGAATGTTCTCCACGGTTCATGATGGAGGACGTAGCTGCAGCAGAACGTTCTCCACGGTTCCCGATGGAGGACGTAGCTGCAGCAGAACGTTCTCCACGGTTCCCGATGGAGGACGTAGCTGCAGCAGAACGTTCTCCACGGTTTACGATGGAGGACGTAGCTGCAGCAGAACGTTTTCCGCAGTTCATGATGGAGGACGTAGCTGCAGCAGAACGTTCTCCGCGGTTCTTGTTGGAGGACGTAGCTGCAGCAGAACGTTCTCCACGGTTCATGATGGAGGATGTAGCTGCAGCAGAACGTTCTCCACGGTTCACGATGGAGAACGTAGCTGCAGCAGAACGTTCTCCACGGTTCATGATGGAGGACGTAGCTGCAGCAGAACGTTCTCCGCAGTTCATGATGGAGGACGTAGCTGCAGCAGAACGTTCTCCACGGTTCTTGTTGGAGGACGTAGCTGCAGCAGAACGTTCTCCACGGTTCATGATGGAGGACGTAGCTGCAGCAGAACGTTCTCCACGGTTCACGATGGAGGACGTAGCTGCAGCAGAACGTTCTCCACGGTTCTTGTTGGAGGACGTAGCTGCAGCAGAACGTTCTCCACGGTTCATGATGGAGGACGTAGCTGCAGCAGAACGTTCTCCACGGTTCACGATGGAGGACGTAGCTGCAGCAGAACGTTCTCCACGGTTCACGATGGAGGACGTAGCTACAGCAGAATGTTTGCCACGGTTCACGATGGAGGACGTAGCTGCAGCAGAACGTTCTCCACGGTTCACGATGGAGGACGTAGCTGCAGCAGAACGTTCTCCACTGTTCACGATGGAGGACGTAGCTGCAGCAGAACGTTCTCCACGGTTCACGATGGAGGACGTAGCTGCAGCAGAACGTTCTCCGCAGTTCATGGTGGATGACGTGGCTGCAGCAGAACGTTCTCCACGGTTCATGATGGAGGACGTAGCTGCAGCAGAACGTTCTCCATGGTTCATGATGGAGGACGTAGCTGCAGCAGAACGTTTTCCGCGGTTCACGATGGAGGACGTAGCTGCAGCAGAACGTTCTCCACGGTTCTTGTTGGAGGACGTAGCTGCAGCAGAACGTTCTCCACGGTTCACGATGGAGGACGTAGCTGCAGCAGAACGTTCTCCGCAGTTCATGGTGGAGGACGTGGCTGCAGCAGAACGTTCTCCACGGTTCATGATGGAGGACGTAGCTGCAGCAGAACGTTCTCCACGGTTCATGATGGAGGACGTAGCTGCAGCAGAACGTTCTCCGCGGTTCACGATGGAGGACGTAGCTGCAGCAGAACGTTCTCCACGGTTCTTGTTGGAGGACGTAGCTGCAGCAGAACGTTCTCCACGGTTCACGATGGAGGACGTAGCTGCAGCAGAACGTTCTCCACGGTTCACGATGGAGGACGTAGCTGCAGCAGAACGTTCTCCACGGTTCCCGATGGAGGACGTAGCTGCAGCAGAACGTTCTCCACGGTTCTTGTTGGAGGACGTAGCTGCAGCAGAACGTTCTCCACGGTTCACGATGGAGGACGTAGCTGCAGCAGAACGTTCTCCACGGTTCCCGATGGAGGACGTAGCTGCAGCAGAACGTTCTCCACGGTTCCCGATGGAGGACGTAGCTGCAGCAGAACGTTCTCCACGGTTTACGATGGAGGACGTAGCTGCAGCAGAACGTTCTCCGCAGTTCATGATGGAGGACGTAGCTGCAGCAGAACGTTCTCCGCGGTTCTTGTTGGAGGACGTAGCTGCAGCAGAACGTTCTCCGCGGTTCTTGTTGGAGGACGTAGCTGCAGCAGAACGTTCTCCACGGTTCATGATGGAGGACGTAGCTGCAGCAGAACGTTCTCCGCAGTTCATGATGGAGGACGTAGCTGCAGCAGAACGTTCTCCACGGTTCATGATGGAGGACGTAGCTGCAGCAGAACGTTCTCCACGGTTCACGATGGAGGACGTAGCTGCAGCAGAACGTTCTCCACGGTTCACGATGGAGGACGTAGCTGCAGCAGAACGTTCTCCACGGTTCTTGTTGGAGGACGTAGCTGCAGCAGAACGTTCTCCACGGTTCACGATGGAGGACGTAGCTGCCCCACATGGAAAGAACCTATACGAGGATATATGCGCATATATGAAACCTATAAGCAGTTTATATGCACATATATGCTGCATATACTGTATGCCACAGATAGGCAAACTTGAGTTGCATATATGTGAACATACTTCCTCCATGTCTCCTGGTACCTCCTCCCTACCTCCTACATGTCTCCTGGTGTCTCCTTGTACCTCCTCCCTACTTCCTCCATGTCTCCTGATGCCTCCTCCATGTCTCCTGGTGCCTCCTCCATGTCTCCTGGTGTCTCCTCCATGTCTCCTGGACCTCCTCCATGTCTCCTGGTGCCTCCTCCATGTCTCCTCCATGTCTCCTTGTGTCCTGGTACCTCCTCCATGTCTCCTGGTGTCTCCTCCATGTCTCCTGGACCTCCTCCATGTCTCCTGGTGCCTCCTCCATGTCTCCTTGTGTCCTGGTGTCTCCTCCATGTCTCCTGGTACTTCCTCCATGTCTCCTGGTACCTCCTCAATGTCTCCTGGTACCTCCTCCATGTCTCCTGGTGTCTCCTCCATGTCTCCTGGTGCCTCCTCCATGTCTCCTGGTGTCTCCTCCATGTCTCCTGGTACCTCCTCCATGTCTCCTAGTGCCTCCTCCATGTCTCCTGGTACCTCCTCCATGTCTCCTGGTACCTCCTCCATGTCTCCTGGTACCTCCTCAATGTCTCCTGGTACCTCCTCCATGTCTCCTGGTGCCTCCTCCATGTCTCCTTGTGTCCTGGTACCTCCTCCATGTCTCCTGGTGTCTCCTTGTACATCCTCCCTACTTCCTCCATGTCTCCTGATGCCTCCTCCATGTCTCCTGGTACCTCCTCCATGTCTCCTGGTGCCTCCTCCATGTCTCCTGGTACCTCCTCCATGTCTCCTGGTACCTCCTCCATGTCTCATTGTGTCCTGGTACCTCCTCAATGTCTCCTGGTGCCTCCTCCATGTCTCCTGGTGTCCCCTCCATGTCTCCTGGTGCCTCCTCCATGTCTCCTGGTACCTCCTCCATGTATCCTGGTACCTCCTCCATGTCTCCTGGTGTCTCCTCCATGTCTCCTGGTACCCCCTCCATGTCTCCTGGTGTCTCCTGATGTCCCCTCCATGTCTCCTGGTACCTCCTCCATGTCTCCTGGTACCTCCTCCATGTCTCCTGGTACCTCCTCAATGTCTCCTGGTGTCTCCTGGTGTCCCCTGGCCGGAGGTTATTCATCTTAAAATGCACTGTTGCACAGAAGTTGTTTGTAGCCGTCTCGGTAATATTTCTATTAAGTCGACTATGAATTGAAACAGGTGTGATTTTATGTTGCATCTTCATCTGCTTAGTTTATATTGAATAAATAAAAAGCAAAAAATAAATGAATCCCACCACAATATATTGATGGTATATATATTTATATTTACATGTATTCAGACATGGTACAGAGCAGCTCTTCAGGTACCAAAGGAACATCGTGGTAAAACACATTGATGAACTCTCCCAAACTGTCCAGAGCAGAAACACTGACCTCAGGTCAAAGGTCACGACATTGTGACTCATGTGACAGGTGAACGTGCCAGTAGCTTATTTTACATGTTGCAAATAATGTCAGGATTTTAAACAAGGAGGACGTGAAGTCAGGATTTAGAACTCTTGAGCCCAAAAGGCTCATTAGAACACGGAGAAAGAAACATGTGATCAGAACCTCGGTGAGCGAATGTGGAGAGAAGCGGACACGTCACATGATGAGATGGTATCAGAGATGTGGAACAGAAACGACGTGTTGGTCTGATGATTCATTCAGTCTGGAGACAAAAAGACCAATCAACTCAGACAATAATGCTTCTTACGTCAGAACAGCAAATCAAATCAATGCTTGACGTGGCCTCGTTCCATTTGTGAAGTGAACCGTAGAAGATTCTCCTTCAGGTTCTGGGTTCCTGCTGCAGGGACCAGAACCAGAACCAGAACCAGAAGCAGGACCAGGACCAGAACCAGCAGAGCAGGCTCCCCTCAGAATGCTCCTGAACCAGTCAGACGTTTGAGGAATACGTCCTTCAGACAACAGAACAGTTCAATACCAAGTAAAAAACAAACACAAAATAAATCACTTCTTTTCCATCGCCACACTTTAAATGTGAGATTGAGAAACGTTTTGCTGGAGTCCCGCCAGAGTCCACCGACAGTCCCTGGTCTGGATCCAGCTCCAGCTGCTTCTCTTCTTCTGGGGTTGGCAGGAGCTGCGGCGCATCACTTCTTACGTGGTACTTTGTCTCCGAGAGGAACTTCGTCCATCAGTTTCTGCAGAGAAAACACAGAGGGAACGTCACTGGACTGGAAGGAACTAATCTGTTGTTTTGGACCACAAGTGTTCAACCTGCGGCTCCAGGACCTTCTACAATGTGTCACCTCAACACTGAGCTTTTCATTTTGCTTTTATTTGTATTCCACACTGACTTTTAAAACTGTCCTCATCTCCAGGAATTGCTCAAATTTGGAAAAAAAGGAAAAACTACCAAAAAAAAAAGAGAAATAAACATTATACAGACAAGACAGTGAAATATATATAATTAAAATTGCTAGTCTGGCTGTTTTCAGGAAAATAAAACATAAAAAATAAAGAAAACCCCAAACGTATTTAAAAAAAAAGAACAATTATTTAAAAAAAAAAAAAAAAAAACGGTGAAGAAAAACTGAAAAATACTTAAAAAAGGAGATACAAAGGGTTAAAGTTGTAAAAAAGAAGGAAAAATTATTTAAAAAAAAAGAAAGAAACTGAAGAAAGGGCGTTGCTGCCATGACTCACAGAGCTAAATTGCTAAAGTGGGAAAATCCATGAAAAATCTCATCAGACAAAGAGTTTGCTGGGAAGAAAAAGAGACACAGACGCGACTGAAACAACGACAACATCATTTCATTCTGGGCTTTTCTCTGGACAATTTGCATGTTCCTCCCATCCAGCCTCTGGTTTCCTCCCCAAGCTCAAAATCAATGTTCAAAGTTTGCTAAAGACAAATGAACAGATTATATAGAGCCTCCATGTCTTCCTGCCCAATGCAAGTCTGACACAGCAATGACACAAACCGTCCAGCAGGTGGCAGCACTGCTCTTGGTCTCTCTGACGGACCGGGTCACTGAACAACACGTCAGTTGGTACAAGTTCAGTCCAGCTGGAAACATGCAGCTGTCAGACACACAGTGGTGACGTGGACGAGGAGAAGGACGGAGGGCAGAAGAAATGGAAGCGTGACGACGATCATTACAGCAATAACGTCGGCGGGCCGCCGTATCGCGATCAGCTGATCTCACATCTGGAACATGTGGAGCCCAACCTGTGACTGACTTCACTGCAACAGACCACACTTTCTACTGCGGCGCCAAAAGAGGAAAAACACCACACTGAACATCCATTCTATTGGTATTAATCAGCCAATCAGATTGAGGCATCATCAGATCCACAATCTGTTGATGTACGGTGAATATTACGACGTCACGCCTCTGAAGCCTTCATGATTTTACAAAAAATTTAATTTCACTGGAGCCGCAAAACGCATTGAACCTTTAAGATGAGGCCGACGCAGCTTCTAAAGTTTCATACAAACAGGAGTTTGGGGGGAAAAACTGCATCTTAAGTTGCATTAGTGAAGTTTCAATTAGAATTTAGGACGATGAACAATTAATTACATTGTCAGATGTTTTTGTACCTGATTTGAATGGTCTGAGCTTTCTTTCCCAGCAGTTTTCAAATAATTTAGACAATTCATAATAGAATAGAATAGAATAGAAATACTGTATTAATCCCACAGGGAAGTTCCTTTAAGCAAGGCTCCAGACAGAATAGACAATGTAAATTAAATCAGTAATTTTAAATATTAAAAGGTATGTGGTGTAATAATATAGCAATAAAGGATGAAATTAACCAAAACACAGCAAACACTGAAAAATTTGTATTAATGGTTTTTTATATATATCAATACTCGTGTTTATGTGTTTCGTGTGCAGTTTTAAAAAAAACTCACAGGAAAAATATTATTATCTTTATTGTATGCTTTGTGGATTTTGTATTCTTCTCCTCTTATAATGAAAGTTGTTTCTTCGGTGTTGTAACAAGAACTGAAATTATTTCACAGTGTGTGTAGCTATTTTGAATAATTGTGTATAATTGTTTGTAGCAAATAAGTCCTTTATCTAAAAAAAACATCTTAGCCATTTTACCCCTTTTCTAAGCAGCTTTACTCATTTTTTTCTTTAATTTTAAAGCTTTTTTTTCCTTTTAGAATTGTTTGAATTTTGTGGCTTTTTTTTTTATCCTTTTTTTTTTATTATTTTTAATTGAAGATATAAAAGACATTTTGAAAATGAATTGGGTGTATGAATTAAATATCTTTAATTTTTTTTTTGCTTTCTCTATGCACACACACACACACACACACACACACACACACACACACACACACACACACACACACACACACACACACACACACACACACACACACACACACACACACACACACACACACACACACACACACACACACACACACACACCTGCAGCAGCCGGCTGTAGTAGGTGAAGGCGTCCTCCCCCTCCCGGCGGGTGTCGTCCACCTTGTACCTCCTGCAGGCCAGCAGCAGCTCGTTGGAGCTGTAGAGAGGAGCCGGGTCCACCGAGTGGCTGTTGATCAGGCTGACCAGGTACTCCCTGTAGTGCTTCCTGGAGGACAGAGGACAGAGGACAGAGGCTGGGTCACATGTCAGGAGGAGGATGAGGAGACGGTCCGGGACCCGGGTCACTGGGGAGGGAGGGGAGCTGAGAATGTTCACCCCTTCATTTGGAAAATGTCACGCAATTACAACAGCTGCTGGTTAGGGGGCGCTGTCACCTGAAACACACACTGACCAGAGAGGAGGAAGAGAACATATCAATGAGTCTTCCTCTCTACTTCTTCTTCCTCTCTACTTCTTCTTCCTCTCTACTTCTTCTTCCTCCCTTCTTCTTCTCTACTTCTTCCTCTCTACTTCTTCTTCCTCCCTTCTTCTTCCTCTCTTCTTCCTCCTCTCTTCTTCTTCTCTACTTCTTCCTCTCTACTTCTTCCTCTCTTCTTCTTCTCCCTCTCTACTTCTTCCTCTCTACTTCTTCCTCTCTTCTTCTTCCTCTCTTCTTCTTCCTCTCTTCTTCTTCTTCTCTTCTTCTCCCTCTCTACTTCTCCCTCTCTACTTCCTCCTCTCTTCTTCTTCCCTACTTCTTCCTGTCCTCTTCTTCTTCCTCTCTTCTTCTTCTCCCTCTCTACTTCCTCCTCTCTTCTTCTTCCCTACTTCTTCCTGTCCTCTTCTTCTTCCTCTCTTCTTCTTCCCTACTTCTTCCTCTCTTCTTCCTCCTCTCTTCTTCCTCCTCTCTTCTTCCCTACTTGTTCTTCCCTACTTCTTCCTCTCTTCTTCCTCCTCTCTTCTTCTTCTTCCTCTCTTCTTCTTCTTCACTACTTCACGTCTGCCTCCAGATATTTTCTAACTTTTTCTTTGTTTAATTCTTCTGATTCATGCGGTTCACTTTGTTTGTTCACTACCCAGAATGCATTGCACACTACGTCACGTCCTCTCCCCCCGCCCACTAGAAAGAAGGTTTGTAAAGGAAGGAGACGGAGGTTTTGAAGGAGACCAGAGATCACTTGTTGACTCCGGTTCAGAGTTGGTGGGCGTTTTCACGTCGCCCAAACAAAAGTGTTTTTCCCTGAAGAGACTCTGGTCCAGACCAGACAGGATGTGAACTTAGTTTCATCACTGACACGAGGTTTGTTTGTTTGTTTGTTTGTTTGATCAAAGAAACAAAGGAGTAAAGTCACCGTACTCGCACAGTCCAGCGTGTCCAGGCTGAGTCTGAGCTCCGCAGGCGGAATCTGGCTGCTGGCCGCCCTCGTCTTTCTGCTCAATCACACCACACAGTCCTGAGAGGAGGAGGAGCAGGAGGAGGGGCAGGAGGAGGAGGAGGAGGAGGAGGCGGAAGAAGAAGAGGAGGAGGAGGAGGAGGGGCAGGAAGAGGAAGAGGAGGCGGAGGAGGAAGAGGAGGAGGAGGAGGAGGAGGGGCAGGAAGAGGAAGAGGAGGCGGAGGAGGAAGAGGAGGAGGAGGAGGAGGAGCAGCAGGACGAGGAGGAGGAAGAGGAAGAGGAAGAGGAGGACGAGAAGGAGGAGGAGCAGGAGTAGCAGGAGGAGGAGGAGGAGCAGGAAGAGGAGCAGGAGGAGGAACAGGAGGAAGAGGAAGAGGAGTAGCAGGAGGAGTAGCAGGAGGAGGAGGAGTAGTAGGAGGAGGAAGAGGAAGAGGAGTAGCAGGAGGAGGAAGAGGAAGAGGAGTAGCAGGAGGAGGAGGAGTAGGAGGAGGAGCAGGAGGAGGAAGAGGAAGAGGACGAGGACAAGGAGGAGCAGGAGGAAGAGGAAGAGGAAGAGGAGCAGCAGGAGGAAGAGGAAGAGGAAGAGGAAGAGGACGAGGACGAGGACGAGGAGGAGGAGGAGGACGAGGAAGAGGAGGAGGAGCAGGAAGAGGAAGAGGAGGAGGAGGAGGAAGAGGAAGAGGAAGAGGAGCAGGAAGTGGAGGAGGAGGAAGAGGAGGAGGAGGAGGAGCAGGAAGAGGAAGAGGAGGAGGAGCAGGAAGAGGAAGAGGAGGAGGACGAGGAAGAGGAGGAGGAGGAATAGGAGGAGTAGCAGGAGGAAGAGGAGGAGGAGGAATAGGGGGAGTAGCAGGAGGAAGAGGAGGAGGAGGAATAGGAGGAGTAGCAGGAGGAAGAGGAGGAGGAGGGACGAAGTCAAACAGAGGAAACCAGTGAAGCTGCTCCAGGTCCAGCTGATCCTCACAACTCGTTCACACTGCAGGGAAACGAGACCAGTCCTGATGTTCCACACCAGAACAGGGACCTTCATGTCTGGAACCAGTTCACATTTCTAGACACGCTGCTTCGTCACTGACGTCACGGATCAGCGCCAGCTTTTATATTCTCCTTCTTCATAAATCAGAAAACGATATCATCATTGCTATAAAACAAGGAAACCTTGTCAGACTCCGTCTTCAAGCAGCAGATAAATAGGAAGAAGATAAAAAGAGTAAAAACTGTTGCCAGATCTGTCTGGTTGGGAGCCAAACTCTCACCTTTCAACTCTTTATGTCATGCTTTTGTGTATTTATGACGTGTTCTTTATCACACATCAAATACTCTGACAGTTTTAACAGGAAGTCCTACACAGTGAGAGTTTAGCTGGTTTTTATTGAGAGTGTGGGTTTTACGTTGTTTTGGCTGAAACCAGTGAGTCACGTCTGGCGACCCGGTGCAGAGCGGCCCGCCACGTCGGCCCCTACGCTCCGGGGCCCGCACACATCTGGCCCGACCGCGGTCACACGCCAGGTCACATGATCACGGAAAAATATTGGATCCCAGGAAAAAAAAAATCAGAATTGAGCGTCAAGCCCTGCGTTGTGGGCGGAGCCTCAGTGAAAGCTTCCCTCGTCCTCGTCGTCTCATCAGAGCAGGTGATGATTCAGAGCACAGAGTTTCTTCTCTCAGGAAGTTTAGTCTCCACAACAAACCAAAACAAACCCTGCTTGTTGACCGACCAGGTCTTTCGCAGTGTAATAACGCGTGTTGGTCAGAAGAGCGTGGCGGGGGTTCTACCTGTCTGTGTTCCTGGAGGAGGTTCCGTGTTGAAGGCGTTATTCTGAAAGAGAAGAAGAGCAGGACTCTTCACCAGGGAGTGGACGTGGCCGGACCACCTCGCATCAGAGACATCAGTTTTCTCCCAACGTCACCGGCTTCCAACAATTCATTGTTTTGAGAAAGAAACTGGAAATCCAGCTTGCAGCTGCATTTAAAAACATTTATTTCCAGGATAATAAGCTGTTTAGAGTCGGATTTATACTTTATATGAAAACCTTTAAGTAGTTTTTAAGTACTTTTACAGTTGAGTAAAACACTTCAGTTGATCATTTAACTTCTATTGAAACCCCGCGCTCTATGCTTTAACGTGTCAACAGTTTGTTTGTTTGTTTGATGCAAGGTGAGCGTAAACAGCCAGTGGCCACGACGGAGAGCTGATGTCCTGCAGGAGTACCTGGAGCAGAGCCTGCAGTCTGGACGGCTCCCAGTCCCTCAGGTAGAACAGGCAGTCCCTCGGGTGGTGGGCGTGGAGGCCGGACACACTGCACTTGTCCACCGCACACGTCTGGAGGAGGGGGGGGAGGAGCAGGTGGAGGAGGGGGGGGAGGAGGAGGAGGAAGAGGAGCAGGAGGGGGGGGGAGGGTGGGAGGGGGAGGGGGAGCAGGGGGGGAGGGGGAGGAGCAGGAGGAGGGGAAGCAGGAAAGGAGGAGGGGGAGCAGGAGGAGGGGAAGGAGGAGGAGGAGGGGGGAGGAGGAGGGGAAGCAGGAGGAGGAGGGGGGAGGAGGAGGGGAAGCAGGAGGAGGAGGGGGAGGGGGAGCAGGAGGAGGGGAAGGAGGAGGAGGAGGGGGGAGGAGGAGGGGAAGCAGGAGGAGGAGGACGAGGAGGAGGGGGAGGAGGGGGGAGGAAGAGGGGGAGGAGAAGGAGGAGGAGGGGGGAAGCAGGAGGAGGGGGAGGAGCAGAAGGAGGGGGAGGAGCAGAAGGAGGGGGAGGAGCAGAAGGAGGGGGAGCAGGAAGAGGAGGGGGAGGAGGAGCGGGAGGGGAGGAGGAGGGGGGGCAGGAGGAGGGCAGGAGGAGGGGGAGGAGGAGGGGAAGGAGGAGGAGGGGAAGGAGGAGGGGGGGGAGGAGCAGAAGGAGGAGGGGGAGCAGGTGGAGGAGGAGGAGGGGAAGGAGGAGGAGGAGGAGGGGGGAGGAGGAGGGGAAGGAGGAGCAAGAGGGGAAGGAGGAGGAGAAGGAGGGGGAGCAGGAGGAGGAGGGGGGAGTAGGAGAAGGAGGAGGGGGGAGCAGGAGGAGGAGGAGCAGGAGGAGGGGGAGGAGCAGAAGGAGGGGGAGGAGCAGGAGGAGGGGGAGGAGCAGAAGGAGGGGGAGGAGCAGAAGGAGGGGGAGGAGCAGGAGGAGGGGGAGCAGAAGGAGGAGGGGGAGCAGGAGGAGGGGGAGCAGGAGGAGGAGGAGCAGGAGGAGGAGGAGGAGGATGAGGAGGAGGGGGAGCAGGAGGAGGGGGAGGAGGAGCAGGAGGAGGAGGAGGGGGAGCAGGAGGAGGAGGAGGAGGAGCAGGAGGAGGAGGAGGGGGAGCAGGAGGAGGGGGAGGAGGAGCAGGAGGAGGAGGAGGGGGAGCAGGAGGAGGAGGAGGAGCAGGATGAGATGAAACAGTGATGAAACATTGTAGTTCTTTGAAGCAGTGAGTGAATAGACTCTTCTTAAGACTCTTTTATTAACAGACTTGTAAACAAATACAAGCAGAGGCTTCATTAGTCTCTTTTAGAAAATGAAGGTTTTGGGGCTGATTTACATGAGTTTAGAGAAAACAAAAGGTAAATCAGGTTTATTTCCAATCAATTCATCCTTCAACACATTTTAGGATGTTTTGAAAGAAAGAAAATAAACTTTTTTAAGCAAATGTCTTCTTTCAAACGGTCAACTAGAAGAAACGTGTCAGAGTGAATAATCACTCACTGCTTGTCTACATTGTCTCATTCTTAGTTTGTTGGCATGAGCAGATTTTGACAGTATTACAGTTTTATATAGTGTATTTAACAAATGTAACGTTTCACTAACATTTAACTCAGAAATATCACATAGAAATGTTTGAGGTGTTGATCTGAACCTGGACTTTTCCACCGGTTGAGCTGGTCGATCACTTATTCTCAGGTCTTCGCTGACTAAACGGGTACAAACTGAACTCATCACACTTTGTTTTGATGACGTCAGGCTGAAAGGACTTAAATGACATGTCCCTGAAGTCTTCATGTCTCTTCTTAAAGAGTGAACAGAGCCTGCAGCAGCAGGGCGACTCACGGTGTGGAAGGGGTTGTTGCAGCCGCTGCAGAACTGGTAGCGACACTGCGAGCAGCAGAAGTGCATGCAGCCTCCTTTAGACAGAGCGTACTGGAAGCGGCAGTTGGGACAGGCTGCAGGAGAGACGGCAGCAAGACAGCGAGTCAATGAACTGATTTAGAACTTTGCATAGACTTTAAGGAAGAGTAGCAGTCTATTATAATAATAATTATTATTTTATAATAATTATGTTCCTCCTTTGTCGTCTTCCTCCCTACATTTTCCTCGCTTAAAGTAAGAAATGCTCAGCTTAAATCAGTGACTGATGCTTGATCATGTCGATGACACAGAATAAATAAATACAGTCTAGAAAAAGATTTCTGTAGAAAAAACTGATTGAGCAGATCAATGTGAATATAACAAGAGTGGATCATGAACAGTGATGTCAGAGTGGATGTGAGGCCACAGATATAAGAGATTCAACTGTTCTCACACTTCTTTCCCATTAAAAACAAAAACATTCAGGATTCAGGATTCAGGATTCAGGACGCCTGAAATAAAGAAATTCACTTCTGTTGGATCCTGATATGACCAGAGTTCACGTTTTCCTGCTAAACACCGTCACTGGTTATGACTAAAGTGCCACGCTTTACTTTGAAAATCTCTTAAGAGGTCATGTTGTCAGGATTCAGTCATGTTTGTGTGTATTGAGTGTGTATTGAGTGTGTATCAGGTGTGTATTGAGTGTGTATCAGGTGTGTATCAGGTGTGTATTGAGTGTGTATCAGGTGTGTGTTGAGTGTGTATCAGGTGTGTATTGAGTGTGTATCAGGTGTGTATTGAGTGTGTATCAGGTGTGTATTGAGTGTGTATCAGGTGTGTGTTGAGTGTGTATCAGGTGTGTGTTGAGTGTGTATTGAGTGTGTATCAGGTGTGTGTTGAGTGTGTATCAGGTGTGTGTTGAGTGTGTATCAGGTGTGCATTGAGTGTGTATCAGGTGTGTATTGAGTGTGTATCAGGTGTGTATTGAGTGTGTATCAGGTGTGTATTGAGTGTGTATCAGGTGTGTATTGAGTGTGTATCAGGTGTATGTTGAGTGTGTATCAGGTGTGTATTGAGTGTGTATTGAGTGTGTATCAGGTGTGTATTGAGTGTGTATCAGGTGTATGTTGAGTGTGTATCAGGTGTGTATTGAGTGTGTATTGAGTGTGTATCAGGTGTATGTTGAGTGTGTATCAGGTGTGTATTGAGTGTGTATTGAGTGTGTATCAGGTGTGTATTGAGTGTGTATCAGGTGTGTATTGAGTGTGTATTGAGTGTGTATCAGGTGTGTATTGAGTGTGTATCAGGTGTATGTTGAGTGTGTATCAGGTGTGTATTGAGTGTGTATCAGGTGTGTATTGAGTGTGTATTGAGTGTGTATCAGGTGTGTATTGAGTGTGTATCAGGTGTATGTTGAGTGTGTATCAGGTGTGTATTGAGTGTGTATTGAGTGTGTATCAGGTGTGTATTGAGTGTGTATCAGGTGTGTATTGAGTGTGTATCAGGTGTGTATTGAGTGTGTATCAGGTGTGTATCAGGTGTGTATTGAGTGTGTAACAGGTGTGTATTGAGTGTGTATCAGGTGTGTATTGAGTGTGTATCAGGTGTGTATTGAGTTGTGCTCACTGATGCCGTTGTCTCTCAGGTATCCCGCCAGGCCCTGCCTCTGGTACTCCGGATCGTTCTCCCTCTTCCAGGACTGGTATTGTTCACAGGACAGACCCGCGTGCTGCGACTCCCACTGTCAACATTCATACAGTCACTGTCTTCAGCCATTTGACTGAAGGTAAATACAGAACTGAGAGTAAATACTGCTCAAGTTCTCCTGAATTTACTCAACACAGCAGATTCAGATTCATCAGCCAACAGTTCCTACTGATTCAGAGGGTCTGAGGGTACGTCTGAGAAGTCCCTCCTTTCTCCTCATCTCTTCACTTTCACTGAACCCCGTGGATGACACCACAGGGTTAAGGAAAGGTGTTAGGAGGCTTCCTAAAGGAGTTAGTGAAAGGCGATCACCCTGGTGTGGCAGTTGGCAGAAGTTAGTGACGTCTGCCGTGGCGGGGGAAGAACTACAAGTTTCTGAAAGTGGACTATAAAAAGCGCATTTGGGTTTTAGATGATTTAAAGTTGTTCAATGCAGATTATTGCTTTGGTAACTCGCATCGTGATTTTCCGTAAACGTTCGGATGAGCGGGTCCCTTTAAATGTTACCGCCACAAGGAATTGTGGGGCAGCATGAGCTGGTCTCCTTTGTGAACGTGTGCATCAATGCTATCCTAAGCTAAAGGAGGCTCTAAAGGAAACAAGGAGCCTCCTTTTCTTTGCTTCTTGAGAATTCAGACAGTCCTTATCATGGCCGCTACACCAAACACTTCTGGGTTTCAGTGAAAGTCGATAGATAAGGAGTCAAGAGGGACATTTCGGACGAACCGTGAGTGTTTGTTCTTCTGATTCAAGGGGTCTGGGTGTTGTGTTCTTTTAATTCAGAGGGTCTGAGTGTTCTTCTCCCTGATTCAGGGGGCTTGGTTTGTTTTTCCTCTGATTCAGAGAATTTGGGTGTTTTTTGAAGAGCAGAAAATACTTACAGGTTTTTTACACTGAGCGCAGAAACTGTTTCGACACTGGAAGCAAGTGACCTTCAGCTGATCTCCATCGTAGATGAACCCATATGAGCACTGAAGACAGAGACAAGTAGGACTATCAAACATAAATATATTAAAAAATATCTCTCGTTAACATTTTTCTCACCCCCATGTACTCACATGGCAGCACCACAGGAACTTGGGGTCCTTGATCAGAGCCTGCTCCGTCAGCTTCTTGTGGAACAGTTCGTACACTTCAGGCTCCAGACACTCTCGCAGCTGAAGCACAGGAAGCAAAGTGACCGTCACTGTTTCACACCATCCCTCAGCTTCCTGTGGCCACAATGGCATTATGTTGGTCCTCCACACTGGAGGGACTAAGTGGAGTCCAATATAACCAAGTGCCTTGTTCTTTAAAGGTCCCACGTTATGTAAAATTCACTTTCTAATGCTTATATTAACAGTAACATGTTTCCCAATAGCCTGTATGAAGCCCCAGAAGTGGAGAAGGTCTGTCCTCTCCCTCACTTGCTCCACTTTTTAATTCATGTGTGTTCATGTAGGCGATTCTGAGATTTGGCCTTGATGACATCATATGGGGAAATAAATACCCCATGGTGGTTGATACTCATTTTGACTCTTCCACAGGGAGATGAAAAATTAAAGATGACTGATGAACTGAATACATTCAGTATAATGTGAAAAACTATAAAGTTAGCAGGAGCTAGCAGGAGCTAGCAGGAGCTAGCAGGAGCGAGCATTAGCTACGTTGTCGTAACTGTCACAACACAAACAACCAAACTAAATAATGTTATATTAACAATATTTTTAACAACCGCGTTTATACAAGTCATACATCCACCGTAAACAATAGTTATCTTTGTGCTTGGTGGTTCAGTCAGACATCTTTAAACAGAGAAACTCACTGAACTGAAATAGACCCAGTGACATTGCACTTTATCGTTTTTATTCTCTTTCTACATTTTTAGCTCTATTTATTATCGTGATTCTTCATTGAATGTTTTTATCGTGGTTTATGTTAGTGACTGCTTTTTATCTCTGTAAGGTTTATTGTCTATTTATCTAATCGTCATTATTTATTGGTGAATAGTTGAACATTGTCGAGTGAAAACAAGACAGACAAGAGCTCAAATTATCTGCTTGTCTGGTTCATCGTGTGTCTTTATTTGTCATGACGTGCCAAATGAGAACGAAATCTGTAAAACAAGTCTACCTCCGGGTACTGACACAGTAACCTTGAAGCACATGGTACTAGTGTTTCAAATTAACTTGTTTCCGTGTTAAAAGGTGACCGACTTCTTTTAGCGTCCATCGTTGTTGCTCGTAACAGCCTATATTCAAATAAGACACAAAAGGTACAACACTTGGAAACCTAATTGTAAAAGCTGTTAACCAGCGTTCATCAGGACGGCTTCAGATTTCTGTCTGGATTTTAACGTCTGTCATGAGCAGCAACAAGGGACACTAAAGGGTTACCAGTTAACAGGGAAACCACTTGGTCTGAAACATCGGAAAGCTCTTCTCCTGAGACGGTCCTGGAGTCGACGTGGACAGACACGGACAAAGAAACAGTCTGTTCTCACTTTTAGACTGGAGAAATTCAGGACTACAGCTGGATTTGGGGAAATTCACTTGTAATACAATGTTGTTGGACCAATGACACGGATGAGAAATTGTAAAAAAAAAAAAACTATAATATGGGCCCTTTAAAGTCCTAGTGAAATGAAAATTCGACCTCCAAAACACTGGTTATCGCTTCTAGGGACATTTTTATGGTAACTGGCCCGAGGGTAAAATGTGAAAACACGGCAATCTGCGAGAAAATAGCCGATAAACAGCCATTTCCTTTGCTGGGCGGAGCTTCTGACAATAATAGAGTGACATCACGAGTTGTGCACACGCCCAAGTTGTGTTTACATTATGGAGGATCAGAGTTTTGACGACGAAGAGGCTGAATTTAACCATATTTCATCATCATCATCATTTCAAATCCAGTGATTGATGAAGAAGACACAGAAGGTGGTTCTGCCATCGGTGACCCCGTCTGGAACATGTTTGAGGAAGCAGAAGACGCTTCGTCCTCCATTCGTCCTCGTCTCCTCGCCTCCGCAGCCGCCAGTTTTCACCTTTGAGGCTTTGAGGCTCCTGACTTTTGGCAGAACGACTTCGTGGATCATGTCGAAGCGCTTTTCTGACTGCGCGGAATCACCGAAGATGAGTCCAGGTATTACTTGATCCGCCCGAGCTAGCGGCTCCCGCTAGCCGCCCGAGCTCGCGGCTACCGCGAGCCGCGAGCCGCGTGCACTAGCAGCTCCCGCTAGCCCCTAGTGCTTCTTTTCTCCTCTCTCGGTCTCTTCCAGGCTCAATCTTTCGTCAAGTCTCATAAAACACCGACTATAACTTCAAAACACTGTAAAAACTTGGATATTTAAGAGGAAACAAGCCAAAATAAACACAACAGATGGAGATCTGCACAACATTTGACGTCACGCTCACGAAGAAGGATTCCCCCGACTTCGTCGGCTGGAGATTCAAAATTCAAATAACTTTGTTATGCGACAACAGTGGTGGGGCAGAGTCGGAGGAACCTGAGAAGTAGAACCCCAACTATCGTTTTTTGCAAAGTAGTGTTGTACATTTCACTAGGCCTTTAACATCAAACTGCCAGTTAGAAGTGGAGGTTTGAGACCACATGACTGAGACTGCTTTCCAAATCCTGCCTCCTATTTCAGTCCCCAGACTGGTGAACCCCTCCCCCTCCCCCTCCCCCTCCCCCTCCCCCTCCCCTCGGCAGCTGCAGCTCACCTGGATGTCCAGCGTGGAGAAGTAGCTGTTGAGGTGTTCGGGGTCATTGATGTCGGGCTCCCAGCACACCGGACACACCATGTCTCTGATGTGCTTGTCCCTCACGGCGATGGTGAAGTGCTGCTGGAAGCACCCGCAGCACACGGAGCACTGGCACGACGTCAGAGACTGCATCTGTCCGGGAGCAGAGGGGGACGGAGACGCTCAGCAGTTTGTCCCCGCGGGGAGTCTGTGGGGACGAACGTGGCTGCACACCTTGCTGTGGGGGAATACGGAGAGGCAGATGGGACACTCTTTGGCCAGCACCCTCTTGATGAACTCCCTGTCGTGGGACTCTCGCACAGCCTGCACCACGTCCTCCAGGGAGTAGGGGGCGCTGTGCTCCAGCAGCAGCGACAGCGCCAGCTCGCAGCGGCCCCAGCTCGGGAGGTCGTACACGGCCAGCAGCCGACGACAGACGCGCTGAAACAGACGAAAGAGATGAAGCGACAGACCCTTCCTGAAGCCACGGTGTTTAACGGCGGTGGGTCTCACCTGCTTGTCGGGGTGATGGATGTCGACCGGAGGCTCGGGCTTCTCACTCCAGATGCGCTTATGGAAAGGCTCCAGAAGGGGGCGCTGCAGCAAGGCCAGAGCCCCTCTCACCTCACCACTACTCTGCCTCAAAGCCTCATGACAGCGAGCCACATCACTGAAGCCCAGCACACACAATTCTTTAACCTGAGAGGAACGGTGAACAAAAGCATGAATTCTCTCCTGCAGAAAACTACGACTGCATCATACAGACGAGTTACACCTTTTTTTTTGTTTTGCGGTTGGTTCATATGACGACAAACCAAAAGTTCCAGACTTGAGCGCAACTGAATACAAGGCGCACACACCGAATTTAAAAAGAACCAAAAATGTATACATGTACAAGCCACGTTGTAACAGGGCATGGATTTCATTGCGGGACTGCGGGTTTTTTTTAAACGAGTTTAAAAAACTGGCAGGGCCCCAGACGGAAAAGGGAGAGAGCGAGCGAGCAGGGTGGGGGTGGGTGGGGATATCCAAGGAGAATTGCAAGAATAATATGAAGTGGAAGAAACCGACAGTGGTAGAAACACTGAAATCTGAATTTCTGAATTTGATAAAGTACTTTATTGGTTATTTCCTGATTGTGATTCCGCAGATGAAGATTTTCCTCTGAGGAGGACGTTGCTCAGCCACAGAGCGCAGCAGGCCGGAGTTACATGATGCACCTGAACGCACCACCCATGTATGGGTGGCATTACACTCGTTAACCCATAAAAATCCTTAAATTAGCCGCGTCATTGTTTGTGCTGGAAATGTTACTTGCACTGTGAATTACCTTGTGTTTGAAAGCTGCTCTATAAATACATTTGCCTTGTCTCAAGTTTTATTATTATTAATAATAATAACTTGTCTAGAAGTGGACCAGCTGTGAATCTGTTCAATCCACTAACTTCTGGTGAGATGTGATGTAAATGTGTGTGTCGTCTGCGTACGTCGGTAACAGATTTACAGATCATCTGCGTTCCATCCATCACCTTGGCCAGTCTGTCTCTCAGAGCTTGTTTGGCGGCTCGCTCAGTGTCGCCCCCTGCTGTCAGCCAGGCTTGCTTGGCCTCTGCTCGGGACAGCTGCACCACACTCTCCGTTTCTGGAAACTCCTTCCCGGCGTCCTGGTTTGGAGCATCGCACGGCTTGTTCTGTGTCAGAGGACGATCAATCACCATTCCACAAACCTTCGGCTGGAATCCCTGCCGGACTTCGGAGCAGAGAGTCGTACTGACCGTTCGAGTTCTTGTGGTCATGTCAGAAACCGCCAGAAGGGAAGTCGTGGCCACCGACATTCGGATCTGGTCCAGCAGTAGAGGGAGCTCCGTCTTTAGCCACTTGCAGGGCTGGATGCTGTCGTCCCTCGCGACTCTCATGCTGGTGTACACCTCCTCTGGACTGACGCCTTTCTTCTCCCCATCCTGACACACAGGCTCATATGAGATGACGTGTTGGCCTTCAAACATTTAATACAGAGCTCTCCACCACGACAGCTGACCTGAACCTGATCTTATCACTTATATACTTATTTTAAATAGGAATTCTGAATATATATATATATATATATATATATTTTTTTTTTTCCCCCTTTAATTTGATCTAAAAACTAAATATTTAGAACCTGCCCTGCCCGTGTACCACTAGAGGGAGTTCATGTATAACTGGTGGTACGCACGCCACAGTTTGAGATTCACAGATGTGGAGGTAATACCAGGAGAAAAGGAAACTTGCTCTGATTAGTTGAATCATCTTCAAGCCTTCCTCCTTCATCATCTTCTGCCTCCAGGAGTCCAGGTCTTTGGGGGCCGGCTCTTTGGATTTGATCGGCAGGGCCGGGACCCGTCTGACGGGCGATGGTGGGCGGAGCTTGGCGGGAAGAGGCGCGGGCTCTGGACGAGCTAAATCGCACATCTCGCACACCGTAGCAGGAGAGTAGTTCAGGTAGGTGCAGAACTGACACACCCACTGTGAGGAGGACAGGAAACCACAGAGGAGGGAAGAACAGGTTACTGGTCGTGTTGTAGTGAGTCGAACCCCCGACAAAGGCACTTTGATTGTTTTACAAAAAACCTGGTTCAGGAACAAACGTTTCTACAAAGTGACGGCTGATGTGACCCATCAAACCGTGATGATGTTTCTGCTCTGACACAAGAAATGCAGACGACCTGTGTGCTCCAACATATGAAACCTAATTTGTTAGAGACTAAATGTCTCTAAAAGACACTATTTCCTCCTCAGCCTCACTCGACTTTCATGGTACCTGTACAGGTGGGTACAGGTAGGTAGAGGTAGGTACAGGTGGGTACAGGTGGGTAGAGGTGGGTAGAGGTAGGTACAGGTGGGTAGAGGTAGGTACAGGTAGGTACATGTGGGTACAGGTGGGTAGAGGTAGGTACAGGTGGGTACAGGTGGGTACAGGTGGGTACAGGTAGGTACAGGTAGGTAGAGGTAGGTACAGGTGGGTACAGGTGAGTACAGGTGAGTACAGGTAGGTACATGTGGGTACAGGTGGGTAGAGGTAGGTACAGGTGGGTACAGGTAGGTACAGGTGGGTACAGGTGGGTAGAGGTAGGTACAGGTAGGTACATGTGGGTACAGGTGGGTAGAGGTAGGTACAGGTGGGTACAGGTGGGTACAGGTAGGTACAGGTAGGTAGAGGTAGGTATAGGTGGGTAGAGGTAGGTATAGGTGGGTACAGGTGGGTACAGGTAGGTACAGGTGGGTACAGGTAGGTACAGGTAGGTACAGGTGGGTACAGGTGGGTACAGGTGGGTAGAGGTAGGTATAGGTGGGTACAGGTGGGTAGAGGTAAGTAGAGGTGGGTAGAGGTAGGTACAGGTAGGAACAGGTGGGTACAGGTGGGTACAGGTAGGTACAGGTGGGTAGAGGTAAGTACAGGTGGGTAGAGGTAGGTACAGGTAGGTACATGTGGGTACAGGTAGGTACAGGTGGGTACAGGTAGGTACAGGTGGGTACAGGTGGGTACAGGTAGGTACAGGTAGGTAGAGGTAGGTACAGGTGGGTACAGGTGAGTACAGGTAGGTACATGTGGGTACAGGTGGGTAGAGGTAGGTACAGGTGGGTACAGGTGGGTACAGGTAGGTACAGGTAGGTAGAGGTAGGTACAGGTGGGTACAGGTGAGTACAGGTAGGTACATGTGGGTACAGGTGGGTAGAGGTAGGTACATGTGGGTACAGGTAGGTACAGGTGGGTAGAGGTAGGTACAGGTGGGTACAGGTGGGTACAGGTAGGTACAGGTGGGTAGAGGTAGGTACAGGTAGGTACATGTGGGTACAGGTGGGTAGAGGTAGGTACAGGTGGGTACAGGTGGGTACAGGTAGGTACAGGTAGGTACAGGTAGGTAGAGGTAGGTAGAGGTAGGTATAGGTGGGTAGAGGTAGGTATAGGTGGGTACAGGTGGGTACAGGTAGGTACAGGTGGGTACAGGTAGGTACAGGTAGGTACAGGTGGGTACAGGTGGGTACAGGTAGGTACAGGTGGGTAGAGGTAGGTATAGGTGGGTACAGGTGGGTAGAGGTAAGTAGAGGTGGGTAGAGGTAGGTACAGGTAGGAACAGGTAGGAACAGGTGGGTACAGGTGGGTAGAGGTAAGTACAGGTGGGTAGAGGTAGGTACAGGTAGGTACAGGTGGGTACAGGTGGGCCGCTGATTGGCCGGCATGTGACGACACAGATGAGAAGGCGGCTCCTTCAGGATTCAGGGGCTCAGTGAAGTGACCCGCTACGAGTATCAGGAGGTCACCGAGCCACGGACACCACCAGTGTTTCAGTTTAACTGGTGCCCCTGTTAACTGGTGACCGGCTTCTACGAGCCTCCCTTTTTCAAAGTCGATGTTAAAAATCCAAATAAAATCCATAGCCGTCCCGGAAAAATGCTGTTTAACCGCATTTCCATTAAAGTTAAAGTATCGTATCGTTTGTTTGTCTTATTTTAACATCAACTGTTGCTAACTGCTGGTGGCAGAAGTCACCAGTTAACAGGGGCACCAGTTGAACTGAAACACCATACAGTGAAGTGATACTATAAAAAAAAAAAAAACATGCAAAAAATAGATACTATTTAACTCATTATTTTAGCCGATATCCATTGCATGTTGGCTCCACATCAGGAGATACAGATTGTACCCGGGGTGATTACTTGTGCAACGGGGAAAAGCTGTGATGACTCCGCCCACCCCGCGGTGGTACAACTGTCAACCAATGAAACGGAGTGCAGCAGAGGTGAGTCCAGTAGGACTGTGTAGGGCCTCGTGGCAAAGCGCCATAAGGCCTGACTCCACTGCGTCACGTGAAAAATTAAAGGATCTTTTTCTGTTTTCAGGGGTATTTCTGTCAAAGCATCTGGGTTTGCTGCTGCAAAAATGACGTCTGATTCCAACGAATATAAATGAACACGAGGACAAGAGAAAAGATCCTGGGGGGAGAATTTCATGGAAAATAAGTGAGAGCTGGAGAGACGGTGGCAGGCAGAGTTTCATTACAGTTGGAATCCTGAGGGATGAACGAGTGCAGCCTATTCATCACCGTTGTTGCGGTGATCACTCACTGCACCCAGTTGGAAACATCTCACCACCTTTGACAGATACGGAGTGGTGCAGGAGAGGATCACCTGAGAAGCTGCAGTTATGGAGATTATCTGATCATCCGTCACAAAAGTGATGATGTGAAATAACCTTTGTATTGCTAAACGGCACCACAAACATTCATTGTTGATGCATGATTGCGGCTCCCCACCACAGTATTGCCCCTCTGCAGTCTTGGGGAGTTTTGCCCCTCCAGTCCCACTAAAGACACTTTGCCTGAACTTTGATTGACAAAAACTGGAAACCTCATTTAATATCTTTACCCTCCGCTCCACTCTTCCTGCACTACTTTGCAAATACTTCCATTCGCTCCTCCCAGACTTGGTTGTACATATTTTAATGTTTTTAATTGTAATATTTTACCTCTGCTGTATTGTATTTTCTACCATTGTGTGTTTTCTTACTGCTGTCACTGAGGCTGCCGTCACAACATTTCACTGCTACAGAGTGACAATAAACAACTATTCTATTCTAGTCACTGTTCTTTTAGCCACATGTTCTTCTATTCCCCAGACACCCCTCATTGTTTTCCTACTGCTCTGAATCCCCTTCAGGTAAAGTAACCTGACCCTAACGGTGACCTTTACTCCGACAACCTCACCCACCTGGCTGTCGGGGTCTCCGGGCATGCCCAGTACGGGTGCTGGCGGTCTGGGCGGCGTGATGGGAGGGTGTGACGGGGTGACTGGAGGTCGTGTGGCCAGGCGGGGTCTCTCACACACCTCACAGAGGACGCTGCTGGCGGCGTTCACCATGGTGCAGCTCTTACACTGCCACTCTGAGGGAAACACGCCGACAAGAGACAACCTCTTCACATTTGGACCTGATTTATAGATTTAAAAAAACAAAAAACTAATTGCATCATGCATTCCAGACCTGTGATGGTCGCCGGCTGACTCTCCTCTGTCTTGGAGCCAATAGATTCGAATCGTGGACGTTCGCAGTCTTCACACAACACGTCCTGGGTGGAGTTGACTTTAGTGCACTGGAGGCAGCGCCAAGAGGAAGCACTGACAGAGCAGCCAGGAGGAGGAGCAGTGAGCCTCAAATTCTACACTGGATTCTCAAACCAATTACAAATCTGGAAAGACCTAACTCAGCGTGAACTGGATTCCACGTATGAGATTAGTACAGTTCTCATTATTGACCTCTCGTCTGTGCAGAAGTTCCATTCAAACATCAACCACATTGGTTAGTTAGTCATGAGAAACCTTTACCAGATCAAAATAATACAAAAACAAAGGAAAAATGTACCCGACACAATTATATAACAATAAATAAGCACAAACATAACATAAACTGATGTACTAAAATAATAGTATTTAACTATATCATGAAAATCAACATCAGCTGCATGTTGATGGAAGTGAAATTCCTCTTCATTTTACTTTAAAATGTGTTTTTATAGTGAACAGTTTACTGCATTTTACGGAATTGATCAAATTGAAAGAAACAAATGACATTTTAAGAAACGGAAATGTAATAATTTTTCACTTGATGTGAAAAATAGTCTCATGCGATGTGATGTCAAAATATAAATCAGTTTGCCGACTTTGTTCTTTGCTCTTTTCTCCATCACAAACAATTGAACCATTTTTGGTTTATTACAATCATGAATATCATTTCTCTAAATGGCAAACTAAAAAAAAAAAAAAATTTAGAATAAGAAGCAGATGGTTCTTTAAAAAAATAGCAGTCAAACACTAATATTGACTTTAATTCATTTAGTAGATTATGAATGAAAGTTGAGTATAACTGCTGTCGTGTGTTCACTGAAATGTCTCAATTTAAAGGTCCTATATTATACAGCTTTTCAACAATTAATCATCCGTGACATTGGTCCAACAACATCGTATTCAAAGTGAATTTCCCCAAATTCAGTTTTGGTCCTGAATTTCCTCCAGTCTAAAAGTCCCTCTAGTGGCTCTACTGAGAACAGGATGTGTCTGTTTCCATTTGTGTCTGTCCACACCGACTCCAGGACCGTCTCAGGAGACATTTTCTGGTGTTTCAGATCAAGTGGTTTCCCTGTTAACTGGTGACCCTTTAGCATCCCTTGTTGCTGCTCATGACAGACGTTAAAAACCCGACAGAAATCTGGAGCCGTCCTGATGAACTCTGTTTAAAAACATTTGCATCCAGTTTTCAGGTGCCGTAGCTTTTGTAAGTCTTATTTTAAAATCTGCTTTTACTAGCGGCAATGACGGCTGCTAAAAGTAGTCGGTCACCGTTTGGCAGGGAAACCAGTTTATCTGAAACACCACAACAATGCACTCATGTTTACGCAGGATTTCTCGCTAGGACTCATATAAATGCCTTTGTTCAACCAGTTTGAACTACAACGTGACCCAGAATAAGAAGAAGGCTCCTGAAGATGATGAGTTAAATATATTGTGTCTGAATACGTTTCTTAGTTTGGTCGTGTGTGTTGTTATGGTTACTGCTGAGTAGCTAATGCTAGCTCCTGCTAACTTATGGTTTTTCATATTACACTGAATTTATCCATTTTATCAGTGAGGCAGAGCTCCACTACCAGAGGGAGTGGTTATTTCCCTGCATGACATCATGAAGGGAATCTCTCTGATTGGCCTGTATGAGCAACAACTTTACTGAAAAGTGGAACAAGCAAGTGAGAGACTTTCTTCACTTCTGGGGCCTCCTACAGGCTACGAGGACGTTACTGATATTAATCCTTTACACAGTGAGTTTCTTTCATCACAAGGGACCTTATAAAAGGAACAAAATAATATGTACGTACTGTTAAGACGATTTTTTAACCAACGAGACGACAGTTTCAGCTCAGCTTGTTCAAAAGTATGGAGCGACTTTTCTTTGTTTCTTGCCTGATCAAAGTTTCTTCCCTGCAACAATAGCATCCTGAACAATAGCACACATGCTGCAGATGCCGACCTGTGGCTGCTCTTGTTTTTAGCTGAAGAAGATGAAGATGACGAGGAAGAGGCGACGGCGGTCCTGCGATGCTCGGCCCTCTCGGTGGACGAGTGGAACAGCCGGTCGCACTCTGAGCAGAAGCCCTGCAGGCAGGTGAGGCAGTGAGCAGAGATACGGAAGATCCCACAGATACTGCAGTTCTCTGAAACAAAAGAAGACAACAACAACAAGCTCCGCTTGGTTTTCAAACACAACCTGTAAACCACCGTTTACTGTTCCAGTACAACCGGAACGCAGAGAGCAAATGTGCGTCTGTGTAACAAGATCACTGGGCCACTTCACTCATTTCTCACGTTGTCATGCATTTGTACGTTTGTGTTGTTTGTTCATCGACACATCAATGAGGGGAGGTTGAAGGAGCGCCATTCCGACACAAGGCAGTTCACACAACTTTACAAAGACATAAAAGAAACGTATTAATACTGGGGTTCTCAAAGTTTTCATAGCTGAGGGCTAATTTAGGAACCCAGCATTGGACTGAGGGCCGCCGAAGAAAAACAATGGAATAAACATCACATCTGTAAACATTTGAATGACCAGGTTCCATCTCTACTTACATTTACCGGTCTGCATTCAGTAATACCCAATACATTCCTTTGAAGTAATAAACCAGGCCAAACCTGGAAAAAGTTAGATTTTCTGTCCCCTCCAGTCAGACAGTCCTGTGTTCAGTCCACTTCAGGATATATGTAGAAACGTATTTAGAGCAGTTCGTCCACATGAAAATGCTATTTCATGGTTTCATCTGGGTTTTTTTTCCTCAACACAGGTCCCAGAGTGGGGAAATTCTAAAACGCCGACTCAGCTTTGAGGTGTGGATGAGCAAGACGCTCATCTTCAAAAAAATTCTGATGTCATCATTCATCGCGGGCCGCCATTGGTCGCATTATAAGACGTAGGATCGCCCATTTAGAGCCAAGACCAAAGTTTCTCAGACGACTGCCGTTTCCTCTGCGACGGCCCAAAATCACAGTGTGTAGTGGCTTTTAAGATTCATACATCCTTTAAAACGTCTCACACACTCTTGTCCTTTTCACTGGCTCAACTTTATTTGACGTTTTTCCCAGGTTGGCGTGTGTCGTCTCCGATCACAGACACATTGTACGTCCTCTGGCCAGAGAGAGTCCCACGCCACGCTGCTCTAGGTATTCGCAAACAACGGACTCGCTCTACGCTTCCAGCATAGAAATAATACATTTCTACATTGAGCGGAAGAAGAACTTCACTGCATCAATGCAGGGAAAAAAACAATTGATCCAACAAAGACTTTCTATTGGTCCTAAAAAAACAAACGAGGACAAAAAAACCCAACACATTTGATCATTTTCACTTTAAATTCAGATGTGTAGATTTCTCTTTTCAGAGACATTTTTCTTGCTCCCTCAGTTAAAAGCAGTAGTAATGGAGGTTTTTCTGTCTGCAGCTTTCTGTTGTGGTACAGTGACATCTAGTGGTCACATCAAGATGTGCCTCTATATTTTCATTCAAGTCGTTTCTTAATATTAATCACATGACCAGCCAAACAGTTCCGCACGTCTTCCTTCAATATTTACTGGATAAACATCTTGATCTGAGAGGAATGGAACACTGAGGGTTCATCCACACAAGGACAAAAACTATCTTTTTTTCTCCCCAGCCTTCTCCAAAACACCTCCGTCCACACGTCACGATGAACACGGAGCAACACCAGCCACCAGGGCGTGTAGTACACATGCCAGGCCTTTAGGGGTGCTGTGACACCAAAAACACAGAAGAAGACAAAGCATATAGAACTTTAGAAGTAGATTCTTGCTCATACATCTCATATAACTCTAGTTCTATAGGTCTATGGCCCTGCTCCTCCTGCTGCTAGCATCAGTAGCTTGATTGTTGTGGTTATTTGACAACCTCACGGACTGCGGTGGGGGGAGAGGGGGCGATGACATCATCTTTTTTCCACAGATGATCGTTTTTGCCGACTTTGCCGTCCACATCCCGGGGGGGTCGGAGGGCACGAGCCGGGGTTTTACAATTTCCCCACTCTGTGTTCAAAAAAACCTGTTTTCACACTTCTAAGAGTGCCTCATGTGGACGACAGGCCTGGAACAGCTCGCTGAGGTGAAGTGTTTTCCTGGTGTGGACGGACCCTAAATCCGCCGGCGCGTCCTCACCTGACTGTTTCTTTGAGGAGGTGGAGAAGACCTGGATGGAGCGGGGGCTGCGCTGGTGGGCGGCCAGAGAGTGGCCGTGGCCGCCCTCCCTGGAGGAGCGGTGGTGGACGGGGAAGGCCAGAGACTTGGTCTGACCGTCCGGATGACCCCAGGGGGAGGACGGGGAGTGGAAGAGCGCCGCGTCAGTGTTCAGGCCGACGTCCTGGGGGGAGACAGACACCGCGGCTCGAGGCTGGGGCTCTTCACAGTAAAACATGAGGGATGGTTCCTTCAATCTAAAACACAGCGGTCAAACCAGTAACTTCATGTCTTCTGACGTTGGGCAACCAACGAAGTTGGCTGACAAGGTTGTGTGTTCGTCTGCATGTATGTATTTTACCAACTTTTTGTAAAAACTACTCAGCCGAATTGCATGAATGTTTCAGGGATCACCTGTCATCATCCCAGGACCGATCCGTAAAACTGTGGGATGTTAACGGCTAACCAAATAAATCAGAAAAAAACTGCAAAAAAGTGTCCCATACAAAACGGATGAGAGAAGCAGTTCATGGAGGAGATCAGTGTCTGTTGCCATGGAGACGCTCCCCACTCAGTGTTTCACAGTGATGTTGCTCCCTGACAGGCGAGTGAGCATCGATATGAGCTAATGGCTAACATGCTAGCGATGCTAACTCGGTTCCACAAACAAATGTGGCGTTGGCGAAGGTCTGCGCTCTACCGAGTGTAGCTCTAGTTTTAAAATGGTTTACACGTTATTATCGTTTCTTTTAGTTAATTGATTTTTAGTTTACAGTTAGTTACACAGTAACACTTTCTATTGTGCTGAATTATTTTATTCTTAGATTAAAAGTAAAAAATTATTCTTTGACAAATTGTTTTCAATTCTTGGAAGAAAAAAGCAACATGAGAATGAAGACAGTTATAAATACATTTGAATTCAGGTGGATATTTTATAGGTTAAGAAATCCTTTTACTTGGTGTGTAAATGTGGAATTTAACTCTCACACTTAGTTGTTTCAGAAATGCTTTCAATCCCTCTTGTGGTCGTTGTGCTCTTTTGTTTTAGTCTAATTTTAGTCTCTGCAGGATGCTATAAATCCAAAACATTGTGAGTGTTGAAGAACAGTCCGCTTGCTGTTTTGTTTTTGGCGTGAACGCCACAGAAAGCTTAGCTTGAGCTTTGAGTGACTCTGGTTGAACCAAACCTGTGAGGACGAGGACGTGTGAAGGACTGTACCTTGTGTCTCAGCGTGGGGATGATTCTCTCGTAGAACTCCGGGTGGGAGTGGGCCTCCTGCCGTCACACCAAACCACATATTATCAGGACTTTATATTCATCACAAAGCACAACGGACGCTTCGATATGTGGCTCTTGTTTTGGTGAACAAGAGCCACATATCTTCTTTTAAATTGAGAGGCAAAATCTTAAAATAAAAAAAGCACACCATCTTTCAAGGAGCATCTTTTCTCCTCTTAGTCTAAAGGCTGATTCATCCTCCATAAGAACCAGAAGAAAGTTCGGCACTGTCGCGTCTTGCTGAAGAAAATGAAAACGTTTTTCTTCAGCTAGCTTCTTCTGGCCGAAGACATTTGGTGCGGTTGTGTCAACTGAACTGTGTAGGTGCCACCGCTGAAACTCCAGCACTGCCGTGTTCCAGCTCACTCACGACCATTAGTCATATTCTATACTACAGTCTGAGCCTCGCAGCTCATTAATATGTCAGCGGGCGGAGTTACGTGATGCCCCTGAACGCATCACTCAGGACTGTCAGTTCCTGCAGTTAAAACCAGACCAACGTCACGTCCTGGACACAAACTTTCTCTTTTATTACTGAAACAGTTCAGAGAAATGTGTTTGTGAAAACATTTGAAGGGACAAATAAGCTGCAGGTGAAAAGTTCAATGTTTTACAGAAGTGTCTGCTGTGAGGGGGCGTGGCCTGCCAGTTTCTTCTCAGAGTATGACGCAACAAATACACGTAAGAAAGTAAGATTTATTTAATGTAATCACTGAACTGAACAAGATGAACTCCTCCTCCTCCCCCAGCCTGTAATCACCTTAATCAGCATTTCCAGCTCCATCCTCAGGCTCATCACCTCCAGCGTCACGGCCGCCACTTTGCCCACGTCGGGGTCGCTGACGTCGTCGGGGAAACTGAGGCCGTCCTGCTGCTGGTTGGAGTAACCATAGAGACAGAGCACCGCCCGGCCGCCCTGCACCCCACAACAACCCAGCTCTGGTCACTTCGTATCATCCACACACACTTCCTCTCCTCCATCATCGTCCACACACACACACACACACACACACACACACACACACACACACACACACACACACACACACACACACACACACACACACACACACACACACACACACACACACACACACACACACACACACACACACACACACACACACACACACACACACACACACACACACACACACACACACACACACACAGTAGAACATGCAGCCTCCACGCAGTAGAACATACAGCCTCCACACAGTAGAACGTGCACCCTCCATACAGTAGAACATGTAGCCTCCATACAGTAGAACGTGCAGCCTCCATACAGCAGAACATAGCCTCCATACAGTAGAACATACAGCCTCCATACAGTAGAACATACAGCCTCCATACAGTAGAACATGCAGCCTCCACACAGTAGAACGTGCACCCTCCATACAGTAGAACATGTAGCCTCCATACAGTAGAACGTGCAGCCTCCATACAGCAGAACATAGCCTCCATACAGTAGAACATACAGCCTCCATACAGTAGAACATACAGCCTCCATACAGTAGAACATGCAGCCTCCACACAGTAGAACATACAGCCTCCACACAGTAGAACGTGCACCCTCCATACAGTAGAACATGTAGCCTCCATACAGTAGAACGTGCAGCCTCCATACAGCAGAACATAGCCTCCATACAGTAGAACATACAGCCTCCATACAGTAGAACATACAGCCTCCATACAGTAGAACATGCAGCCTCCACACAGTAGAACATACAGCCTCCATACAGTAGAACATACAGCCTCCATACAGTAGAACGTGCACCCTCCATACAGTAGAACGTGCAGCTCCCTGCAGGCAGCAGGAGGTGGGTAGATGGTTACCTGGATGGCGTCCACCGTGGCCCGGAACACGGGGTTGTTGTGCTTCACCGTCCTCCAGTACTTGGGCCTGTTGGGGTTGGTCAGGTTGCAGCCGTACTTCTCCAGGATGTTCAGCGCCGTGGACAAGCGCTGGAGGGACGCCAGCGTCTGCAGCAGAACCAGGAGAGAGGAAGACTTGGCTTTCAGCCACCAGCTCCAGCTGAGCCACAGCTCATTGTCTGCTGATTGTCCTTTTCAACCGTTACTGAGTGTTTTTAGAATGTTTGTCTCCAGGTGAGGCCGCAGATTCAGGTTTTACTAACGCAAAGTGTGGACCGGACTTCCTGTGGGTGGAACAGGAGCGTGAAAAAAACAGCTCTCACTTAAAGCCTAATGAATTTTTTTTTTAAATAATACAAAAATAATAATAATAACAAAATAATAATAATAATAATAATAAAAATGTTATGATTAAAACTACCCAAATGATAGACTACTATAATAATAGGCTTAAAAAAAAACAAGTCAAAAGTTTTTATTGGAATCCATACAAACTACTGAATTATTCCCAAATACTGTTTAACTGAATTGTGATGCATTTATATTTCTCATTTCATTTTGTTGTATTCTTTTTTATGATGAATCAGTCTGTCATAACTTATGTTGGGATCTATATATATATATGTGATGAATTACTTTGTGTAAGTAGAACTTGTATTAATCTATTTATACAGCACTTTTGTGGGGTTTTTTGTGTTGTTTTGTTCACTATAATGTCACATAATTTCTATGGGTTATTTTATACTTATTTTTTATGAGGACCACAACAGAAATAAGTCTTATTTATGAATTTTTATGTTTACATGCCATCAAAATGATCAATATATATTTGTAGATTTTATTTTGTATGCACATGTAGAAAATCCAAATACATTCATTCATTCAATAATAAGAAAGACAGGAAAATTAAGTTAAAATATAATCGCTGGCGCACTATTTTCTTCAGGAAATGAAACAAAGAAAGAAGTAAATTAGGTAAAGGAAAATGGGAAAAGAAAAAAGGGGGAAGGAAGGAATGAAAAAAAAGAAAAAATGGTGAAAAGCAGAAAAAAGAAGGGAAAGGAGGAACAAAGCTTGCAGGAGAAATCCGCCTTAATAACTGCTCATTCATCCTGTTCCAACACTTTGTGACACGCTGTGATTCTATTACAGTAAAATCTGCCTCCATATTTCAAAGTTCCTCCATCCGAGTGTGAAAATGGTCAAACGGCGCCTTGGTTTCCCCCTCACCTCCTTCCTGTTGCCCCCGTAGCTGTTCTCGATGACCATGGTCTCGGCGGCGATGTGGCAGTACTTTGAGCATGGCGGCAGCGGCAGGTTGGCCATGGCCATCACGCCGGCGCGCACCTCCACCACTCTGCCCCCGGAGTACAGGCACACCTCCGCCCGGCTGCGCACATCCTGCAGCTGCTCCGACAGCGACGGCATCGCCCCGCCAGCAGCAACGCCCGGCGCCTGGAGGAAGGCCAAGGACGGGAACATTAAGATAATATACTGGAGCGACCGCTGTGGAGTGAAGGGGGTGCGGCGCAAAGGACCATGGGAAGTGCCTCTAGTAACTTGCCTAAGTTGCGTGTTATAGTTCAGTGTAGTTGTACTGTCACAGTCTGTTATAATGTGTACTTGTGTGTCTGTTCTGACAGTTACAGTTTGTGTATCCGTGTGTCTTTCTCTTCTATGTGATTTTATGTGACGCCCTGAGTCACGGGGAGGTTGCGGCTGAGCGCACCCCTCCGAGCAGCGCATGCATGGTGGTTCAGAAAAAGTCATTCCCGAGTCTCCTGGTCCTTGTTCTGCGCACAGCGGCGCTACATCGGTGTCAGAAGTGGGATCAGGCTGGAATCACCCAAAGAGCTCAACCGTCTTTTTCAAGGCGCAGCTGGCCGAAACCCAGAGAGGGCAGCCTGGACAGCTGGAGAGTGGAGGATGCCCAGTCGCCTGGATGGGTACAGCGACCTGCGAGCTCGCCATGATGGCGACAGCGAAACCCCCCACCGCGTTCCTGCCCCGGGGCCGCCGCACCAAGAGCGGCGCTGAAGCTGCCCAAGCATGACGGAACCAGCGGCTGGAGAGACAGAGACACTGCCACGAATCTTGTCCTTGCTTTGGAAGGACCAGCGCAGCAGATACTCCTGGACCTGGCGCCAGAGGAAGATCTGGACCTGGCACAAGAGGAAGATCTGGACCTGGCACAAGAGGAAGATCTGGACCTGGGTGCGCTGACCACAGCCCTTGAGTGGCGGTTCAGTGGCGTCAGACGCCAAACCCAAGACCGCGTTCACCATCGGCCAGGGACTGTGGCACTTCCAAGTGATGCTATTTGGACTTTGTAAGTCCAAATGATGTTCCCCGGAGCCGCTGCATCATCCCCCTGGACGACCTGCTGGTGCACACGGCCCTACGAGGGCGCCCCGGCCAACCTGAGGCAGGACTTCTCCATCATCCGGGCTGAAACTTAACCCGACTAAATGCAGCCTTGTGAAAAGAGAGACAGACTTTCGGGGTTAAAGACCACAGTTCCAGACCCCACGAGCGTCAGCGAGCTGCGGAGCTTCCTGGGACTTCATCAGAGGCTTCGCGACGATCGCCAGTCCGCTCCGCCGCCTGATGGATAAAGGACAGCCATACCGGTGGGACGACACCTGTGCCGCCGCGTTCCAGCAGCTCCGGACGGCCCTGACTGAAGCTCCAGTCCCGGCCTTTCCAGACCCTCGCTGACCCTTCATCCTGGACACGGCTGTGCAGCACTTCAGGCCATATCTGCAGGGCAGTCGCTTCATCCTCCGGCCTGATCACACCTCCCCCACCTGGCTGGTGGTACGGTTGAACCGCTCCACCAGCCCGCGTGAAAACATCTCCTCTAGCTTCTCCGCTGTGGCGGCTGTCTTACATGTGATTCATGTGTATTTCCTGTGACGCCCTGAGCCACGGGGAGGTTGCGGCTGAGCGCACCCCTCCATGTATGGTGGTTCAGATGAAGTCCTTCCTGAGTCTCCTGGTCCCTGCATGTGCACAGCGGCGCTACAATACGTTTTGTTGTGACTGGGTCAGTGTGTAGAAGCTTCTTGCTTCACCCTTTTGGCTGATTAGTTGGAGAACTGAGCGTTTGTTTGTTCCGATTCTATTTTTCTGAAGACTGACAAACTAAATTAAAAAATTCTAATTCAAACTTAAACGAACACGTTGGTTTGCTTCTCTCACGGAATGCAGTTCAACACGACTGGGCAGCATCAGCCACAGTGTTAGGACCACTCACAGGTGGAATCATTTCCCCACGTGATGTCATGAAGGGAAACATGTCTCACTCTCCTGTACGAGCACACATTCATTAAAAAGTGCAGATAGTGAGGACGAGGACAGATTTCACTTCTGGGTCCTCGTACACATGTCACTGTTAGAAAACCATTATTTGCATCAGACGGGACCTTTAAGAGGAAGAAACCTGCAGAACCAGACTCAGAGGAGGACATTCCAACAGTGAGCGTCAGAACTGGACCTGTGGTCTGATCAACCAGGTGTTTGGTTTACTTTACCACAGGGAGGAGGTACGTCGTGGCAGGCGGAGAACCTCCATCCATATCAATGGAACTGAGAAACGTTTTAGACACAAGAGTAGCTGATGTCCGCCACAGTCAGGAGGATTCTTCCACAAAGCCAAAGTACTTTTGCAAACGGCTTAAGACAAAAAAACAAAAAAACAACAACACTTGGTCTCCAAAGTCCTCAGATGTCATTAGATGTGGAGCAGTAGTGAGAAGTGAAGAAGAAAAACAACCTCCAGGACTATGAAGACCTGCTGTCGACATCTTGGAGGTGGAAACGATTTATTGTGGATAATAAAGCTGATTGAACCTCTGAGACGCACGAGGCTTCCAGGAGGGGCGTGTCCAACTGAACCTCCGTCCACCTGAGCTGCAGTGCAACAATTCTGCAGACAGGTGCATCACTGCCCCGCAGCGCGCGCCAGAGGCGTGAGTCTGCAGGTCGGGGTGGTGGAACCTGCAGGTCGCTGTGTGATGGTCGGTGTGTTGATGGTCGGTGTGTTGATGGTCGGTGTGTGTTGGTCGGTGTGTGATGATGGTCGGTGTGTTGATGGTCGGTGTGTGATGGTCGGTATGTGATGATGGTCGGTATGTGATGATGGTCGGTATGTGATGATGGTCGGTGTGTGATGATGGTCGGTGTGTGTTGGTCGGTGTGTGTTGATCGGTGTGTTGTTGGTCGGTATGTGATGATGGTCGGTGTGTGATGTTGTGAGGTGCGGGTGACAGCTTCCTACCTCAGCAGTCTTCAGTCGGCGGCTCTGATCCAGACGGTCAGTGAACGATGGGTGTTACACCTTTAACGCTCCGCCGCTGCAGTCAGTCCTCCTGTGAGCTCATGATGCTGCGGTGCGGCGCGACACATGCACACACACACACACACACACACACACACACACACACACACACACACACACACACACACACACACAATCACAGACACACACACGCACACACACTGACTGGAGCCAAACATGGACGCAGTGCGCGTGACGTCACACGCATCTTCCTGAGCGCCGCGCGCTGATTGGCTTGGAGGTGTTACGGAAAGAAATGACCGTCAAGTAATTGACGGCCATTTCCGGTTTGTAAAGCTCAGCAGTGGAGTCAAGTAACTTAAGAACGTTCTACCAAACGGTTTTGGAATATAATATGGAATATACTGTTTGTAATATAAACATTCACAGTGTGCCTGAACAGTAACGTGTAATCACCTTTCAAATCTCCATAACTGCAAATGTTTCTCTTTGTTTTTGTGCAGAAATACACTCACCTCATCTTATGTAGTTTTCATCCAAGTAGTGGATCAATAGCAAGCTGCTCGGCTTGCTATTGATTAATTGACTAATCAATAAGTATTATAACAAACAAATTTCCTTCATTGGTTTCTTCAACTATTGCAGAGACCATCAATAAAAAAAAATTGGATTATTTGAGTAACACTGTTGATATGAAGCTAGTTATTTCTTCACCTACACTTGAATTTATGAGAAATATACATGAAAAGCTAAATTATGTGTTAGGGTTATCTCTTCTGACAGGCTTTTTTGTGTCATTGTGTTTTGCTCACATGATTCGATGAGGAGGATTTAAAAAATAAATTGATAACAGAGTTGACGTTGGCAAAAAGTGTTATTTTCCAAATGAAATACAAGATGTAATGCAAAACATCTTATCTGTCAAAATCATCATAATAACTGTAAAAGCAGCGGATGTAGTACAGACTGTAGTTCTGTCATTGTATTCTATTTTAGCTGATAACAACTCTGTTATAATCCTGAATGGACAGAGTCAAACTATTAGTTATACTAATGAATAGATATTTTTCAATACATTTTTGCTGCTTCTCTGATAAAGTATGATTTGTGAAAACAAAAAAAAAACAGTTTCTAAAATACATGCAATATATATATATATAATATACAATACTATATGCTATACTATGCTATATATATATACACTAATTCTGCTCGTATATGATGCTGGTAACCCCAGAGCAGCAGTGCCCTGCTGCCCTGTGCTGGGACCCCGCCTTGCCCAACTACACCCAGGTTTACTGCGCCACACATAACCTTACATAACACCACATCACAGGGTTGGCAATTGTGGCTCGTTAGGGATCGGAAAACATTTTAAAAGGGAGGGATGGTGATCAGCACTGAAAGAAAGAAAAAAACGTTAAAACAAACCCCATATGGATTCATCAAGGTAAATAGGAGAGGGAAGAAGTAATTCACAAATACAAAGAAAAGTATAACAATACAATCTTAGACATGCATTCATGTAAAAAAAGAAGTTAATATTCAAACTTATAAGGATAAAGTGAATCTGATCAAATAAAAGTAAAGTAGGGAAACATTTATAAAGAAATAAAATCAAACCAAATTTGAGCTTTTAGTTATTTGTCTTCAATCAGGTTGAAGGTTTTCTATTGCTCACTCTTGAAGCTGGACGTCATTGGCGGAAGTTATTGAACTGTGATTGGCTGGCAGGAGGGGAGCCTGCTGTCCATCAACGCTAAGCCCCGCCCCCTCCCACCTGCACCGGGACGTCCAGAGCGCACGCGGCAGCGCAGCGGGAGAAGCACGCGCCAGGTAACGCAACGCTATTTAATCCATCTTTATAACAATGTTGCTTTTATTGTATCGACGCGGTTCTGTTGTGCATTAAAGCTTTATTATGAAGCGCCACAACACTTAGAAAGTAACTGTAACGTCCCGTTACTGACTGTGGAAACACAGAGAGCAGGCTCGGGAGTATTTCTTGATAGAGTACAGCCTGAAAGTATAAAACATACGACATAAGACATGTCATCTAACCGGAGAGATGGAGATAATTCCAGAATTAATTAAAAAAATTACAACATTTATTAATGCGGATTTTAATGGATTATCTTTATTCCTCTGTAAGTAGCTATCACTGTCTGGAATGGAAAACTGTAAGAGTCGCTTTTAATCTGTATTATAGCTTAGTCAGCAATATGTACATGCAGATTATTTACAACTTTACCAATTGACACGTGACAATATTATGACTTTGATCGAGGTGGTTGTAATCCAGTTATTTTTAGGATCATTTTTTATTCAGTGCTTTTCTGCTCAAACTGTGATTATTGTCTGTTGAAAATGAAGGAACACTGCCGTGGTTTCACACTCAATCACAATCTGTTCTGGTCAAATTAATAGAAACCATTGTGTTGTCATGAACTGCATTCACTTATTTTCATACAAACCATTGTCACAGCTTTACGTCCTGCATCCACCTGAAATGAGTAAAACGTTTGAATTTAAGACAGTAAGGTCCCTATTGGTGGACCAATTTAATTCCGAGTGCACAAACAGCTCAGCCTGACCCGCAATGGAAAATATCAGTAAAATATTAACTTAGTAAATTCTAAGTACGGACAATTCTGAAATGTTCCATTGGAGTTGATGCATTACAACAAATAGTTTCTTACAGACTTGAAACAATTTTACACATTTCATTCTGTTTCTGATCAACATCAACATCATTGTGTGGAACCTGCAGATCTCAATGCTACAAACAAGAAAATAATGCCCACATATATAAAATATATCACACTAATTCATGTTTTTTTTTAGAATGTATGTGTATATTTTTGGACACTTTCTACAAATGGAAAAAAAAGTGAATTTACTTCTTTAAAAGTGTGTGTGTGTGTGTGTGTGTGTGTGTGTGTGTGTGTGTGTGTGTGTGTGTGTGTGTGTGTGTGTGTGTGTGTGTGTGTGTGTGTGTGTGTGTGTGTGTGTGTGTGTGTGTGCAGAAAAACCTAACCGCCCGGGGCTCGGTGTATTTTTGTTAATTTCTGACGACGTCACACAAAACACATAAAAATTCGATGAGGAGAAAGTTTGATTTATTTTTTTTTATCACATTTCTTTCTTTTGAGGAGCACGTTTGTGACGGAGGAGGAGCTGCTTTGCCACGTGCTGAACGGCGTCCAGGTCTTCTGCTGGTAACCTGCTCTGCGTTTCCTCCAGCAGATGGTTTACGCAGATTAACAGCCTGACCAGGAGATTAGCTGACTTCATCCTCCGCGGTGCAGACCGCTCACCGCTCACTGCAACAGGCTGCTACCAACTCAGCTCCGCCATCCTTCTGCAGAGGTGACGCAAAACTCAGCAACTCAGTTCAACCTCTACAATCATTAGTTGCCCCACGACACCTCGGGAAAGTTCAGTTTGCCTATAATCTAATATAAACTCACATATATTTTAGATTCTTGTTCTACTCTAAAATACGTTTGAGGGTGTAAACGTGCTCGAAAAGTTGCAAAAGATTTGATAATTCGGGAGAAATACACTCGTGACTGGCAAAATGGCTCGACAGCGCCACCTGGAAACCTTTGAAAACGAAGCCCCTGCAGCTACAGCCATGAAATCCAACACACTTGTGTAACACACCAAGAGGCACACAAAAGCCTCACACTCATTCCGAAAAACTCAAAAGGAAGGCGGCCATTTTCAAGACTATGGTGGATTTTGGCACATTTTCTTTGAGCGAACTCATCCTGGAGGGTCATTTTGTTTTATTCTGTTTAAGTTTAGCCTTCAAGTCATGACAATAAGTGTGATGGAGTTGAATTGGTTTTATAAGATAAGCTTGAGTTATTGGACCCTTTCAGATTAAATGTGTATTTGTGACATTGAGCTGCAATAATTGCCGTTACGCTGCGTTGTGCATTCACATCCTGCACGTGGGCTTCATTTCAACATGACATCATCGCAGGTGGAATCAGTCCCAAGCAGAAAAATCAAGAGAGAAAAAGAGGAATCCTGAAGGGGAAAGCAGCTGGTGTGACTTATGGCCGAGAGAAAGAGCACTGTTGTTCAGAAAATACCATGAACACCATCTCAAAATGAAAATGGTCCTTATTGCAATACTGAGTGTTTTGCTGACACTTAAAGTCCCAGTGAAATGTAAAACACTACTTTGCAAAAAACGATAGTTGGGGTTCTACTTCTCAGGTTCCTCCGACTCTGCCCCACCGCTGTTGTCGCATAACATAGTTGTTTGAATTTTGAATCTCCAGCCGACGAAATCGGGGGAATCCTTCTTCGTGAGCGTGACGTCACGAGTTGTGCAGATCTCCATCTGTTGTGTTTATATTGGCTTGTTTCCCTCTTAAATATACAAGTTCTTACAGTGTTTTGAAGTTCTAGTCGGCGTTTTATGAGCCTTGACGAAAGATTGAGCCTGGAAGAGACCAGAGAGGAGAAAAGGAGCACGGGCGGCAGGAGCCGCTAGCTTCCACGGCTAGCGGCTATCCGCTAGCGGGAGTCGCTAGCTCGGGAGGCTAGTAGACGATCAAGTAAAACCTGGACTCATCTTCGGTGACTCCGCAGTCAGAAAAGCGCTTCGTCATGATCCAGGAAGTTGTTCTGCCAAAAGTCAGGAGCCTCAAAGCCTCAAAGCCTCAAAGGTGAAAACTGGCGGCTGCTGAGGCGAGGAGACGAGGAGACGAGGACGAAGCGTCTTCTGCTTCCTCAAACATATTCCAGACGGGGTCACCGATGGCAGAACCACCTTCTGTGTCTTCTTCATCAATCACTGGGTTTGAAATGATGATGATGATGAAATATGGTTAAATTCAGCCTCTTCGTGGTCAAAACTCTGATCCTCCATCATGTAAACACAACTTGGGCGTGTGCACAACTCGTGATGTCACTCTATTATTGTCAGAAGCTCCGCCCAGCGGTGAAAATACCAACGTTTATCGGCTATTTTCTCGCAGATTGTCGTGTTTTAACATTTTACCCTCGGGCCAGTTAGCAGGAAAATGTCCCTAGAAGCGACAGCCAGAGTGTTTTGGAGGTCGAATTTTCATTTCACTACGACTTTAAAGTGAATCAGAAGCATCTCGCGGGAGAAGAATGAAGCTTTTTATCCCTGGTGAGTCCAGTGGAGAACATATTGAGTGGCGGTTCAGCATGAAGACAGACAGACACTCAGCCTGAGCTCCTGGACAGAATCTGTTCTGAGTCTGAGCCATTGGTGAATTCAAACATTGTGGAAGTGGAGCTGCAGGTCAGATCTGAGCCTCGGGCCAGCAGACGGCCTCACGCCAGGGAGTTCGAGCAGAATAATTTTCTGACCCTGGACTTTGTAAAGACGAGCCGACCGGCGGTGTCAGTGTGTCAATGCTCTTTGTTTGCTTTGAGGCGCCGTCGACCATTTCTTCATTATTACCTATTGTATCCCTTTCTCTGTATGGAATCAGGTCCACAAGTTCAATTCTAAGAATTTGTATCCAAACCAAAAGTGTGATCATCTTCTCGTCACTACACTTCATTTTATCTTGATTTCTGCTAAAATAAAAGTCAATAAATAAATTCAAAAAACACCCCTCTAATCCAGTACACTGCATTTTTTTTATGGCCATAAAAAAGCAATTTTAAAGATACTCCACTAAATCTAACTGGTCTGGAGCCCCCAAAAATATTGGTTATTACCTGACATGAAATTAAAAAAAATCTGAGGTTGCATCCATGAAGTGTCATAGGTACAATGCATTTTAGTACATTTGTAGCTTTTGTGGCCATTTTTAGAGATTTTTTGTTCATTTTTCTTCTTCCTATTGAACAGTTAGAAATATACCAGCAATTATTTTGTTTTTCAATCCTTTTTTAGATAATTTCTTAAAATTTTTAAATAATTTTTATATATTTTTTCCTTTTTTCTTCTCTGACGTTTTTCAGTTTTTTCATTTTAAATCAATGTTAAGTTTTCTTTTGTAATTTTTTCCCCTTTTCCCATTATTTTTCTTTCTCCTTTTGTCTTTTCCTGAAAAAATATAGCTCCGATCCATTTAAATTACTTTAATTTGACTGGATTTCTTGTATATTTTTGTTTTCAATATTTTTAGTTGTCATGCATATTTTTTGTCCAACTTTTAACAAATCCATCCTTTCTAGCTGTTTTAGCAGTTTTCCTTTTCTGTAGCTGTTGTTAGTCTGGAGAGGGGATTGGTTTCTAAAATCAGTTTAGAATGTTAATAAGACAAAAATGAAAAGAGAACGTTGAAACCCTCACTTCTAGATCAATTTTAGAGCAATCCAGTTCACGCAAGTCTTCGATGTTTTCAGTGGTTTTTAAAATCATTTCAACTCAAGCTGAGTTTATGTGAATTGAGCTTTTACATTAAAACAGTTGAACTGTTTAGTGGTAATTTTGTAAACCATGAAAAATCAAATTAAAGTATGGAATTGTAAGCTTCAGGTTGGGAACGTGTCAGATCTGCAGATACTTAAAAACTTCAATGTTTTCTTTGAAAATCAGAATTATTGTAGAAGTTCACATCCTGTCATATGTTAGATGTCGTATATGTTGGTTACTTTCTACAAACACTATCTTCAGCCATAAGATCCTGGCGAACATGTTTACCCCCGACTACGCGCTCTGCAGACCCGTTTCTGTATTAGACACGCCGCCTCCCTGACTGATGATCTCGTCAGAAAGCAAAAACAAAACGGTGATTTCGAAGGTGGAAGTTAAAGTCTGATCGTATTAAAAACGGTTCGTGTAAAAGTGCATGAAAACATTGATTCACACATCTTCCAAACCCTAAATCCATATGAGCAGAGCGTGTGTGTTTATATGATCCAGTCTTAATTCCAATTTCATTGATCTGCTGGTCTGTTGACGTGCAGGAGAGCGTCATGGAGGAGAGCGGCCTGCTGAAGGAGAGGCTCCAGGCCATCACGGTGAGGCTTCACTCTGATCACCAGACACTTTTAAAATAGCATGGCTCTGTTTACTTTAACTCACTTTTCGCTGATGGGGGGGGTCGTATGCGGTGCTACGGGGCTATAGCTATAGCGGCAAAATGACTTGTGTGTGCGTCTGGAGAGTTGGTCGTCTGCACTTAGATTTGTGCGTCTGCAATTGTTTGTTTATTGTTCTAATTGTACCTATGCAGTTTCACTCTGTTCACTTAAAGTTCTTCAGGTTCCAGCCATCATCCCTCTCCTCTGGTGTCCCCCAGGGCTCTGTCCTCGGACCCATCCTCCTCATCATTTTTCAAAACATAATATTTAATTTCACCGCTATATGGATGACACCTCGCTCCGCCTTTCCACCAGAGAGTTGTAGTAGACGCCAAGACCTGTAAATTAGGTTTTTACAAGAGGATTTTGCTTGATTATGCTCAGAATTATCTGTAATGCTGGGTTTTATTTGTCCTCAAGCACACTTTTGTCATGCCAGAGAGATTCCTGTAAGGTTCTGTTTGAAATAAGTGCCAATACAGTGATTCTTGGAGGTGTGAAGGCTATAAGGATGTGCCATATGGGCAAAAAAAAGGTCTTGATTATTTTTTTAAAGTATCCTAACAACAATAATCTGACCTTTAAAATGTAATGTTATTACCAAAAAAAGGGGGAAACTTGTGACCTCGCGAGGACAATCATGGTCTTGTAGCTTCATGTGGACGGACTCCATGGCCATCAATGTGACTTTTGTTTTCCTTTTTGAGATACTGTAAAATTACACTTGGTTAAAACAACATGAACAACAATATCGTAGTATATATATATATATATATATGTGTATATATATAGATAGATAAGCTATACAGCACCTCTGCTATCTAGCATAAGAAAAAAGTGGAAAAAAGGCTTTTAGGCTGACAAAGAGTTGGCCTGCCAGTCGACATTGGGGGCAAATGAACCCAACGTAATGTTTGAGGTGAAGACAGTCACAGGTTCTTACTTTGCACCAACTCACACACAATTATCAATAGATTTTCACAACACAAACACAGACTCAACAGTCCACAATCTTCCACTGGTTAGCTTAGCTTGCTACATTAGCCGCACGCTAACCGTCACTTTACACTACTTTTCCTCTTGTGACAGGAGAAACACCGAATTCAAGAGAGCATCCGACAGAGGAAGCTTGAACTGGACCACGAGAAGCTGGAATTACAGCGTCTGAAGGTCCGTGACGCTGAGCACACGTGTTGTGGATTTGTACAGTATGTGAGCCATGCTTGTTGAATGCCATGTTTTTTTTTTGTCTTTTAAAATTTGCCAGAAAAAAGTTCTGAAGGAGCGGTGGCTGCTGCAGGACTCCGCTTCCCACAACGCCTCCAACGCCCCGCAGGCCCACAGTGTCCATTGTGACCAGCAGCAGACCAGAGCGCTGCAGCTCAGCATCCACAAGTACACAACGTCAGCAGCTGCCACTCCAGGCGGAGGACCTGCAGGACATGTCTTCACTTGTCCTGCTCTTTGTCCCAACAGGATAGAACTGGAGGTGGACTACCTGGAGAGAGAAGAGTCTATGATCTCTGTCAACGAGAGCTTCATCCTCAACAGACTGAAGACGGTAGAGAAAAGCTCAGAAGACATTATAAAGGTACACAACTAATCTAACGTCTAACCACAAGAGATTAACAACTAATTCTGATGAGGTGGGGTTTTATCTTTCTGCGCTTGTGGAGCTCTAAAAGCTCTTTCTACTCTTTTTTTGTGCATGGCTCTCACATTCGTATGTCCTTGTGACTGCTAACTTTGTTTTGGTGTTCATTTATAACATCCTCTAATCTGGCTGATCACTCCACTTCATGTTTATCTCCTTTGCAGTTCAATGAAAAGATTTTGATGAAAATCTGAAAGTCACAAATACAAAAACCTAGAAATGAGTTCCAAAAACGAGAAGAATCTTAGAGTCTGTATGTATGAAGAGAAACTTATACAGATAATGTGCGTCCCTGAATCCCTAGTTTCAGTTGCCCTTTAGTTAAACCATGAGAGTCATCGAGATAATCTCAATTCCTAATCTTAATCAGATTGCTACCTTCACCCTAAAATCCCATCTTAAATTACACAAACTGGTTTGAGGGTCTTGTTGCTCCACGAGAGACAAACACAATTCAATTTCATTTCATTTCTGTCGCGCGCCAAATACAGCAGTCACTCCGAGGCACCATTACAGAGAAAAACCCAACAATTTCACATAAACAAGCAGAAGGAAAGTAAAAAGTTGCGTTTATCATGAAGAAGCGATTTAGTTGGGATTGGATCTAACAGGCAAGTTGTTGGTTTAGATCAGGGGTGTCCGACCTCGGTGGCCCTGCAGGGTTTAGCTCCTCCCACCTGACTGCAATGAGGGGCTCACTATTGGGCTTTTTCACAACCTTGGTGATGACATCATCATTAGATTCAGGGGGGGAACTAAAACATGCAGGACCCCCCTGGTTTAGATGAAGCCACGGTTGGGGAGAACTCAGAGAGCCCTATAGGACGCTGGATAACTGGATCACATTCAATGGACAAATCTGAACATGTGGTTGATCTGTGTGTGACAGTTGTGTGTCTTTAATTGTATTCCTCATATTTAGAATGTTTTTATTGAAGTAGTTTACAAAGTCCTTACTGCTCAAAGCTAAAGGGCTACGAGGGTCGACGGAGCTGCAGGCCTGAAGAGAACCAAGGGTTGTTCTTGTTTTCTTCTATTAAAGTGGAACAGTTGAACGTTCCACTTTTGCAGATTAACAAACTGTCTCTCCAGGCTGTTTGAAATACTTTTAATTGAGTGAGGTGCCATTTCTGCTCCAATTTCTTTGTACTATTCTCCTTTAATATTAAACACAGAATCCCACAGGCACTCTGTTGATTTCACTGTTGCTCATGTGTGTCTTACAGGAAGCACAGGACAGCTTTGTTCCCGGTAGGTCATGGCCGCTTCTTCAATGTCCCCAAGGTCCTACGTTACATTACCGGTGCATGTATGGTAAGAGTTTTGATTTCTGTGCCAAAGATCAGTTTCAGGTGACCACAGTCGTCCGTGAGGAGGCCTTCTGTCCGCCCAGCAGCAGACTGTCTGAACCCAACCTGGCAACAAAGAGTGAGCCCCGGTCGCCTCCTTCACAGGGTCGTTAGAGGAGTGGGAACGCGTTTACATGTCGCCTTGCAGACCTGCGTTCTTCAGTATAGAATTTTAGGAGTGTCAAACACAAGTTGTTCTGACTCTTCTAATCTTATGCAATCCAAGTGTGGACTCACTCACGAACATGTTGTTTTCTCAAATTGTTTGCCAGTTTGTAACCCGCAGGTCTGTGATGCAGTGTTCTGTGATCACAGACTGTCCTGTTGGAAGTAACACAGTTGAACGTCATACTAACGCTGGGTGCCGTCGTACCATCAATCCCTCCACTGCTAATCAGCTCTCTGCATTCAGCCACGTCAGTGTGATTCAGGGTCCTTCAATAACAATACTGACGGCCTCAGCTTATCCTTTTCCTCCACCTGACGACCAAACTGTGGCTCCTTTTAAAACCAGGAAGCTCAAAACCAAATGTGATCCTTGGCTGAACGATGCCGTCGGGCTGAACGCAGGCGGAGAAAGGACAAACTGTTATCGGAGCTCTGAGGGATGAAATGAGGACATATTTTACACGTATCATTCTCTGAAATTGTCTCAAGCGCCGTCGACCATTGATCCGTTCCTTAATGCTTAAATGGGTGTTTGTTGGAACTTCCTTAAGTCCTTTGGGGAAAAACGTTGGTGTCACTCTTAGTCATGGTAATCCATACCAATCTGTCTCCAGGGGTTTTCACTGAAGGTTTTAAACATGTCCCAGAGCAGCCTCTGATTATTAAAACCCGTTAATTTTAGACCTACATACTTAATTACCCTTCCTCTCCAAAACACCTGAAAAGGTAAACTGATGGCTTCTCTGGAGGAACATAAAGTCCTTCAACTTTAAACACTGGAGCTTTTAAGGATTCAATACTTAAGCCTGTCTGTACTAAGGAATAAGGGTGAATGGATGAGTGGGGGTGGGTGGGGGGGATTAGAGATGAAGATGAATGATTGGGGGGGGGGGCAGAGCTGGACGGGTTGATTGAGTGGCAGAGACAATTAGGTGGAGGCGTGACCCCTGACCTTTAGTCAGGAGGAGTACTTCATATGTTTCTGACACATTTGTACACATTTGGCTTTATAGGTTGGGGGTAAAAATGTCCATGTTGTAACACTGACCTATGGTCATTTCCCCCGTCTCTCCTTTCCATGAAGCAAAAGCTGAACTTCTGTTATCAAATAAATAATGTTAATAAACACGTGTGTTGTTCATCGTCCGACACGCAGATGAAGCTGCTCTGTCGTTCCTGTGTTTCAGCGCTGGTTGCCATGGAGATCAATGTGGCGAGGAACAGGCTGACGGGAGAGAGCCAGATCCTTTCTACCGCGGACGTCGCTGCCGAGGACGTCGGGCGCCTCGCCGGGCTCAAGGTTTTTGACGACGGGACAAAGTGTATTTATGCTTTCGGTCCTCATGAGGTGCGGGTAGTGCTGCTCCCACGCCGACATCGGCTGATTCCAAAACGTTTCTTATGCCATCGTCGTGTAAACCAACATCGACGAGTCAACAAAAGCTTCAGAAGGTTCCTGGTCTGCTGCTTGTGTCACCAGCTTGTCCCTGCTGTGTCTTGTTTCCTCTTCAAGGGTCCCGGGGATCGGAGCAGTGCTCAGGAACTGTCTGCCAGTGAAGTGGACCACCTGCTGAGAAGCGCCTCAGAGCATCGCCTACTCAATCAGCCGAAGAGAAGCCTCGCCAGAGGAGAGGAGCGCTGTTTTTACAACCAGCGAGGCGGAGCCGGGGGCCACGAGGTCAGAAGCCATGTGAGTGACCAGGCCCTCCGGAGCAACATGGCGCAGAGAGAGTTCAACGTGAGGGGAACCTCTCAGGCTGAACGCTGTCGTCACCAGGAAGTCTGTCACAGCAGCCTGGAGGTCAGGAACAACCAGAGCAATCAACGCCAGCAGCCTGGAAACCACAAGGGACAAGCTCGTCACCATGGCAACCGCAGAGACGGCCGTTACAGTTCGTTCCACGTGGCGACGCTTCCCAGCGTGCAGAGCGCTGGTCGGCACGCCGCCCGGAGTAGGCTGGATGGCGGCAGAGAGGCGGGCTGCCCTCCTCCCAGGTCACATGACCAGGAGGTGGTGACGGCCAATCAGCCGCAGCTCTGCTACACTCCAGCCCACCACATTCCCCTCACCGACTACATCAGCGTGGACGACGAGCAGCTTTACTGCCCCAGCACGCCATACCTCCAACCCCACAGAGGCTCCGCCCACTGCGACCGGCCACACTCCCCGGCCTACGGCGACGACCCCCCATACACCATCCTCAACACCATGGACACCACGGAGCCCATCACCGCCATTTTCATGGGCTTCCAGATGGCCATGGACGACAGCGGACAGATGCACGGGTGTGACGGCGCCCTGAAAGCGGAGCTGGTCGTCGTCGGAGACGAGCAGGAGAGCTGCGGCGGCGTCGGTGTGCGGGAGGAGAAGAGGAGCCACGGCCAGCCGCCGCCGGCAGGCTCAGCCAATGGGAAGGGAAGGGGCGGGGCCTGGACGCAGCGCCACGGAGGAGCAGATATAAGTAAGATCCAGAAAAAACACAAAGCGTGCTGCATTGTCTGCTGAAGACTCACTGGCGCTCTGTGCTGCCCTCCTGTGGCTGTTTGCTGGTACTAACGTCTTCCTGCACGATGGAGCGACTGGAGAAGAACACTGGCTGAACATGAAGAGCCCGACATGTGGTCATTGTCAGCATGAATAATGTTTCCTCCTGCAGATTTAAAGGTGTCATATTATGTAAAATTCACTTCCTAAAGGTTCTCCAGCAGTACTAATCGTCTCCACACCTGGAACGACACCCAGAGGTGAAGAAAGTGTGTCCTCTCTCTCCCTGGCTTGTTCCAGGGTTTAAAAAGTGCGTTGCTCCAACCAGCCAATCAGAAATCAAACCCTATAGAGTGTCATCGGGGGTTTAGCCAATCACAATCAAGGTAGGCTCTATCCACAATCAGGCAGCTCTGCTCTGGCACATGGCGCCACGAGAGGAAGGACTTCCTCCTCTTCCCATAGATGGCCGTGTGTGGGCGGAGCCAGTCCAGCTCACACAGACACAGCAGATTGTGAGTGCAGCTGAATTTGGGACAATAGACTATGAATACAATGATGTTGGACCAACGAACAAACCATGTGAAAGTGTTGAAACGCCGGATGACATGACTCCTTTAAAGTCGTACTGCCGTCTGTATTGTGGAGTCATTAAATCCACGTCTCCCGTCAGTGTGACCGATTCTGTAAAGTCATCTGGGAGTGAAGACAGTCACACCAAACACCGTTTTCCTTGGTTGAATACCAGACTGAGTGTGTTTTCCAAATAAAGGCTAATGTTGTCATATGTCTGCTCCTGAGAGGCTTTCAGTTTGAAAACGTGTCTTCTTGTTTCCACTGTGGCTTCATCAGTCAGTTTCACTAGTACATGAAAATAAAGTGATGTTCCACTTTTTTACCTTTTGGTTCTGACACCTTCTCAAGATACACGAGGAAAAGTGGATTCTGGGAAGTGGAGTTGTCTGGTTTCTGGATACAGTACTGTTTGATCTTTCAAGATGAAAGCCAGTTTCTTCTGATCCAGATCCGACTAATGGGGTTTTTTTTTTTAGGCTGATTTGGGAATAAAATGTTCATATATCAGCCGATCAAAGTTTTTCATGCCGAGGAGACACGTCTGTGACGACGTTGAGGAATGGCGTGCATCCACGTGTCGCATCCACGTGTCACATCAAAGATGGCGACGGCTGGTCAATGAGGCGGCAGCGGTTAAAGCCTGGGCGGAGAACGAATAACATCCGTCACGTGTGAACGACGCGACGAGGCCGTCGTGGCAAACAGGAAACTTCTTGAGTTGTTTACTTCGCAAGCTTGTCGGCTCACTGAGGTAAACCGCTGGCTGCAGGAAATACCGGCAGCTTTTCATTCTTCACTCTGTTCTGGACTGGAATGAAGGGCGGCGGAGCGCCCTCTACTGGATACTGAACATTGGATTCATGAACAATAAGTGTTAATATCAGTGTCAGTCTGCTAACTATATGTAGATTATTGATTATTGTCAAATGGCTATAATTTAAACAATCAGTCTTCTGATAAAAAAATCATTAAGCAAATAATTCCTGATGAGCAGCTGCTGTCTTTTTATTCTTTCTTTTTCTACTTTCTCGTTTCCACTTTATGTGGAAGTATGGTCAGAGTTGTGCTTGTTTATATATATATATATATATATATATATAAGCACAAATTGATGACTTCCACAGGGACCTGTGTTCACTGCTCACACACTAACGATGAACTGAATCCTCACGCGCTGCTCTACGCAATGGCTCCTCCTGCTGGCCAAACCGATCACCTCCAATGAGAATGGAGGTCAAATCAGGACAAGGCTTCTGCTCACCCTCTGGGAACGTCTACTTGGTATTCTATCATGTACTTCATCAACCAAACCCTCAGCGTGTGTCTGCGGTGCGAGACGAGGAGCGTGAGGACGTGATGCGGCGCTTCATCCACCAGTGACATCAATCGTTTCCAACACCCACAGTGTGCGTCTGCCACATTGATGACATGTGATCCATCCGGGGCGTCACGCTGTCCGTCAGTCTGAGGCCTCAGCGGGATGCTGTGACCGTTTGACCTGACAGGCTGAACCTTTCATTTGTCTCTGAGCTGCAGGACGCTCACGGTCCAGAGAGAGACACTGGGTTTGGTCCGTGACGTCTTCCAGACAGGAACAGGGAGAACCAGGACATGATGACAGGGCTCCATGTCTTTCCTTAAAGTACAGTTGATCTCAATGTTTCAGTAATTCAGCTGGTGGTTCTAGTTCTTGGCCTAGGCCTTGGTTTGCCCTCAGTACGGACTGTCAGGCTGTCTCCCAGCACCTTGTGGTCAGCAGTGTCTTGTGAAGCGTTTCAGCCTTCACATCACTCATAAACCTGCTCAGTGATCACAGTCGTTACAGAACCGCGGTGGGAGCCTGCAAGTCAAGACTGAGGGTAGTAAAAAAAAAAGCCTCAGAGATTAAAGTTGACTGATTAAACCTGAAGGGTTGTCTGAAGAGGGCAAGACATGTCCAGGCCTTCTCTTCGTGCTCAGGCTTTGGTCACTGATTCTTTTGTTTTCATACTTACGTAACATTTGATTTTTCTCGATTATCTGAAACATAACAACTGGCTCAAGTTGTCACCCACTAAAAAACATCTGTTTTACCCTCTATAAATGAACAGGTTGTCACTTTTAGAATAGATTTTTAAACAAGTTTCACTAGAACTCACTTTATAGACCAGCACCTTCATCGACTGTCTGACAGAAAACAAACTTTAGTGAAGATTAATTAAATATTCCTATGAAGAGAAAAAGAAAGATGGCGAATCCTTAAAAGCTTTTTTTATGTTTTAATATCGAGCTGATTTTAAATTTGAATGTAATGTGCCAAAACGATACTGATAAAGACATACACACACAAAATACACTTACTGCACAATTTTGTCTTTGGTTTTAATGAATTAAAGACACATGTGTTAAAAATAAGCCAGGGGGGACTTTGTGAAAGGGTTGAGGCAGAACATTCTGCAGTGAATCAGGAGCCGCGACTGATGAACTGAATCAAAGTCGTTTAACAGTTCATTTGATTGATGTTAATGCTGGACGACGCTGCTGCTGCACAACCGTCATCACGTCTGTCCACTGTGGTCAGCCTGAGGCTGGAACCAGCGTGAGCAGACAATAAGGACAATGATGACGGCAGGTCAGATTCCTCTCAGGGCAGGGGAGCAGATCCAAGATTTACCCTGGTAGAGACCTACACTTTTACATTTGGGACTATTTGGAGCAATCTTAGAAACACTACTAGATTTCAATTATATCTGATAAAGAAGGTCTTCCAACTGAACTTGTATTTACATTAAAAAAATAAATAAAAAAACCTCGATAGGCTAAAATTGTCATTATGTAACTTTGAAAAATGTTCACAATTGGTTCTACAACTTAAACACTGGATTTCCTACAAGTGTCACTGCAATGCCAAATACAAAAAAGACAGGTTTTATAATAGATTGTTTTTTATTTTGAATATTTGACACCTTTTTGTTTAATTTACACAACTTTAATTCACTTACTTCATCTTTTCTTCATCTCCATCAAGATTTTTGTCCCCAGTTTTTCATGTAAAATTCAATCTTACCGTTTATTTGAAGATTTCTGAAGTGAGCAAAGAGTTTGAAGTTGTGATCGTCTGCTGCAAAAAAATTGAGTTTTTTAAAGTGATCTGTTTTCAAATTATTACTTTACAATGTTTATTAATTAAAAAAAAAGGTCACGTGGTTACTTGCTCAACAAACTTCTATGTCTCTCTCTCTCTCTCTCTCTCTCTCTCTCTCTCTCTCTCCAGGTGTCTGATATGTTACCTGGATCCGGAGGTGGAAAGAGTACTAAAATATTGTACTCGAGTACATTAGCTTTGATAAACGTTTATACAAGTACAAGTGAAAGTCTAAAAATATACTGAAGAGACAGTAAAAAGTAGCTCATATAAAAGGTATAGTCAGAATAAGTTACTTAGTTACTTAGTTTGTTTGCGTTGGATCTTATCGTGACATTGCTTTGTTCTCCATCTTTCACTGCAGTATTTCCACGGGACAATATTTTAAATGTAATCACTTTAATTAAACTAAATTTCTAGTCATGTGAGTAAATGGTATTTGTTCCTTTCCACCTCCTCCTGGATCTGCTTTGGTTAGTTTGTGGCAGAAGAAAGATAGAAAGATATATAGTGGAAAGAAAGAAAGAAAGGAAGAAAGAAAGGAAGAAAGAAGGAAAGAAAGAAAGAAAGAAAGAAAGGAAGAAGGAAAGAAGGAAAGAAAGAAAGAAAGGAAGAAAGAAGGAAAGAAAGAAAGGAAGAAATAAGGAAAGAAAGAAAGGAAGAAGGAAAGAAGGAAAGAAAGAAAGAAGGAAAGAAAGAAAGAAGGAAAGAAAGAAAGGAAGAAATAAGGAAAGAAAGAAAGAAAGAAAGGAAGAAGGAAAGAAGGAAAGAAAGAAAGGAAGAAATAAGGAAAGAAAGAAAGAAAGAAAGAAAGGAAGAAGGAAAGAAAGAAAGAAAGAAAGGAAGAAAGAAGGAAGGAAAGAAAGAAAGAAAGAAAGAAAGAAAGGAAGAAAGAAGGAAAGGAAGAAGGAAAGAAAGAAAGAAAGAAAGAAAGGAAGAAGGAAAGAAAGAAAGAAAGAAAGAAAGAAAGGAAGAAAGAAGGAAAGAAAGAAAGGAAGGAAAGAAAGAAAGAAAGAAAGAAAGAAAGGAAGAAAGAAGGAAAGAAAGAAAGGAAGGAAAGAAAGAAAGAAAGAAAGAAGGAAAGAAAGAAAGAAAGAAAGAAAGAAAGAAAGAAAGAAGGAAAGAAAGAAAGAAAGAAAGAAAGAAGGAAAGAAAGAAAGGAAGAAAGAAGGAAAGAAAGCAAGCAGTGCACACAGCAGCACTTCACTGTCACACTTTATTGAGGATCACCTTCCATTTGGCAACATTATATAAGTGAATTCAAACAAACTAGTAAAGCTCAGCGGAATAAACGATGAGTCGGCGGTTTGAACTGAGGAATCTCAGCTTCAGCTCTAAAACTAAACATGAGGCTTGAAATCAGCGAGCAGGCAGCAGAAAGTAAAACATGCTACAATACAATCCATCTATTCCTTTAAATAAAATGACAAACAAAGAGAACTCAGCCCAGAAGTCGCAGTGAAATGTTGACTTCTTTTGACCTGGAGGTGGTGAAACGAGCAGAAGCACCTTCCTGTTTGACCTCTTTGGCTTCTGGTGGCTTCAGTCTGAACCTCAGTGGCCACGAGGAACATCTGGAGGAAGACAAACTCCTCGTTTCCAAACTAAATCCAACAGTGACGGTGGAGCCGGAGGTTTTTAAAGTCTCTTATTAGAATAAACGCAGCTTTTCCTAAAAATCAGTCCATTGATATCATCAGGAGGACGTTTGTGAAGAGAGTGCTGTCATAGTTTTGAAGTGGATTAAATATAGAACACTTTCAATCTATTTGAGATTATTTAGGCGCTTTTGACCTGAGTGGTTTGTCAGAGCGAGTTACATTTCAGATTATCTGGATTTTTCTCTACTTTATGTTTCCTGTAGCCCTTCTTTCAAATGTCAAGTTTCAAATGGGGAAACTAAAAAAAAATTGTGATCCAAAAGGCGATATGTCATTTCTAATGGTTTTTCCCATATTGAATAAAGGTTAAATGTTCACGACCCTCAACCATGTTGTAGTCATTGTCTTTTCACTTTTATTTCATTCACTTCTCTTTTTGTTTTGATTAATATATTAATTGAAAAGTTTTGAAAGTGATTTAATGGCAACATCTGCCCAGTCTTGATAGTCTGCAGCTGTCACACCAGTTAAACATGGAGTGTTGCACTGAAACTTTTTTTATTTTTTTTGTGTCCATTAAAGAAATACATGTGTTGAAAGTGTAACTTTAAATAAAATAATCAATAGCTTTTCCTAAGAAATGAAGTCATCTCCCACACGTTTCCTGTTGCTGCCCCCTGTCGGTAGAGATGTGAGAAAACAACTGCACTTATTGCGGATTAAAGTTCAATTGTGAATCGACCCAGAAACTGAAATGCAAAAGGTTTGACTGGACTGTGACCAGAGCTGGAAGTAGAAAGAAGAAGTGGCTTAAAGTGCAACTGAAATCAAATGACCCTCGTCACGATCAACAATAACTTCCTGTTGGGCTGGTGTTTTGGTGGTTATTGCTCTGATAGGACTCTAAAGGGTTAATCCATTAACAAGGCGCGCTGCTCACGCTGCAGAGCCTCGCTGCTCTGACGCGTCACTACTCATTCATTTGAAGCGTCCCTTCTCCCACCTGTTTACTGGAAAACGTCTTCTTATGGCTTTATTTTAAAAACATGTGCAAATCTAAGTTTGACGAACTCAAAGCAGACAAAGCCTCTGTGGTTGATGGAACAGACTTTAGAGTTGGAAGCCTCCAGTATCTGATCTGAGCTGACGAGAGAAGCTGGCAACCTGGACTCACGCTGCAGAAGCCAAACCAACACAGATCATCTGCAGGGAGGACGAGGGAGCGAAACACACTCACACACAAAAGTCGTCTCCTAAAAAATGGACAGAATTCATTCTCTCGCATTATTAGAAACCTTTTCTCATATACAAGCTTGTATATTCAACAGCGTCACTCAGGTCATCAATATAAGGAGCAAAAATACTTGACAATTAATCTCTTTTTATAGGAATCAAGACATAGAAATGTGTAAAAACCTTCACGTCAGTGTTACAATATCCCAAAATATCAAAATAAAGCAGCTCTCCTACCGCCTGGTTGATCCTAATAGTGCAGTAGGACACCCGTACGTCACGTGGGGGCTCGTTGTGTTTACAACCTGTTGCAGCCATTCACTTGAAGCACTTTGAAGCAGTTTCCACACTGGATCACATGAAGCACATCTTCCTGGTGGCCTCACCACATCAACACAGGCTGCCAGCCAAAAAGCGATCAAGCACGCCATGCACTCATTCTCATGATGCCGTCTGCCATCACGAGCTTCTCAAGTCTTCTAAAAGTCCCACGTCATACAGTTTTTTTTTGTTTTTTTTTATAATTTCAGAATTTCCTCCAGTCTAAAAGTCTCTCTAGTGGCTGAGAACAGGATGTGTCTGTGTCTGTCCCGATTCCAGGACTGACTCAGGAGAAAAGATTTCCGGTGTTTCGGATTAAGTGGTTTCCCTGTTAACTGGTGACTCTTTAGCATCCCTTGTTGCTGCTAATGACGGACGTTAAAAACCTGACAGACATCCATAGCCATCCTGACGAACGCCATTGAACTCTGGTTTACTCATTTAGATGTTCATCTTTTTTTTTTTTTTTGTTTGTTTCTCTGTGTTTCTTTTTTTTTTGTATATGTTCAGAAATAAAGTAAATAAATGGTGAATGGACTTCATTTGTATAGTGCCTTTTTTCAACCGTGTGAGCGGTCCCAAATAAATAAATAAATAAATAAATAAATAAATAAAACTAGCAGCAACAACGAATGCCAAAGGAAGTTGGTCACCATTTAACAAGGAAACCAGTTCATTTGAAACACCGGTACAATGTGCTAATGTTAATGGTGGATTTCTCACCCTAACCCATATAAACGCCGTCGTTCAACCAGTTCGAACCAGAATGTGACCCAGAAGAAGAAGAAGAAGGCCCAGAAGATGAAGAGTTAAATATATTGTGTCGGAATAAATTACTTAGTTTGGTCGTTGTGTTGTTATAGTTACTACTAGCTAATGCTAACTCCTGCTAACTGTTGTGGTTTTTCACGTTATATTGAATGTATTCAGTATAGTGGTAAAGCAGAGCTCCACTACCAGAGGAAATGGTTGTTTCCCCTCATGACATCATGAAGGGAAAATCTCTGATTCTCCTGTATGAGCACACCTTCCATTAAAAGTGGAGAAAGTGAGGGAGAGGACAGACTTTCCTCACTTCTGGGGCTTCATACACAGACTCTGGGGACACACGTTACTGTTAGAAAACCATTAAAGTTAATTTTATATGATTATAAACGTTTCACGAGGAACAGCATGTAGGAAGCGATTCCAAGAGGATGAATAAAGAAAAGAGTCAATCAGTTGCTTGCATTGTTCTGCCTGGACGTTCTGAACGCTATTGATCATTTGCTCAGTAAAACCTCAGACTCTACGCAGTGATTTTCTAAATCTCAGTGGCACCTTTAAAAATGCACAAAACCCCCAACAGCTCAATCCGCTAATGCCGTTTTTTTCAAGTTCCTCTCAGATTCCAGAGGTCAGAATGGCGGCGATCACTGCGTATCACTGTCTTGCACAGAAACAGTGTTTCCATGCCTTTGAAGCGACTGCTTGAACATTTCTCAGTGTGTCCAGGTTGTGGCAGCGGGAGCGTCCGTCTCGGGACAGACGGAGACACTTCAGGGAAATTTAGCGACACATTTTGATTCAAGCGAACGACATCAGCCTAAACCTTGGAAGGAACATATCAGATGGCGTTTGGGGAATCACTGCATCACACGTCAGTCATAGAAATCAACAAACAGCACTAATAGCGTAGTAGCGGCACAATTCATCAACATGTAGAAATCAAGGTGCTCTAAATATCAAATATAGAGGTGGAAAGCTTTAAATGTGCTCATTGGTTAAAATATCGTCGTCAGTTCTTGTGACGTGGCGTCCGTGTGTCCGGCGTGCCAGAGGGGGTCAAAGGTCGCCGTCACCGAGAGAAACTAGAGTGTTCTTTCCCTGCAGCGTCCGCAGGAAGTCCAGCGGCGACACGGAACCTTTGACACACTCTGCAGACTCACAGGACTCTTTGATCATCCTGGACGGGGGGACGGGGGGGACAGAGGACGGGGGGACGGGGGACCTCATGGGCATTTCTCACTCCTTCTTCTGATTGGCGAGCAGGGAGGCCTCCCACCGCTCCGCCATGGTGTTCTGCCGTCGAGGCGCCGAAGAGAGGGAAGAGGGGAACTGGAGGGAGGGGGGGGGAGATTCAGCTGAACCACTGGAGCAAAGACACATGGACGGAGCGGTGGATGGATGGACGGACGGAGAAAAGGGGAAAAATGGATGAGTGTGTGAAGGTGTGGAGGGAAAATGAAGCGATCGAGCCACGTGATGGTGTAATTTGCCAAATTGTGAACCGGAGGATTTGATGTGCGATCAATCCAGCTGATTGACCGATCAGAAAGTTCACAATCGATAAGAAGCAAACGAATGGAGGGGCGGAAAAACAAAACCAATTATCCAAGATTGGAAATCATAAGAGACAGAACAGAATAATGTGAAGACACATGAGTGCAGTGAAACCGTCACTTTCAGGAAGAGAAACGATCCAAACACACAACATAACACATTTTCTCAATACGTGAAGTGTCACTTAACTTCTACAAAATAGAAAACATCTCTAAAGGTCGATCAGAGGGAGTTTCTATCTGTACATTTAACAGAGATGTCCATATAAACATCTGAACTTAAACAATGTGTATTCTTCTAATGCCTGTGAAGCACATTCACTCACCTCCACTGTCGAAATAAGTTCTATATAGACGAAGTGGAAAAACCAGTACAAGTAGATTCATTAATGCTGCAGTAGTTGATCATTAGAGAATATGGAGGTATCATTGGACTTTCACACCTGAAGCCCTTCCTGGTGCTGCTGGGACTGAAGTCCAGGTCCCAGAGGCTCCGTGACGGGTCTTCAGCCACGACTGCAGTGACTGAGCTCAGCTTTTCTATAACTTACAGTATTACACTCAGGTACTTCATGTGAGTACGAGTACTGAGGTTTTCCAGCCGGCCAGCCAGTCTGGAGGTTTTGTAAATCCAGCATCTGGTCTGCTCTTAGTCCAGTAAGAACCAACGCTGCTGCTCTTATTGTGATGAGAGATTTGAGCTCTTATTTGAATACTTCTGTGTGTATGTGATGCTACTCTTAGTAAATCACCTGCAACGTTCAAAATAAAAGCACAATCTTTTTGCATGAACGTGTGATTTAGCTCCAGATCCAAACCCAGTTCAAGTCACTGTATTTTATTTAATACTTTATCTAAAGAAAACATTTATTTATTAGTCAAAGACTCAATAATGATCACTTACTGTAGTGTTAATGAAGGCTCTGCCTCCTTCTCTGGTCGAGTCGTCAACACACTAATTTATTTAAAATTGTCACTCAAACCCAGTTTGGATCAGATCCAAACTGGGTTCTACAGACTCACTGCTGCCCCCTGGAGGCACAAATAGGCATTTCATCAAACCTTACTGCATCCTTAAAACTATGGAGTTATATTTGTGCCAAAATTCTGAGCGAGCGATGGGAAAATTTTAGCGCAAAATTTTTTATTGTGCAAGCGCACTAATAGCATTTTCAGGAAATATTTAAATTGCGCAAAGAAAAACTTGAGATTGCGCTCAAAAATCATTTCTGCGCTCAGATTCTTCCTCTGCGCTCAACCTCTCTCTCTCTCTCTCTCTCTCTCTCTGTCTCTCGCTCGCTCAAATCTCTCCACCTCCGCTCAAGTTCTGCTGTGCGCTCGCTCAAAATGTGCAAAGCCCAAATGTGACAGACACGGTTGTCCACCAATCACAGAAATTGGGGGCGGGCGTTGAATTCTGATTGGTTACTTTGGATTCTGGAAGTGCCTCATAACCAATGAAGAAGAAGAAGAAGAAGAAGAAGAAGAAGAGGGACAAACAAACTGCGAGGGAAAACAGAAATAAGGAAAACTAAATAATGATCCTGGATTACAACATGCAGTGTGCTTACACAATTAATTTTTTGGCGCTCAAATATTCCCATCGCTCGCTCAGAATTTTGGCACAATATAACCCCATATAAAACCAATACCAGTGTGTGTGTGTGTGTGTGTGTGTGTGTGTGTGTGTGTGTGTGTGTGTGTGTGTGTGTGTGTGTGTGTGTGTGTGTGTGAGCCAACCTTGTGGTCACAAGACAAACTGGATCGTTCCATTTTGCGGGTCCTGGAGGGGGAGGACGGGGAGGACACACATCTGTCTGGGACCTCTGGAACTGAAACAACAAAACCAAAACTCCATTCACACTCAAAAGTCCAAAATCAGACGACTTCTGACTTTTTCCTCGATCCTCTTTTAAACTAAATGAATAAAATGTCAATTTCAGAAGGCTTGAAGTGAAACGTAAACACAAAAGCAGAGTGAAGTTTGGAGCTGCGGTGGAGCGTCTCCATGACAACTCAGAGAAACCACATGAACAGGATTCACGCGACTTCATCTTCACACACCACTTCAAATTCTGTGACGTTTCACTAACAACCGTTTGTTGTGATCCTGAAGAATATTTGACATTATTGTGAAGGGGCTTTACAGTAAAGGTTAAAGGTCATGGAGCACAAGGTGTGCAGCGCTGCATTATGTAATAATGGTGCAATATGTAATAACATCAAACATTTTCACGTCATTATGTGCTAAATTACATTTTGTAATAATTTTGTTATTACAAAATTTTTGTGTTCCACTTTTTTTTCTGAAAATGTAATAATATGGTGCATTATGTAATAGATTTAGACCTTTATACATAGACATGATTCCATGTTTAAAGATGATATTCAGCTGGAGGACAATTCTGTCCCTCTCTGCTTCTGCTCATGTCCCAACAGAACAATGGCAGAACGCCGGGCTCTAAATCAGGTGTGACTTTCTATATCCGCCACTGTGGTGGATGTTTAAAGCTACAAGCAGATCAGTATTTCCACCTGCCATTTCTATTTTCTGGAAGAAATGAAAGCAGACTGTTGGTGCCACTTTAATCATTGAACCTGCATTTTGGAACCACTGCTGCAATATGTAGCAGGTTATTACATATTGCAGCATTATTCCACAATGTGCAGACGCACAGCAGCACACTGGGCGGGGGAGATGGGAGTCATTGTTTAATATTGTGCTTTATGTCAATTAGTGAGAATCAAATCTGCTGAACATCAACCTGGACGGGACAATGTGTGTTCTGTGGCTCCGTACCAGTGAAGCTGATGTTGTCGCTGAGGCCGGGCGACACCAGCACGGTGTCGTAGCGCTCCCTCCCTCTCCTCCCCTGCTCCTCCTTCTTCCTCCTCCACATGTCCTCCCTCTGCCGCCTCCACTCCTCCTCCCTCTGCCGCACCAGGCGGATCTCCCTCTCCACCAGCGACTGGCTGCTGAGAGAGCGCAGCTTGAAGAAGGGGTTGGAGGTGAAGGTGCTCTCCTGCGGCGCCGCCGCCGCCGCCGCCGCCACCGCCGCCGGCCCGGAGCTCAGGCAGAACTCGGAGGCGCTGCGGATGATGAGGTTGGAGGTCTCCACCACGATCACGTTGGCCGGGGGCGCGTCCTGGCCGGACGGCCAGTCGGGGAGGCCGCCGATGGCGGTGGAGAGGAGGCGGCTCCTGGAGGCGGCGCCGGAGGAGTCGGGCTCCAGGATGATGACGTTGTTGGCCGTCAGCTCGTGGTACGTGGGTCTGGGGAGGGAGGAGGAGCAGGGGGGGGAAGGAGAGATGGAGAGAGTCGGGGTCCGGCAGGCCGGAGGTCTGGGTGGAGATCGTCCGGTCTGCAGGCTGGACGGCCTGAACGCAGAGCAAAGAGAGAAAAAAACACGCCGGTTTCACTTCAGAGTGAAGAGACGTGGTGACATCAGAGTGACGCCTCCGCAACATCAACGCTTAAATAAAGTTTCTCCTTCAGGAAGGACGTGGCCTCTCCTTCATTCACCTTCAGCGTGTCCGTCCGTCTCTCATGAAGGGAACCAGGACACGCTGCTGTGCACCTTCATACAGATTAGCTCTGCTGGGATCAGCTGAATGTTAGGCTAAGCCCCGCCTCCCTTAGTTACTGTTGCTAAGGCGGACAAGCTGCAGGTGACTGCAGTTACAGTTTTTCTCGACATCAACAGTGTTTATGAGTTTCACTGGTGTCAGCGACGCTAGCTAGTCAAGTAGCTCGTTGGCTAACCACACAGTGAAGCTGGTAACGTGCTACTAAGTAACTAAGTTACTAAGTATTGTGTTACTCTCAGATGACCACATTTCTCTGTGACAATCAATTTCTTACTATTTCGAAACCAGTAGGATTAGACCTTGTCAGATTAACTGCATTACTATTGTACACACACACACACACACACACACACACACACACACACACACACACACACACACACACACACACACACACACACACACACACACACACACACTCTTTAACCAATCACAGGCCACTTCACTCAAATGTTACACTGTTGTTGTGATTTTCCTCTGTCTGATTGTATTAAATACACACCTGATGGATTTTAAACAAGGTCGCTTTACTCCCCAAACAAATGATGGTGTGTCACATGAAAATAGTGGCTCTGAGATCGGAAACCTGATGCAAACTTCAAGATTCTTTCTTGAGTCAATATGTCCATTTTCAGTTTCTGCATTGGTTCCTCAAAGATGAGTGAAAACAACAGACACACTCCCCTGAAGCCCCTGAAGGCTCTAACATGGTCCATGACAACCCTCCCTGGAGACCACGGGCCATGACACTTTAATAGAAATGAGAATTCTGAAGGTTTTCCTTTTACTTGCTGTTAGTTTAATAATTGAAATGTTATCAATCATCAAGCATAAACTGTTCATGAGTGTGTTTTGTTTTGTTTCCTTAAACAGCGTAAAGATGTTAAACAGGACAGATTGTATTGTATATTGTACTACTACTACTACTACTACTACTACTACCAGTACTACCACTACTACTACTACTACCACTACCACAACCAGTACTACTACTACTACAACTACTACTACTACCAGTACTACTACTACTACTACTACTACAACTACTACCACTACCAGTACTACTACTACTACTACTACAACTACTACCACTACCAGTACTACTACTACTACTACTACTACTACTACTACTACTACTACTACTACTACTACTACTACCAATACTACTACTACTACAACTACTACCACTACCACAACCAGTACTACTACTACTACAACTACTACTACTACCAGTACTACTACTACTACTACAACTACTACCACTACCAGTACTACTACTACTACTACTACTACTACTACTACTACTACTACTACTACAACTACTACTACCAATACTACTACTACTACCACTACTACTACTACTACCACTACCACAACCAGTACTACTACTACTACAACTACTACTACTACCAGTACTACTACTACTACTACAACTACTACCACTACCAGTACTACTACTACTACTACTACTACTACTACAACTACTACTACCAATACTACTACTACTACAACTACTACCACTACCAGTACTACCAGTACTACCACTACTACAACTACTACCACTACTACTACTACTACTACTACTACTACTACCACTACCACAACCAGTACTACTACTACTACAACTACTACCAGTACTACTACTACTACTACAACTACTACCACTACCAGTACTACTACTACTACTACTACTACTACTACTACTACTACTACTACTACTACTACTACAACTACTACTACCAATACTACTACTACTACAACTACTACCACTACCAGTACTACCAGTACTACCACTACTACAACTACTACCACTACTACTACTACCACTACTACTACTACTACTACTACTACTACTACTACCACTACCAATACTACTACTACTACTACAACTACTACCACTACCAGTACTACCAGTACTACCACTACTACAACTACTACCACTACTACTACTACTACTACTACTACAACTACTACTACCAATACTACTACTACTACAACTACTACCACTACCAGTACTACCAGTACTACCACTACTACAACTACTACTACTACTACCACTACTACTACTACTACTAATAATACAGATTTTTTACAGTGCAGGTTACATTAAAACAAGCTGCAGGCAGGTTGTGTTTCCAGCTCAGTGGGCCGGCGGCGGACAGCAGCGGTGTTACGTGTGTTTTGGTCACCTGGCTATGTTGAGCCCCTGAGCGATCCTGCCCCTCTCCCGGCGGTGCTGCTCCTCTCTCTCCAGAGTCAGTCTGATCTCTCGCTCCACGGCGGTCTCCGGCTCCTCGGGGGGGCTGCGGTAGGACGGGTCGTCCAGCCCGGAGTCCTCCGAGCTGGGAGACAGCGTGGAGGACAAGGGGGGCTCCCGGGCCGCGGGGGGCTGCACCTCCCTGGGAGGAAGCCGAGCAGGAGCAGAGTGGTGATACCGACAAACCCGAAGGTGTGGACGAGTGGACGTGGACGTGGTACCTGTGTTTGAGCCGCGGGCTGCGGGCGGGCGGATACAGCGAGGAGTGCGTCCCCTGGAAACTCCCCTGAGCTCTCAGGCCCGGTTTGGGGGTGGGGTGACCTTTGACCTCCGCCTCCATCTTCTTCCACTGCTTGCGTGCCAGCATGAAGTCCACGTGCTCGGTGGAGACGTTCTCACTGCGCATCTCCTGGGGGACGCAGAAATCTAGCGGGAACTGAATCATTCACAATAAGATAGAATTAAAGCTGGAATCATTATTAGTATTAGTTTTGGGGGTTTATTTCTTTACGCAATGACTGTTGGAGACGACGGGGCCGTAGAGGTCAGACAGACCCCAGGGGTCAGTGTTGGGGTCACAACTCTTCAATGTGTATATCAATGATATTTCTAAAGTATCGCGGGATCTAAAACGTATTCTGACAACACTAATATATTCTACAGTAGTGGTAATTATAACGAGCCTGTGCACACTGTGAACAAGGAACTTAATATAATTATTTTCAAATAGATGGAAATAAATAAATAATCTTTTAACATGCAAAAACTGAATGCAATCATATTCAGCAGTCTGAAAAGGAATCCTGAACTGCAACTAATTATTGAAAATATAAATGAGAATACATTGTTGGGAGTTATATTTGATCATAAACTGTCATAGAAACACGTCAGACACATAAAAACATAATTCACCACCACCAATCCATTCATCATGTTCCAGAAAGGAGCGGTGCAGATCATTACAAGCTTCAGATCACTCACAACTTGTTTATTCAGTCAAAACTGCTCCAGTTTAAGGATCTTGTAAACTATAATATCAATATCTTTATATAAAGCCTTCAACAAATGACGACCCACTAATGTACAGCATTTCTCTACAGCTCCTGACAGTCCAGAATGTGAGAGGGTGTGGAGAGTTTCCACCTCCTGGAGCTCCAGCCACTCAGAAAGGTTTTTATGTTTCCGTATGTGGAGTCAAACTTTGGAACAAACTGGGAGTACAAATCAAGTAACGTCAACCTATTGACAGATTGAAACTGATGCTACTGTTGTTGATATGTTCTTGTTCCACTTCACATTTTATGTTCAATGTGAACTTTATTTTTGCCTGAAATCAACCAACCAATCAATCGAAAGATAAATAGATAAATAAACAGCTAGATGGTAAATAAACAAATAAATAAATAAATTATACAAAGTAATATGTGAGAAGTCTAGTGAATAATGCCTCTGGTTCATTAGAAAACTAATATTTTGCTCCGTCCACACTGAGGATTCACATTCCAAGGCTTCCTTAAGTGACTTCCCAGTAATATTTCAGTGTCCTGTCGGCGAGTGTTTTCTTTTGAAGAAGTTAAAATGTTTAATATCGGGTTAATGTTGGGTACTGTTGGATTTGCAGCTCATGAATCACACTTCACTTCCCCGATGATTCACTAATGAGCCTGAAGTCATTCCTTGTGATGGACACTGACCCCCGCAGGCTGGAAACAATCATCCACACACCGTCATTTGGTCCTTTAAACTACTTTGCTTGATTATTTTCCCTAATAAACCAGATTTATTTAAGACTACTGGCCACACTGACATGTACATGTGTTGTTTGTTTACAACTCTTAAGTACAGAACGAGTGGAGGCGGCGTCTTAGTGCCACGTATAAACAAGGGCAGTTCAGTGTGTGCACCTGACGACTAAATATATATATATATAGCATAAATAATGCCATTTGAAGTGGAGCCTGTCCGTCATGTAGCCGATCAGACTGGAGCTGGACTGGATGTTCTCTCTATTAACATGTTTGCTCACTACTGATATTTGTATCCAGAAACATAACGCCTCTCAATAATAATGAGGCCAACATTTTAATTGACTTTTTTAGGAATACATTACACACTGCTCCTTTGGTAATGTTCCTCCGGGGAAAGAAAATATTAGAGAGGAAAATGAGGCCAACCAAGATGTTTACAATGTGAACTGTGTGCTGCAGATATATTACAGTTACAGTTACCACACAGAACAAAACACCCAGAAACCAACACAACTACCAGTGTGTGTGTGTGTGTGTGTGTGTGTGTGTGTGTGTGTGTGTGTGTGTGTGTGTGTGTGTGTGTGTGTGTGTGTGTGTGTGTGTGTGTGTGTGTGTGCAGACCACACCCTGAAGGAGGAAAAACACTTTGCCTTCATGGATTTAGAATATTGTTGTGTTTTCCAGGTTACATCAAAGAGAATGAGTTTTCTCTCATCTGTTGATTTAAAACATCTTCATCTCTTTCATGTTTCATTTTGGACACTTTCTGTGTTCGACTCCTTCTTGAACTGGTTCTGTTCTGACTTTATAAAAGATCAGCTCCCATATTGTGTTCTTTTCTTTAGTTGTTCATTATTTTTTAGGCCAAATTCAGATTGATCTGCGTTACATTTTGATGTGTTGTCTCCCTCCACCGACACGTCTTGACTTCATGGGTTCACACTGTTCTCATGTGGGCTGGAGGGAAGGAGTGGAAGGTTCCAGCAGTGGTTCTTGAGTGGAATGTGTGCAGACGTACCTTCCTGTCCGGGTCGGTGGAGCTGGCAGTGGAACTGACGGAGGGAGACCTGGGGAAAGCGTCCCTCCCCCTCCTCTGCTCCCCGTCCTCCTCCCTGCCTCCCCTCCGCTCCTCCTGCTCCGCCTCCTTCTGCTCCACCGCGGTCGTCTCCATGCCGACCCCATCCTCCGTCTCTCTCCTCTCCTCTCTCTCCGGCTCTCCCTCGTCGCCTTGCTCCGCGCCGCCGAGGTTCTCCAGCCAGGGTTCCTCCCCGGCCTCGCTGTCCGAGTACACCATGGCCAGCTCTGCCTGCAGGCAGCGGCCCAGGTCGCCTGCACCCAGCAGGTCGTGGCCCCAGGGCTCCGGCAGCCCGGCGCCGGGGGGGAGGGGGGAGGAGGAGGAGGAGGCGTCCTCGGAGGGGCGACACATCAGAGAGTCGCCGTGGAACAGCAGGTCCAGTGCAGCGCCGTCTCTCTCCTCTGGGGCTCTTCCTTCTCTCCAGTCCTCACTCGTGCCTCCTCGTCCTCCGTCCTCTCCCTCGATTTCTCTCTTCCCCAGATCCTCAGGCTTCGTCTCTCCTCCTTTCCCGTCCTCTCCTTCCACTCTCCCTCTATCCTCATCTTTCATCTGGACTTCCCTCCGGCCCTCGTCCTCCCCCTCGGTCTCTCCCCTCCATTCTTCTTCCCCGTCTATTTCCCCTCTGCCCTCGTCCTGCCCCTCGATTTCCCCCCTCCCTTCGTCCGCCGCCGCTTCTCCTCCCTCGCTCTCGCCTCCCCTCTGTGCTCCCTTCTCCCCTCCAATCTCAAACACCAGGTAGTCGCACTCGTCTCCTTTCCCGTACTCTCCGTCCGCCGCCTCCTTCCCCTCCTTCCCCGCCCCCTGGAGGTCCGGCTGATCCTGGATCTGGTAGCTGAAGAAGTTGTCTCTCTCCAGGTCTGCGAGTGGCGGCGATGAGCTGATCTCCATGGTTACCGGCTCTGCTGGCGGCGTGCGAGGGTCGTTCGCCAGGTGGCTGGGGTCGTCGTCGTCGTCGTCGTGGTTACCGTCGGCGAGCTCAGGTGTTCTCCTCAGACCGGCTGTAGCTCTCTGTGGAAACGTGCCATCGTGAGTTACTGCCAGTTATTTTGTTCACTGGCCTTTTAAACAAGACGACAACATTCAGTGAGATCACACCTGGTGGAAGCAGGCCAATGATCACCATCGCTCTATTGTTTTAACATTATAACGTCAATGAGAGGCTTTTCTTCTTCAATCTGACTTTTTGTTTTCAGCACAGCAGAGGAGCCTCTAGCAGACGTAAAGCCACACAGCTGGACACCAACGTTTCCCTGCAGCTGCTGAATGATTGTGTAAATGTGAAGTCAAGATGATTCTGCTATTCATTCTCCACCACCGCAGCGTCTCAGAGTACTGTCATTTCTGGACTATTGATTGTTATATAAGCCACACCCACCAGATTTATAAAGAAAAACTAAATTGTACAAATATAAGTCGCACTTGTCTATAAGCCACAGGTTTCCATGTTATAACAGGGCATGAAGGTATCGGTTTTTTAAATGAAAAAACAAGTTTTATACAGTGAAAGGCACTTTCAGGGAGAGAGAGAGAGAGAGAGAGAGAGAGAGAGAGAGAGAGCAAGTGAATTACAGCAAAAATACACAAACACTGAGGTTTTATCTCTGTTGATAAAGTATTTGATCAGTTATTTCCTGATTGTGATTCTGAGGAGGAAGATCTTCCTCTGAGCAGGACTAATGCTCAGCCAGCAGGTCGGAGTTACGTGATGCACCTGAACGCATCACCCATGTATCAGTATGACGCTCGTTTACCTGTAAAAATGCATAAATTAGCTGCGTGATTATTTAAGTCGCCGGGTTCAAAAAATGTGAAATAAGTAGCGGCTTAAAGACTAAAAATTACGGTATTTATAAATTAAAGCTGCGAATAGCATCAAACGGGTCTTCGCACATGCGCACAAGGCGGGACGTGGTGCATGTTGAGGTTTAATGGATGTCAGAGTACAATGGAAATGTGGGATAACAACAGTATGTCAAGGCACATTTGTGATTCCCCAGGTGGCGCTATGACTGTGAAGGTTCAGGCTGACGGCAGCATGTCGAGCCGTTAAACATCACTTCCTGTTTCATGGGGACGTGTTGATTTTCAGCGGGCCGCCATGGCCACGCCCTTTGCCTTATTCTGAAGGTCTTCATAAGATTGTATGAAATGTAAAGTGACAGACGTCAGTGTGGTTAATCTCCACCTCCTGCTACCATCTTGTATCAAAGTACTGTGTCAGTGACAGTGATGGAGAAGTTTTAGAAAAGGAAGAATGTGAACCAGGATCTCAGCTCTTCATCCATCAGGTCCAGGTTTCACACTGACGGAGTCACAATTCAAAAAAAGAAATTGGGAAATACTTTTTTCTGTATTTATTTGATTCCTGTTGATAAAACTTTGATGAGAATGACTTTATATTGTTAATAGAGGCTACAGAGTTTCACATTTTAACGTTTTCAGGTGGTGGTGTGCCTCCAGATTTTTCCAAAAAAAAAAGTGTGCCTCGGCTCAAAAAAGGTTGAAAAACTATGGTCTAGGACTTACGCCCTCGGAGGAAATCATCACAAACATTTCACAGTTAACACCAAATGGTGGACTTCCTGTTTTCCTGTTTTGCCAGTCAGGTTCAAAATTAGAGCAATTTTATTTTGACCTGGTCTCTTTGTACCAAACAGTCCTTCAGTTCCTCATTTGTCCAAAGACATGTGGTGTGTCTCCCTCTTCTTTTTTTCATGGGCATGTACTTCTTCACTTCACCACAAATAATTCCTTCAAAGCTTCAACAGCAATAGTTGGCTAGTTGTTTTGCAGCTCACTCTCCCAGCAGATATGTCAGACATCTTCTCTGAACTATGTGCAGGTTTGATACTTGTCAGAGAAGTACTTCCTCCTCTTCCCATAGATGGGCATGTGGGGGCGGAGCCAGTCCAGCTCACACAGATACAGCAGATTCTCAATGCAGCTCCTACGATCCAAAATATTCAAATGGAGCAGAATCAAGGAAAAATTGAACACATTTTGAACACAATGTTTTTTGACCAACAAGACCATGTGGAAGTTTTGAAAAGCTGAAGAATATGATGCCTTTAAAGGAAAAAAATGGAGTCACCAGCAAAATGAAGCCACTCCTCACTAGAGTAGTTGTTAGCTGCATTTGTGAATCACATTGGTGGAATGAAAATGTTTCCTGATATTGACCTTTACAAATTCATCCCATGACGGCGCTTTTCTGTCAGCGTGTGTCCAGTCAATAGTAAAGATAACATGAAACATGTCGACCAGTTCATCACCACGCATCACGTTTGTGTATTCCCAGCATCACCTCTACGTGTCGCCAAAGCATCGACAGCTGTAGTAATGTGAGCACGCCGGCCATGAGATGAGGACTCACACTCATTTTCACGCTCATTTTCGCCTCGACACATCTGGACTTTATTATGAAAGTGAATGTATGGCATGTTTAGTGCATACGCAGCCTCTGTACATTAGGCCCCTGGTGGCAGGCGCTTCAGCAGGTCTGCCGACTGGAGGACCTGTTCAGGCACGGTTCGTACAATTTATCTGAAGGTGTGTGAAACCCCCCCCCCCCCCCCACAGTTAAAGCCTGGGCTGCTGTTTGGTCGCCACATGCAGCAGGTCGGGTCACACAACACACACAACAAGCCAATGACAGCCGGACCAGCAGGACGTCCACCAGTTTGCATTACAGTAAATGTGCACTTGCAAGTGGTGATTCCTTCCTTTTCACTAAGCACTTGCTGCTCTGAGCCTAAAAATAACAACTTACTTCAGTGGCTTATTAGCATATTTAAATGTGCTGCTGCAACTTTTGATAAATCCGCCTGAGTATCATACTTTTAATCAAACCTATGAAAACACACGACTGTGCCCAGAAACAAGAGGCTATATTTAGCTGTTGTTTCATCACATTGTGCGTGTGTGTGTGTGTGTGTGTGTGTGTGTGTGTGTGTGTGTGTGTGTGTGTGTGTGTGTAGGCAGATGGGAGAAATGAAATAGAAGGTATGTGTGAAGCGATTGTGACGCCTTCATCAATGTGTTGAGTCAAAAGGTAAAGTTAGAATTAGAACATCGGATTTTCCAGACGACATTTCACACCTGAACAAACGTCACATCTGTCAAACGATGCATCACAAAGAGCAAAAACACAAACTCTATTAAAAATCTCATTTTCCAGAATTCCAGAACCTTCTGTGAATGTGTTCCTCGGCTCTGGCCGTCGTGCTTTTAGCCTTCTTGGTTTTCTTCATCATGGCAACTGTTTCCCTGCTTTAACCAGTGAGTTCAAAGACAAAAAGAAAATGATTCACCATATTCTCTGAACTATGAGTCACTTCTTAATATGGATTACATGAACAGTGAATAAAGGATGAGCTATGGTCCAGATAAGACAGTAGTGCTCCTACACATTTTTAGGTTTTCCTTTGCAGACACAACTTTACTGCTTTGATAAAGCCTCTTACATTATTTTTGAGTGTAAACTGCTCGTCACCAAACAGCCACGTGACGCTGAAAACTAACTGCAGAAGGTAAATCAGCTGGTGGGAAGTAAATCTGCTTCAGAAGATAAATACGCATTTAAAATGAGTCCTACGATGTGATGACAAATGTATACACACACACACACACACACACGCACGCACGCACGCACGCGCGCGCACGCACGCACGCACGCACACACACACACACACACACACACACACACACACACACACACACGCAGAGTAGATATTAAAGAAATGCACATGCCTTAATATTGTTACCATGGCGGCGCTGTCTCAGCTTTGAGTGGGTTGGTGTATTACTATGGTCTGTTCCTGTAGGCATGTGCCAGTGACAGAAAGGAGGCGTTGCCATGGCAACGCTAAGTATAGATGCAGAGGCAGGCGCGGTGAGGTGTAAGTCACAATGTGAGGAGGCAAATCAAACGAGTCTCATGCGGCTAGCAGAACTCACCGTCCTCCTGGCAGCCAGGAGACGTGTTGGACGTGACGGAGCCTCAAACACAACCACGACTAACTGCATTCGCGCTTCCTGCAGCTGCCTCAGCCACACGTGTACTCCTGCTAATGTCTGTCAACACAAACCGAGCGTCGGAGCAGCTCCAACACGCTGACAGCTTTCTTTATGCCCCGACAGTCTCCAGCGACTCGCGTACATTGTGAGTGTTCATGACCTGAGTGATCGTTAAAGGACAAACCGACGGTGACGCCGGCAGACTGGCCAGAAACTGACTGGCAGGTTTCAAGCACAAGATTAAAAACCACTCAACTCAATAAAGACCAGCCCGAATCGCGACCTCTCTAAAGGACACGTAAGAATAAAGCTTCACGGCTGCAGTGCCGGAGCAACGATGACAGAAGCAAACAGGTTTTTCATGAGGCGCAATTATGTAACCAAATTATGGCGTCACTAGAAAATGAGACAAAAAACAAGAATCCTATGACAGTTTTGAAATATCTTCATATCTCCCTCACACACACACACACACACACACACACACACACACACACACACACACACACACACACACACACACACACACACACACACACACACACACACACACACACACACACGCACACACCTGTGTATTTGTCTATGTTGATATGTACAGTATGTGTATTAGACTGTGTGATATTTGTGTGGTACATGTACAGTGCATGTATCCCCAGTAGCTGTGGTTACATGGACGGAAAATAAAAATCCGACCCAATTAATTCTGCACCATATAAACACTTCAATTTGATTCCATTTGCACCGTCTGATTGAACCGCGGATGGAATCATAGCTGGTGGTACAGTCCGGTTATTGATCCCATCAGTTACATCCAGTTACTTCCTACAGTCGGACCTTTGCGTGCGTGTGTGTGAAACAACTATTTTAAACATAATAAAAGACTTCAAAATAATTGAAAGGTTTGAGAGACGTAAAAGAGTCTGTGCACATGTCACAACCCGCAAACACCACAGTGCAAAGGATTATGGGATTGATGCACTAAGTGAATGGAGTCACCTCTTAGCGGATATAAACCGGTACAACATGCCCATGACTGTATTCCTCCTTCATCTCAATAATCTGATTCTAGTGTTTGAATGAATTCAATCAGAGTGAGAAATAAGTGACTATATAAACACAGATCGTGTTACACTGTGAACTCCATGTTTCCTTAATGAGAGACTGCTAACCACTACAATGTGAATGTAAACCAAATCAGTTAAATATTGTAAAAGCAACATTACATCGCAAATAGAAAGGCTCACTGGAAAAGATCCAGATACCGATGTGAAACAACAAGCCGACGACAACATGAGCAGATGAATCCACTCAATTCACACATTCACGTGTCCATCAATTCACAGGAGTTAATGAGGAAACCTCCCAAAGCGTCGTGATCTCTCTTTTCATTTAATCATGTTGTGTAAGTGGTAAGTGGTGTTCACATCTGTTCTCCTCTCAAGCAGAAAACCAGCAGGTGAGGGTGTGTTTCACCGGTCCAGTGTAAAAAGTGAAGATCCAACCAGTTCCTTCAAACGGCACCGGTCCAAACAGATTAAATCTGACCTGGAAACAATGCAGGTGCTTCCTTTGTTTCCTGATTTGTATTCATGCCGCTCTGGGCTCTAATCCAGGCGTCTAATCACTGCCTTCTGATCTCAAACAACGACCTTTCGGATCACTGCTGGGACTCGCTGACCTTTGTCCACCGACTCGTCCTCGTTCACAAGATGAACCAAGTGAGCCCCAGATTCCTGTCTGGCCCCCCCACAGCAGCTGGAGGCCGAATTATCAGCATTATTTAATCTGTGTGTGTGTGTGTGTGTGTGTGTGTGTGTGTGTGTGTGTGTGTGTGTGTGTGTGTGTGTGTGTGTGTGTGTGTGTGTGTGTGTGTGTGTGTGTGTGTGTGTGTGTGTGTGTTGAGAGGATTACACAGCAGCTTTACCCGCCACAGATGAGTAATGGGTGGAATCATGGAGCCTCATCAGACATCTGTCCATCGTACTGCAGACCTGCTTCATCCAGATCACCTCCCCCAGACTGCACCCCACCCCCCCCTCCCCCAACACACACACACACACACACACACACACACCACCACCCCTCGGACTGATCTCTACTTCCCCAAAGCACCCCAGTGAAGCCAAACCCTGGCAGACACCCCCATTAAGACACAGGGTCCAGGTTTCTTTCACGTGACCTTTGGTGTCTCGGGACCTCACGGTGAGAGTCATTGATGAATACAACTTTTTCCCAAGCTTTTTTCTTCCCTCTCTCGTCTTGATTTTCTAAAACACAAGAGTGAAACACAAGAAAATACACCACCAATATTAAAAAACAGAAAGTCAAGGTAAGAGCGTCAGGTTCACTGGTCGACACGACAACCTGACCGGGTGCAAACATTCGTATCGGGGGATCTGATCACAAGTAACGAGACATAAAAACAAGTGTGAACCGGCACTAAAAGGCTTTGACTAAAACTACCTCCCTGGTCAGGGACGCATCTGACCACATAGACTGGACTATAAAGCAACTGCATCCCGGGACGGCGGCATTGTAAGAAAATACATCATCAGTAAACATCATCAGTGTTCTTGTTTAAGAGAAGACCTCGGTCTGAGCTACAGTCTTTCCAACTCTCCAAAGAGACTCTGCGAAAGAACGTGGCTGTCTGGAGGCCTGGACAGAAGACACCGTCCAGCACAAGCTGGACGACTCAGAACTCGAACCATTTAGTGGAAGTGACGTAGAGGAAGTAACATAATCTCAAGTGGTTCGCCTCAAAACCATGACAAGTAGAACAGTCTGCGCCGGAGCTGATCACCTGAAACACGTCAACACCAAGTCGCAGTGACAAAGCAGCAACCAAACACATCGCAACTTCAGAACCAATGTCTAGTTGGAAAAAGGTTTGATCTTGCTAAATGATCACATCTGGGCTCTGTCTGGAAACTGCTGGTGTACGAGGAGCAACAGAATCCACCTGTTCTGCTGTTAGCCACCACAGCTAGCCACGCTCTGGCTAGTTTCTGTTTTTTATGACAATTATCACACAATCTGCTTTAAATTGGCTTATTGAAGGTTTCGGGAAGTTTTAAGGAGTCCGTATACATGGTGATGAGATGCTAAATGCTAACCTCCAGAGCACTGCCTGGAGCAAAGCATCTTGACGCCAGTAAAGTTTTCCTTAAAGGCCAGTCATGGCTGTGAGGAACTGTCCACACAAGACACTGCAATCTTTTCTCTCCTCGTTGTTCCCAGAAACATTTCCGTCCACGAGTTACTATGAATAAAGCTCAAAACAATGTAGATGCATGGCCTATAGGTGGCGCTGTGCCTCTGCCACATAAACACCCCAAACAGAGAAGAAGACATGGAGAACACACAAATGTAGAGGAAGACACAGAGAATACTTCTGCTTGTCCTCGTATTCCAGAAACCCAACAATCAACTTATTAAACCAGCTAGTGTCAGTAGTAGCGCCACGTCGTTCACCAGTGTTGTTGCTATGCAACGTCGCGGGCTAAAGGTCGAGAGGTGGGGTGATGACATCAATGTTTTTCGAAAAGGTTAATTTTGTCTTTCCAAACATCAAGGCACTGCAGAATGGAACATGTTAAAAAAAAATAAAAGGTGTTGAGGCTCCTAAAGCACATGCATGATCAGCCAGAAACTGTGCGGTTCCATGAAACGGCGTTCTCGTGTGGACAGATCTTTAGCATGCACAATATCTACTGTTTGAAATACTTGAACTGTTTCACACTGGATTTCTCATTCAGAAGAGTCGACCCGTCATAATGTAGATTTTTGTCTTTAGGGAAACGAGCACGAGGATCGTGGCGTTCGGGGTTTTTATTGGTTCAATGGAAAATTGAGAGCAGGTAATACCTGGAACCCTCCCCGAGCCCCCTGTGGCGGTGCTGGACCCCCGGCCAGGAAGGTTTTCTCCAGAGAAGCACCGGCAGCAGGCGGCAGGCGGCAGGCAGCAGGCAGTAGGTGGCAGTTAGCAGTTAGCAGTTAGCAGGCGGCAGGCAGCAGTTAGCAGGCAGCAGTTAGCAGGCAGCAGTTAGCAGGCGGCAGGCAGCAGTTAGCAGGCAGCAGGCAGCAGTTAGCAGGCAGCAGGCAGCAGTTAGCAGGCAGCAGTTAGCAGGCAGCAGTTAGCAGGCAGCAGTTAGCAGGCAGCAGGCAGCAGTTAGCAGGCAGCAGGCAGCAGGCAGCAGTTAGCAGGCAGCAGGCGGCAGGCAGCAGTTAGCAGGCAGCAGGCAGCAGTTAGCAGGCAGCAGGCAGCAGGCAGCAGTTAGCAGTTAGCAGGCAGCAGTTAGCAGGCAGCAGGCAGCAGGCTACACTCAACACTACGGACAGGTCAAGTTCAAAAGAAGTGTTGCCTTGGTTTCCAGACGGTCTCCCTCTGACCGTCCACTGACATCCCACTGCCACGATCCTCCCTCTGCTCCACTTCATTCTGCACCGCCAACACTGTTACATAACGGCACCATGAAATTGGGCAAAGCACCTAAAATGGTGACGGGTAAGAGCAGGAACCGCCGCCAAGAGGAAGCCGGCTCTGATGGTGGCGCGAGCTAATCCCAAGCCTCGTCCAGAAAACACATCCGCCTCGCGAGGGGCGAGCGACCCGTACACGAGAGAGCTGCAGTCGTACATTATGACGACGACGGAGATGATGGTGATGATGATGATGATGGGTTACCTACCAACAGCTTCCAGCACAGCAGCCAGAACGAGATCATCTCCAGGCGGCCGCGGCGTGCGCATTCCTCCCGTCCTCTCCCTGACGGCAGCGCCAGCAGCCAGGCGGCCGCTCGCCGGCGCGAGGAGGACCGCATGCAAGCCGCGGCGCGCGTGTGTGTGCGTGCGTGCGTGCTTGTGTGTGTGTGTGTGTGGTGGAGAGAGGAACAGAATGACAGGAGCAGAGAGAGAGAGAGAGAGAGAGAGAGGAAGGAGGACGATATATCGATGAGCACTTTATGGTGCTGGTGAACTGGAGCAGAAGAGATGAATGCGTATTGGCAGGCAGGTGTATTGTACATCTCCCCCCCCCCCCCCCTCAAATAGAACGCCTCCCACCCCCCACTGCGCTGCATCCGGCCGTTCCCGCCCTGCAGGCTCAAACACAAATCGCCGTCCTGGGCGGTGGGCGGGAGACACGTGCAGCAGCGTCAGTCTGCTCTCTGACGGAGCAGCGATCAAACCCACCGACAGGCTGAGACACTCACCCTGACATCATCTGGCATTTTATTTCAAATGGAAGCTTTGAATTAGACATTCAGGAGAGTAAAACTGTCCCTGTTCAATGTGATTTATAGAAGAAGAGACTTGTATTCCAGACAATACGGTGAATCTGATACACTCCTATTCCCTTTTTGTTTTCTTTTTAGGGAGTTTAAGTCCTGAAAGGTGTTTTTTTTATCTCATGTGAACAAGTTCATATTATTATGGGATTTATGTTGTTTGTACAGCATAATTTACTATGAACTCATATTGATCTCTAATAACTTCCGACACACGACCACCAGATGATCAGGTTTTATTTTCATCTTACAGAAGTCATCCAGTGAAACTCTTGCCTCTCTTGCACGTAGAGATGGGATTATTATCAGCAGGGATCATTTGCTGCTCACTGAAGGACAACAGGCTGATGGAAGGACCACACAGATTTAGGTCGTGTCACTGACTTTGTCCAGGAACACGGTGATGAAGTCAGCTTCCGACTCAGACAGGGATTTAGAAATAAAACGTAAAAAATAACTTGACATGCGGAGCGACTGTCTATTGATTGTCCATTTTATGTACTATGTATTGATGTAAAATCATTGAATACATTTTAAGTAAACTTTGTCGAAAAACCCGATATTGAATTTGTATAACAGTTGTCATATTTGTGAGAATGCTAAAGGGGAGATATCACAGATTATTCTTTAAAACCGAGACCACATGAGACCAAGTCCAGATTAAAAACCGTAAAATCTGCACTTCTCAAATCTGGATTTAATCATCCTACAGAGGCTCAACATTCATAAAAATACAATTAGTGGATTTGCTCAGCTCTCTATTATCTGGCATGTGTGCATTAGAAGTCACTATGCATGTGACTTCATCATGAATTCTGTTGCGCTCATGAGATAATAACTTGTTCCCACAAAATATGAATTTCTGTGCACAAGGTTGGAAAACTAAAACTAAAACCTTTTGGGACTGCAGGGGCTCCGTTTGTTTTGCCTGTTTCCCTTTAACTGTCACAACTTTACTGCCGGGATCAAACTTCTAATGTGACTGTAAAAAGTCAAATGTGAATTTAAAGATTTAATTAAATAAAAAGAAAGAGAAGAAAACCTCACCGTATTATCTAGAATATAAATTACAATTTTTTTTGGTCGTTGTTTGGCTGGTCATGTGACTTTGATCAATCAGCATCAAACTATACTGGTACATACCATATGTGACCACTAGGTGTCAGTGTGTGACAACAGAAAGCTGCTACAGCGCCGCAGGAAAACTCCAGAAAGAAAGATCTGAGCAGCAGAACGAGTTCAGAGTGAGAGAAGCAGTGAAACTGTTAGAGCGATGAAGAAAACTGAAAACACTAAAAGCAGGAGACTCAGAGCTGAAAGGAGCAAATTCACAGAAGGTTCTGGAGCAGCAGGATTATACACACTTAGTTTGTTCTTTTTCCTCGTTCATTTGTTTTGACTGACGTGATTTATATTCGATAAATTATGGTTTTATTAATACCTTTTGTATGGTGAATGTTTAAGTTTCAGAATGACTACTCACAACTGGGAAAGAGGACTTTCCCACCCAGTGGCAGAACGTCAGGGCCTTCAAGGCTTCTCTGCAGGCCTAAGAAAAACATCTGAATCACAGATGTTGATTATATTTTGGCCATGAATACTTTTTAAATAATTCTATATGGTCTGTCCGCTTCTCCTCATCGCTTCTCCCCGACTGCGCTGCTTCCAGACTCGTACTTCCACATTAAAGCTTTTAACCAATCACATTGCAGCTGTCATCTGTTGCCGGGTAAAGAAATCTGCCTGAGGCCTTCAGATTCAGTTCTGCAGGCGTCTGCAGTGTAAAACTAGTGTCGGTCACATGGCTGCTTCAACCAATCAGATTCTGATATTGGCGATCAGGCCTTCCAGCAGGCCCAGCATGACATCAGTGTATTCCAGCCCTCTGATTGGATGGTCAATCCAATGCATCTGTCGCAGCTGCACGAACCAAACATATAGTTGTGTTTATTTAATGGTGGTTTTGTCAACCTACAATGACTAAAGGAGAAGATAAAGACATTTGGTTGCACATTTATTGACAAAATTCAGGATTATATTATTTACCATTATATCATTTTCAAGACCAGGAAAAGCTGATGTTTGTCTCCCTCCTCGACTCCCGGAGGTTTCGGTAAAAGCAACTGCTTTTTTATGCAGCTGCAGCAGGAGAAGAGATGTGAACTTGGATTTTTTTAATTCTAAAGGTATTTATTCTGGCAACACGAGTATCTATCTGTGATGCGAACTCCAGAAAAATACAGTAACACATAAAAAAAAAGGGCTTTAAAGCTTGGACACATTGTTTTCTATGGTTATTTTGTGTTTTCAACACTTTGGTATGAGCTCTTTATGGATGATTCTTGTCTTCATCCTTGTTTCTTGGCTATTTTGTCTGTCGGATTCCTCATTGCCGACACTTTGTTTGTTTGAGCCGTCGTTATTGTGTTTCTGTGAATATTTTCTGTTGTTCTGACATCCGAGTGTTAGTTTTGTGGATGTATGTTTATTTTGGTTTCTGTCTTGGTTTTTTTTTTTGGTACATTGTACATGCACTTTACTTATCTCGCCCATTGTTACTGTCATTAGTCTGAACGTGCACATGGTCGCTGCTCTACTGCAGGAGGGAGTTTGGACACTGCAGGACAAGACAAGATGAGGACTGGAGGACAACTCTCTGTCCCAACCTGTCAGAGTCTCTGCTCAATTCATTTCCTGGAAGACTATATTGCTCTTTATCTTTTTCTGTTTTAATAGAGTTTTACATTAAGGCTCCATGCTTAATATTTATCTTCTGATCTATTTCCCCCTCATTTTTCATGTTTTCTCAATGAAAACTTCGTCTCAGATGGACGACAGACATAATGCTGGGATGCAGTTTCAATTAATGGGTTGTCTGTAGTTTCACACCAGAGGAGGCGGAGGAAGAGACAGAATAGATGAGAGGCCAAGATGAGAAGGAAGGAAAAGAGGAGGAAGTCAGAGAGGAAGAGGAAGAAGAGGAGGAGGAGGGGTGGATGCAGAGCGCTTCATACGGTGCTTCTCTTACACTTTAACAAGAGTTTTTCTTCCTAAACGTGACCCAAATATAACAAATATATTTATTCATGAAAACAAAATGATAAAGTTGTTGCTGTTATTTGACATTTATTTAGTTATTTCATATTTAAAGGTGTGATCATGCTCTGCTCTCATTATTCTTCATGTCAAATCTTTGACTTGTACAAATAAAATGCCCTTATAGCACTTTGTGTGTGTGTGTGTGTGTGTGTGTGTGTCCTCCCCACGGAGCTGGCCAGTGCTTGAACCTGGCCTCCTGGCTGTGAGGCCTGAGCGCTGACCACTGCTCCACCGTGACGTTACGTCTGGCTCATATTTTAAAAACGGTGTCTCTTCCGGTATTGAATGGATTTTATCAAATGGATTTTTCCAACAGTGTGACAGACAAGGTCACAACACACACACACACACACACACACACACACACGCACGCACACACACACACACACACACACACACAGATCGATGGTGTCACCGGCAGTTGATCTGCCCCTGAGGAGCGGAGATAAAAAGCTTGTTGCCGGCGTTCAGCAGGTTTGTCCAGTGAAGCTCTGACGCTCCTCCACTCCTCCAACCACTACATGTCAAGTACCATTGTCAATCTGCTACTGTAATATTCCTCCTCAGAATACCACATAGATGCTTTTACTCATGATCATATCAGAACTGTCACACACTGAGTCTTTTAATGAAAATAGATCAACTTTTTAAAATGTAAACCAACAAATAACAGGGATTGTTCTATAACGTGAGATATTTTACCTGGACGGATCAAACTTGATTCTTTAGGTGATGAAACAGAAAGAAACGTTCTGGTGGTTCAGAGTCTGATCAGTAAAAGGATGATTAGATGTTTGGGGGTTTATTCTGAATCCTCCAGTTTGGTTTTGTTTTCTGAACAGCGTGAAGCGTCTCACAGTGACGTTACGTAACTGAATAGAAGCGTGTTGAACATGGATCACTATTAACTTAAAACACTGTTCTCTTTCTGAATGGACTTCATCAAATGAGTCTGATCACATTACAGATATCTGCACGTCCAACGAAAGCAAGATGAAGATTTGCTTTTTCCTGTCTGAATATTGGAGGAGGCTTCAGTGGCTGTTTTAGGTTTTAACCAGTAGCTGCTGGTACATTTCTTAGGCTGGCTCTTCATTATTACTGGATTTCAGCCAATGTGAACCTAGTTTAAATACAGTGTGTTTATAAAGCACATTACAACAATCGTGTCTTGTTTCCATTGAGAGAGGCCTCAGTGATGAAACATTCTAGTTCTTTTAAGCAGCGAGTGAATAGAGACTCTTCTTAAGACTCTTTTATTAACATACTTGTAAACAAATACAAGCAGAGGCTTCATTAGTCTCTTTTAGAAAATGAAGGTTTTGGGGCTGATTTACATGACTTTAGAGAAAACAAAAGGTAAATCACGTTTCAAACAACTCATGAATTCATCTTTCAAAACATTTTAGAATGTTTTCAACTGATTTCAACTGTGCTTTTTTAAGCTCTTAGATTTTCAGTCATTAATAACTATGAGCATCAAAACTTTTATAAACATGAACAAACTTGGACACATTTGTAAAGTTCTGAACACATTTCTATTTGTGTGCATTTAAAAATAACTATGCTGGAGAAAGTTGAACCTGCAGCTTTTCACCACATTTCTTCTTTCCAACGGTAAATCAGAAGACGTGACAGAGTTAATAATCAGAGACTCACTGCTGGTCTTCACCTCAACATCTTGTACAAACACTGAGAACAAAGCAGGAGGGACTTTAAACCAATCACCAAGCAGCTCTGGCAGTGGGCCAATTAAAAGTCGCCCCAAGTCTCACGTGACATGAGGCTGATTAGTTTAATGTCACGTCAGTCACTCTGGTTAATCAGTCATTGATGAGATGCTATGAAGCCCCGCCTCCTCAGGGCAGCTTTCCTCAGTGCTACACACACACACACACACACACACACTACAAGATATATATATATATATATATATATATATATATATATATATATATATATATATATATATATATATATATATATATATACTCTCATAACAGGTTCATGGTACAATCTGCTGTGTTACTCCACTAGAACATGCAGATTGGAGCTGAAGACTCCAAATTGCCTGTGCGTCTTTGTTGAGCATCAGTAGTTTTGAGTTTCTTTCCACCAATCAACTTTCTCTTTCCTGGCCGACTGCTATCAATCCAGTGAAAAGGCAAACAACTGCTAATAAAGGAACATCTAGAAACACAGCAGTCCAGCGCCATGATTTTCAGTCTAAACAAGGTTGTTTTCAACCCATTGTGCTAAAACCACATGAGGCTGTTTAACACATCATGATTGGCCTCAGATTCCAGAAAAGGGTGTTAAAGAAATGTCAGACTCAAACTGATCATTGTAAAAAATAAATAAATAATAATAACAGTAATAATAATAATAACAATAATAATAATAATAATAATAACAATGAAAATAATGACTGATTCTTTGATAAAATAATGGTTCATGTTCTATAAATAGTCAGTTTGTGTAACATCTCTCAGTAAGTGACCCATAAAAACAAATCCAAAGTAATGAGGGAAATACTGAACTTAATTCAATGTGGAAAAAATAATTTGCTTTCATTCGTTCATGTATATATGTTTTATATATGCAGATTACTTAACAATCAATTAAATGATATAAGTGCAAAATGGATCAAACTAAAGTTTGTAAAAGATAATAAACATAATAGAAAATATCAGATGGCTAACATGCTGAAGAAGGGACTGGAACAGGTCATATGATAAAAAAAAACTGAAATATTAAAAAAAATGTATTATGGCTAAAGTGATGTCAAATGTCAAAATGTCCATAAAAAAAGTAATGATGGCTGAGACAGCAAAACCTCAGTCAACTTCAAATGGGATCAACTAGCTAATCATGCTAACGCTCATAAAAAAGGCTCAAATGGTTTCAGCAGCTAAAAAAGATAAAACCTAATTAAAAAAATCTAAGGAAATAAATAGGCTGGTATGGACTAACTAAAACAGGAAAAAACAGTTAAAAGTGCTAGAAACACTATTGAAGCTAATGTGGCTAAAATGGCTAATCATGCTAAAGCGGATGAAAAACGCTAAAACTGCTTAGGTAGCTAAGAAAAGATTACACTTTATTAATATAAATGCATAAAAAATAGCCACAGATGGACAAGCTTTAAATGGAAACCAACTAAAAGTTCTAAAAAATACTTTTGAAGTAGGCTTAGATTTTAGGGTTAGGCTAAAATATTTAAGTGGCTAAAATGGCTAAAGTGGCTAAAAGCTAAAAACAACTTCAATTGTGTCAATTCAGCAAAAAAATAAATAAAAAATAAAAATTTTATAGCATAAAGCAGGATTAAGTCTTGAAGGTGAAATGTGTTTTGCAGCTCTGAGTAAATTCCATTTAGTGAGAAGTAGGTTAAAAACTCCTCTGTCAAAACTCTTCAAACTTCAGTTTCACACATGCAGGTTTAAAGTTCTCACCATTAAAGACCTAAAGAGCGCCCCTGTGATGAAAAGTGAACAATGGCAACCCTGGAGATTATATGAATTTAATTCAAGTGCCTTGTAAATTTATACTTAAAGTTACAAAATCCAAAAACTGTTTCTGTAGTAGACAGTATTAATAATTGACGGTCTACTATTTAAAACCATGTCTCAATGGAATGTATTCCCGAGATAATTTGGTTTTTACAACCCCAGTTTGTTATCATTCTGAAATAAATCAATCTGATGGCCTCACGTGGTGTACAAGTCTTCTTATTCAATCAACATTTCAGCATGAAAGCATCCATCAGGTGAGTTAGCAGGAGAGGTTTGTTTTCTCCAGCTGTGCAGAAGTATCTCATGTGGTCTTCAGTGATTTGTCACCTGCACTGTGAGTTTGGAGAAAACAGGACCAGACCATAGAGAAGGAAAAGATTGTTTCTTACCTTTTGCTCCAGCTGCTTGTGAAATGCAGATTTCTGTGTTTCTACCACTGTCGGTCTCTTCTGCCTCATATTATTCCTGTAATTCCCCTTTTATATCCCCACCCCCACCCCCACCCACCCTGCTCTCTCTCTCTCTCTCTCTCTCTCTCTCTCTCTCTCTCTCTCTCTCTCTCTCTCTCTCTCTCTCTCTCTCTCTCTCTGTCTCAGTGCCAGCAGGGGGCATTTGGAGCTGCAGCCAATCAGCAGCAGTTTCTGTGACATATATGGCACACACATGTTTAGCTTCACACCCTCACTGTGACACACACACACACACACACACACACACACACACACACACACACACACACACACACACACACACACACACACACACACACACACACACACACACACACACACACACACACACACACACACACACACACACACACACACACACACAGAGGAGGAAGCACATCTGCCATGCCATTTGCCACCATGTTACCCAACATATCAGAGGATTAGTGTTTCTTCTTTATTTGGCATTGGAACTCAGTTCGATAATCTCGGAATATCTGCTCATAGCGACGTCACTGTTCCTGTGTGTGATGTCTATTTGCAGCTCGTGTTTTTCAGAGGGAACGCACGGGAAATCTCATTGCATAATAAACTGACGTGTAAATGTGTGACATCAGCGTGGCCTTGATTCAGAACATTTATTCCAACAGAAGAAGAAGAAGAACTGGTGATGGACTGAGCAATAAATTACAATGTTATTTGCTTTTTTTTTGAGTTGACAGCAGTAGCTGAGGAGGAGCCACAGTCTCACTCCATACTGTAGAACACCTACTGTCACCCACAGCGTAAACCTGGAGTCATTTCACAACGTTGTACTGGAGTATAGCTGAAGGAATGGAACATGCTGCTGCACACAGTGGGTTCAGTCACAAACCAGTGACATAAGGGATGCAGTTCTGCTCTTATGTCACCAGTTGGAGCTAATGAATAGGTAGTTAAATAAATAAATAAATAAAAACATTTTTTGCATTCAGTTTTATCTTGCTGAAAGGTTTTCACACGTAAATGTTTGTATATTTTAGTTTTTTCTTTCAATGGCTGTCGCTGAAATGGGTAAAGGCTGAAGCCAAGGTTTATTTTGGCTTTTTTCTTAAAAAGTCCACACATTTCCCCTGAACATCAGTAATACAATAGAAGAGCAAAAAACAAATCTCACTCTGTCATTATTCTTTATGATTTCCAATTTCAGTCATTTTGCATTGTAGCCCTTAATTATTTTACCTTTCAATGGCTTTTTTTGAAGCAAAACAAAGATTGAAACAATTTTAAGTCCATTCCAAATCCTCCAAATACCTTTTTCACACAAAATAATATCTCTAATGGGTTTGTAGTTTTAACACACAAGTTCCTATAAATTAGTGGTTTCACCAAACAAAACTTATTTTTTTTATTATTCTAGTAATTCTTGTCTGGAGTTTAATGATAGGATCAGTATGTACAGTATTTCCTCCAAACCTCAACACACTGTTTAATAATTATACACCTTTACTCTCAGAAAACAAATCTACAGTAGCTGAAACATTGGCCCGATATTTAAAGAGGTTTTTTAATCAACTTGTACTGTTGCAGCCAGTGTGTCCCCCGTCCCCACTGAGCGTCTGTCCTGCATCACGTCCACGAGACACGAGACACGAGACGTCCTACAGAAGAAAGTGTCTGTATGAAGCTGAAATGATGAAATCTGCACTGAAGTCCAACAGACACACGCTGTGACATCCTTAAATACCTTAAAGTGCTTTACACAGTCCTAACACGTCAACTTGGACTGGATTTGTCTACTTTGGTACCAAACAACTTCCTTTTCTGTCACTTCCTTTGGACAACTTTTAACTGAAACTACGATTTATGAACCTACGCCCCCTAGAGGCCAGAACGAACAACAAACTGTTTCAACAATCTTTTTGCAATTAACTATAGATATTATATTCGCTAAGGTATAAACTATGAATGTATTCTTCAGTTCTTTTAAACTAATCCTAAAATGTGTGCCGTAGAAGCAACAGAAAGCTGTAATTGAAGTTTTGATCCACTAGAGGTCAGACTGAAGCAGGAAGAAACTCACAGCTTCAGTAGAGCCTCTGAAATGTCAGTGACGTACCTTCACTGGTTGTGCTCACAAAATTAATCTGTTTCTATATTCGCTCAATGCTGTCAAGTTACTGAAATCTATTCAATCCAACTTTATTTATAACAGCACCAAACACAACAGTCTAGATTAATAGGATGATCTTTATACTGATCGTATTGATGAGTACAACATGTTGCAGCTGCAGTCCTGAGAACTCCAATTACTGTGGATTCACTGTAAACAACGAGATAAATATTCCACAATCATCATCATCATCATCATCATCATCATCATCATCATCATCATCATCATCATCATCACCATCATCATCATCATCATGCTGCATCTTCAATTAACAACTTCAACTGAAGGACTTTAATGCCACATCGACTTTAATCTTTTGTAAATGAACATAAATGCAATTCTATGTTTTTTTCCCTTCTTTCTATCAAACAAACCACGATACATTAATGACAGCTGCAAAATACACCACATCTCTGAAAAGTACAGTACACCTTTTTGCAGGATTCTAATAATTAGGATTAAAAAACCCAGACATTTTTATATGTATATCCAGTCAGAATTTATCCCATTCAGACATTGTTGTTGTTGTTTTTAAATTGTGAAGCCCTAAGTTATTTATTTCAGTTAAATGTCATTTATGATTTATGATTTTATTAATGTTGGTTTTGGAACGTTACAGAACTGAAAAAAATGTTTTTCACAATCTGTTTATTGATTTTTAACATTTTAGAACAAACAACAGGACAAGTGACAAAAATAAAATAAATACATAGAAATGAGAAATTAGAAGCAAATGACAAAAATAATGATAACGATAAAAACAAACAACACTTGGTTGCCGTGGAGGTTAAAACACCTCCTGCTCCTTGATGGATCCTTCATCACATGACTTATATTGCACTTTATTTGTATGAATAATTTCTAGTTAGATTGAAAGTCGATTCTCCCTCAGACACTCAGTCAAACATGTCAGATAGATGTCTTCATGTGAGATATAGGGAGAATGTACATAAATAGGCCTACTATAAACTTACCAAGCATTACACAGCACTGTTGCTGCAGATTGAATATTACAAGTGGTTTTTTCAATACTTACAGTATTTCTTATCATAATCAGTTACAGTAATCAACCAACCATGAAATCAATGAAACAAATGAAATCTGTAGACAAATAAAAATGGCTGCATGAAGTCCATACACTTGACCTGAGTGCTGCGTTTTCTAATGAGCACCAGTGTGTTTCCACACCCGGTGGATGTGATTCTCCAGTTTGTTCATTAGCGTGCTCGCTGGCAATCCGGGGCTTTGAAGGAAGTGACGTCACAAGGAAGTGACGTCACAGTCCTGATCTGTGTCTGAGGTGTGAAAATGACTGTGTGTAATGTTTTGCAAAAAGGGTGAAGCAGACATTGTGTGCAATGTTCTGTGCACATCTGTGGAGGCGTTTTGCTCCTTGGAGTAGAACTTCGCAAATTGTGTGCAATTTTTTATTTTAGTGTGTAAACAATTGTAAAAAAAACTGTAATGGGGGAGAGAGAGAGAGAGAGAGAGAGAGAGAGAGAGAGAGAGAGAGAGAGAGCAGGAGAGAGAGTGAGAGAGAGAGAGAGAGAGAGCAGGAGAGAGAGAGAGAGAGAGCAGGAGAGAGAGTGAGAGAGAGAGAGAGAGAGAGCAGGAGAGAGAGAGAGAGAGAGCAGGAGAGAGAGTGAGAGAGAGAGAGAGAGAGAGAGCAGGAGAGAGAAAGAGGGAGAGAGAGAGCAGGAGAGAGAGAGCAGGAGAGAGAGAGAGAGCAGGAGAGAGAAAGAGAGAGAGAGAGCAGGAGAGAGAGAGAGAGAGAGAGCAGGAGAGAGAGAGAGAGCAGGAGAGACAAAGAGAGAGAGAGAGAGAGAGAGCAGGAGAGAGAGAGAGCAGGAGAGACAAAGAGAGAGAGAGAGAGAGAGAGAGCAGGAGAGAGAGAGAGCAGGAGAGAGGGGTCAAGGGTCAATTATCCGTTTTTAACTAGTCATGCTTGTACCTCTATATTTGAACATTCCAGACTGTTTCACTTGAATGCTTGGTGTCTTTGTTTCCAGAACAACCTCACCTATGTGATTCTACAATTATTTATTTATTTTGAAATACTGGCTGAACACATTGGACCTACAAGTACAAACAAATTACAAAGCAATGACACTAATTTATGTATTCTAACAAGAGTAAATGAGACAATGTGACTGTTAGAAATATGTTGTAAAGCACTGACTGAGTCCAATACTGCCATGTTCATTCATCAAGGAGTTACGACTATTTTTTGTACATATTGAAGACATACGGGTGTTAAAGTTTTGCTTAAACAGTCAAAGGCCTGCGATGAGGTTTTTAAAATAATTTGTGTTGCGTGCATCACCAATTCATGTCCCCCCCACTACAACAGGTAAGAGGAACTATTTAATTAACTTTATACACAAACAATATAAACCAAAATACTACTGAGGCAGACTGTTATATTAATTCATAAGGCAGAAAATATTACAATGTCATTTTCACAACGTTCACAACTTTAAATAAAATAATATTTCAATATAAAATATATTAATCAGCCACACATGCAGCTGCACCCTCACCTTCTCCACTCTCAGCCAATTACAGGCCAACTCTCTAACGGTGCGTTCAGGACACACAAAGAACAAAGAATGGGAACCAACAATTGTCATCAATAAACCTTAACATTGCAAACCCCCCCCCCCCCCTTTAAATCAATCAATCAATGAAAGACTTGTCCCAGAGAGGGGAAATGGATTTGCATCAAGCAGGCAGTGAAAATAAATAAATAAAGACTACAACTACATCTCTGGGTAAATAAACAGCAGTAACAGTAAAATGTGATAATAAAAGCGTGAGTCAGATATAAATACAACAAAGAATGAAGGTCAAAGGTTAAATATGTATCAGTAGGAGCAGGAGGCAGGATCAGCAGTTTCTATGTTCAGACGATTGGGGGGGGGGGGGGGGGGGCAGCTGCTGGAAGTAACTAAAAAATGACTTGTACTCTAACTTAGTGACTTTTAAAAACAAGTAATCAGTGAAGTAACTAAGATACTTTTTAAAGGAGTAACTGTTAATCAGTAATCGGATTAGTTTTCTTTCACTGGAGATCATAGGCCCAAGGGGGCGGGTTTAAGTCTTTTCATCCCTGTGTGACGCCTCACTGAGCCTTTCTGACATCACCAAACACCGTTTACAAACCACATATCTGTTATTGTCTATTCATTTCTTTCCACGAGTTCTTTAACTAAAGCAGTGACCAGTGTTGGGACTAACGTGTCATTAAGTAATGTGTTACAGTAACTACATTACTTTTGCAGTAACGAGTGCTGTAACTAATTACTTTGTTAAAATCAGTAAGGCATTAATCATCACTGCGATTTAAACCGGCTCTTTACTCGTTACTTCACGTGAATAACTGAGAGCTACAGTTAGCGTGGTGGACGTGAAGCACACGTGACGCAGTGACATACAACCTGTGATTTTCTATGAATGCTGATGAAACTTGGGTTCTTTTATAACTTTTCATAAACACTCGTTAGCATCTGAGCTCCCATTTTGTCCTACTCTCCTCTAGCTCCTTGCAATCACATACAACTTTATTGATTATTCCTACAGCTGCTAAATGTTCTGAGGCACAGTTTAATTTTTAATGTAATTTTTTCCCTCTTCCAGAGGGAGCAGAGGAAGACCCTCAAGGGGATGGGCTGCGTGGCCCCCAGCATCCCAGACACTATTTCTGTGGCCCCCAGTGTCCCAGACACTATTTCTGTGGCCCCCAGCCTCCCAGACTGGTCCATATTGACCTTTTGGTGAAGAGACACTTCTGACCACCTGGTGTCTGATTTTGACGGTGGTAAGTTCAGAATCTATTATGATTCTTAAATGACTATAAAACAAATGATGATTTAATGTACTAATTGATATATTGATGAATTCCTAAAGTTACAGAGTTGGCAGTCAAGGAGCCCAGCATCCCAGACTCTGCTCCAGGGGGGTCAAACTGATTTCACTTGAGGAGCCACATCAACCTGATCTGACCTCTGGAGGGCCAACAAGTCAAACATAACATGTTAAACTGCAGATATGGACAAACGTCAAAGTCTTTCCTTCTTTGATCCTTTTGTAACTGCAAGAATTTGCCAGTCTATTCTGAAATATACATATTAAAGGAAATCAGATATTATTCATATTATATTAAAAACCCCTCAGTCACCTGTATCTGGATATCGTATTCGGGATTAAAACAATTTGTCATCATCTGGAAATTGTTTTGAGTTTACGTGTCTAAAGTATCACTTCACATAAGTTGGACTCGTTTTATTGTGAAAGGTGTTGTGTCATGTGACCTCCACAGACGCATTAATGTTGGGAGTCAAATTCTGACCGAGGGCGGTTTAGAATGTCATTATTGCCAATCTGGTGTTTTTAGATCCGCCTCTGTCAGTTTTCATTTTTATACTTCACATTTCAAAAATCACATGGCGAATGGATTAGATGGTCTGGTGGGCCGGTTCTGGCCCCCGGGCCACATGTTGGACACCCCTGCTCTACTCTGAAGGCTCAGGAGACACCCAGCGTCCCAGAGTCTGACGTTGATCTCTGAAAGTGTCAAGTGAAGAACTTCTTTATGATTCTTAAATTACTTTAACCCCAATGATTGATTATGCTGATTCATATATGTATTACTTCCTCCCCTCACAGAGATAGCAGCAGCGACACTCTGCGCCCAGTACTTGGACTTCACGTCCCCTGAGCAGTGAGCAGAGCGCCGGGCCGGGCACTCAGCTCTGAACAGCTCCTGGATGACGACTTTTGTCTCTGTCTATGTAGAGGTTGTTTTGTGTAAATATATTTCAGATGTATCATTTGTAGATATTGACATTTTTTGTGATGTAAATTGTTACAAATTCATAAAAATGGATTTTGAAGCTTGTATGTATTGTATATTGAACATTTTTGACTGCATGTCTGAAATGAACTCATTAAAAACTGTTGAAAATGATCCGGTGGTTCTACGTATCTCAACCTGTGGCAGACCTGGTTACACGTTTACGTTACAAAGCCTTTAGTCTCTGTGTGAATCTCTGAGGCCGAATGGCAGAGCAGCACATGATGAGAGAATGTTCAGGTGTAAAAATCAAGTGTGGACGTTTTGTCTCATTTACAACAAGAATGAATTCAAACCCTGTGTTAGTGCAGAGAAGTGCCTCCACCTGTTTGTGGAGAACAATCAGTCTTTTCAGTGAGGGTTGATTGGATCACCAGCCCAACGTGACCACAGCACCTCGTGAGGAACAAACTTCCTATTTAGATGCATTGTGCATCAGTAGAAGAGCAACAGAGGAACATATATGGTAGATAGCAGGAGTCCTCTGATCATATTGACTTTTCTTTTGAACAATTATGTCGACTGGCAGTCCTGCCATTTTCACATGTTCAAGTTTGCTGTCGAATAAAAACATTTAGTTTGAAGGTCAAACATACTGTAACTCCAACATGCACAGCAGAAGACACTTCATCACTTCAGAGAGGCACAAGTGGACTTTTCTTCACTATTTTATGTGAAATTCATTACCGTGAACAACAAAATGTCAATTAGTGTGGTTGCTCTGTTCGTCAAAGAGCCTGTCTATTCTTGTTTGAACTTTCCTGAAAGGTTTTAATAATAAGCAATATTGCTTTGAAGTTTGGAAAATGATTGAGATCATAAATTCAGTTGGAAGCCACATACAGAATATATATGATCTAAAACTATTGGTATTATTGACAAAATAGGGGATATTTTTGAACAAGATATCAGATCAGAAGATACAAGATGTCTGTATGTTGTATTTCTCACTTTTAATGCATATATTCTGTATTGTATTGAGGTTTGGGGAAATGCATACAGAAAATATACAGACTCTAATTAAACTCCAGAAAAGAGTGAAACATGAAACCACTTATAGAAAATTCATAGTCCATACATGGTATACATATTGTATACTTTATTTTTTTGTTACCCTGTTTGTCATGTTCAGCAGCATGGGCAAACAATGTGATGTGATTGAGAGCCTTCTGATGTCAGAACAACTTTTGCTCTTGGATCTCATGGCTGCCGTACACCACTTCTCTCTTGAGAGAGAGAGAGAGAGAGAGAGACAGAGAGAGAGAGAGAGAGAGAGAGAGAATTTGCCAACTGTTGTGAGATTAAACCAGCCTGAGTAGCGCTATCTAGACGGTAACATGATTTTTGAGCAAGAGTATAAATTAGCAAGTAGGCAATACAGCAAAACTGTGTGTGTGTGTGTGTGTGTGTTTGCGCGCATGTGCATGTGGTTTGTCCACTGGGTGTGGTTGGAACTGTTGTGGGGGGCCCCGTCGTACCACCCCGGGGCCTGAGGTCATCGGGCCTGGATGCCACCACCCAGCCACCCGGTGGCCCCCCCAGACCCGGGGAGGCCCTGGTGAACCACCCTGGAGAGCCACGCCCCAACCCGGAAGGCACCAGACGGAGAGTGCAGAGAGGACCCGAGCCCCAGCCCCATCATCCTCACTCACCATGAGATGTTCTAATAAACACCATACGTCGGTTGTTTTGATTTAGAGTGAAGGCATCAGTGATTTTGTCACTTTTTTGTTTTTTTGTTATTGCAAAAAGCTCTCCATGTTTCATTACTATTAGTAAATTACGCAGTCACCAGGAAAAATGTTCTGGTAAAATCGGGAAGGTGTAAGTTCAAAGGTTAATCCATGTGTTAGGTGGAATCATATCACACTGCGTTTTAGTTTAAAAAAAAAACAAAACATAAATGCATGTTTTATTGGTGTATTTATTAATTAACCAGGCAACAAATTATAATCTTCACACATTTAAAAAAATATCTAAATGAACCACTTTTAAATCACATTTCTTGGGGCTGCTTGGCGACCCTTGGAGGCGCTACAGTTGCGTTACCCCCCCTGCTTCTGTGGTTGACACCTGCAGTCAGGACCAATCAGAGAGCAGCATTTCGAGGTGGGCGGGGCGAAGCAGGAGGACTCCGCTGTGACAAAAGCCCGCAGCCCCAGTCCGGGCAGCTGAGCCCCCCAGGTCAGAGGGCTCCAGCCCGCCTTCCTCCTGCCACCATGCCGGTGAGGAGGGGCCATGTGGCCCCGCAGAACACCTTCCTGGACACCATCATCCGCAAGTTCGAGCTGCAGAGTAAGTCCAGGCTCTTTTCTCTTCATTTCTCTTCTATTAGAGGACTTTCTTTTTTCTGCATGACAACTGTGTTCCTGAACTGAATCTGTGTGTAATCCAGAAAGTTGTCATATCTACCGTTTGTTTGCTTCCATTACGTTTAATACACCTTATAAATGAAATGGCCATCAAAGATTTAATACTAAAACACAATTAAGACATTATGTAAAGCGTCTTAACTATCTGAGTGGAGGATCATCCTGAAATAAACCTGCTGTGCATCTTAAAATATCAGGTCACTGACATGATCATCACGTCATTTCAACACAAAACTCAATTTCATACAGATTTATTGTGTGTTACTTATTTTGTTTATGCTGCTTTGAATCCTTTTAGATGTGTCAAACAAAGTGAGAGAGAAATGTTTGCTTCTTCTCTCAGTCCTGGACAAAATATACTCTAAAGGATTCCAGCATTTTTTACATTATACTGTAATTGTGATCATTAAAAAAAGAAGCATCTGATATTTTCAAGTATTGTATTTGTTTTTGTTCCTCATTCATAAGCTCGGATAATATAATTATTAAACCACGAAGGTTATATCAGTGCTCTTTCGCTGTGTGGACTCTTGAGGGACGCTTTTTAACTTTATGTTCATTTTTATGCTCATGTGCTCGACGCCTGTCCTGTTGTCACGAGATGTAAAGTTGAAATAAGGAAGTAAAATACATCTTTGGAAGTTTCTATTGTCTCTGATGTTTAGTGAATTCCAGGAGTTGTTTTGCAGCAGGAAGCTGCTGGTAGTTTTCACACGTTGGCCTCACAGTTCTACACGTTGTCTTTCATGGCCCTCATCTCTTCTTAAATTTACTAGAAGTGTGATTCTGATACGTTAAATATCGAGAAAATATATGACAATTCTGATACAAATCACTTTTCTTATCTAATAAGAGCCCATTCAAGAAAGCAGTATATGTTTTTTACATTTTCAGTCAGCGGTGGTACAACGTTTGCCTTGATGCTCCTGATCCAGGGGCATGTCTGTGTGTTTTCCTCCCACAGTCCAGAAATCTTTGATTTGTTGAGTCTGAAAATCCTTGTTACAAACCAAGACGTTTATTTTGAATGTATGCGATTTTTTTAGAATGCAATCATGTTTCTTGCTGCTGACGCTAGAGTACAGAGTTGATATTATATATACACTATGTATTAATGTGTGATCTCTTTACAATCTTTGTTTAAATGAAAATAAAAGTGTGATCCCAATGTTTCTCCTCTGAATGAATTATTGGTGAGTGCAGCTTTCAGCATGTTTCACCTCACTGCTTTATTTCAAGCCGCATGCAGCTGCAGAATGAGTGTCATCATGCAAAGTGACCATTACCCAAATCATAACCAGCATTATTATCGCAGCGACAGCTGGTGCTTTTGTTCCCCAATAATCACTCAATATTAACCCTTTATAGGCCATTCAATAATACACCATACCCTCGAGACTCATCTAAAGATTTTGCAATACTTTCTAGTCAATGTAAAACACTCGTGGTAGTTACATTATGGTGGATATCATCATATTGATGAAAATTATTTAAATAATCTGTTTCTTTCTACCATTTCTGGCTGAAAAAAGGTCTAAATCGAATAAATTCCTTTGGAATTCAGTAACGTATTGGTTTTATATGTTCCACTGTCTAATTGATGTGCTTTTTACACCGAATGTAGTTTGATAACCAGCGACATCATTATCTCAGTGTTCATCAAAACATTGGGTTCAGTTTCACATGATTGTCATCAATGCTTAAGAGTGTCAGTCCAGTCGTTCTCGTCATGTCCAGTCCGTTCTTTATCGCCCACAACGGTCACTTCCTTTCCTCCGCAGATCGAAAGTTCATCATCGCTAACGCCCAGGTGGAGAACTGCGCCATCATCTTCTGTAACGACGCGTTCTGCGAGATGTGTGGCTACACCCGGGCCGAAGTGATGCAGAAGCCCTGCACCTGCAGCTTCATGTACGGCCCTCACACCCGGAGGCCGGCCATCGCTCAGATGGCGAAAGCTCTGCTGGGGGCCGAGGAGAGGAAGGTGGGGATTTCCCTTTACACCAAAGCAGGTAGGAAGCTACACCCTTCTCCGTCACTGATGCTACAACTGGACTAGCCATACCTCCCATAATCATAAACTCAACAAGAGTTCATGATTTTCTCTAAAGAGGCATCTGACTTTCAGACTTTGCATTAAACGATACTCTGCAAGGAAAATGGATACTTTCATTTGATTGATTTAACACTTTAACACTTAATCTGATCATAACATTTGGCCAGTTCCACTTCTGGGATGTTGATCTGACCATTTAAATGTCAGGGAAAGTTGGTAAATACTTAAAAGAAATTGAAAGGAGGCGTAAACTCCAAACAGGACGACAATGAAAGACAAAGCACGTCTGAAAGCAGAGGAGAGGGAAACACAAGGGAGGAGCAACGGAGTGACTGAGTGTTTTACAGACATTAAACTTTCTTTACAAATGTTTATAATATGATCAACAAATGTAAATGAACCAGTGTTGTGACAGTTTCAATAAGTTTGACTCAGCCCAGACCAGACGGATTGGAGCATCGTCTGATACACTGCAGGACAAATTCACACGTTTGGTACAAACGAATTCAGTCTTTAGTGAAAACACTGGACTGACCTTATTGCACATGTTGAACCATTAACTAGCACAGTGTTTTTCAACCTTTTTGAGCCAAGGCACACTTTCTTCTTTGGAAAAATCTGGAGGCACACCACCACCTGAAAATGTTAAAATGTGAAACTCTGTAGCCTCTATTAACAATTTAAAGTCTTTCTCATCAAAGTTTTATCAACAGGAATCAAATAAATACAGAAAAAAGTATTTCCCAATTTCTTCTTTTTAACTGTGACTCCGTCAGTGTGAAACCTGGACCTGATGGATGAAGAGCTGAGATCCTGGTTCACATTCTTCCTTTTCTAAAACTTCTCCATCACTGTCACTGACACAGTACTTTGATACAAGATGGTAGCAGGAGGTGGAGATTAACCACACTGACGTCTGTCACTTTATATTTCACCAGCAAAGTTCTGTGCTGCCCTCTAGTGGTGACGAGTGTTTATACATGATTACTCTTCAACACTGTCGGCTGTGAGAGCAAATGATTTTTAGAAAAAAATGTGAAATTGGATAATTTCCCACGGCTCACCTGACGATCTGGAGGAAACACCAGTGTGCCGCGGAGCAGTGGTTGAAAAACAGTGAACTAGCACACTATTGCTTATGCACCAGCACTGATCATTAAATATATATATAGAAAATCTGTTGCATTAATGTCTTATAGAGTTACATCAGGAGAATTGTCTTGTAAAACACCTCAGGGGGACAGAAAACAGATGAATAAAAAGTAAAAAGAGACAAAGTCACAGTAGAACATTTGCACGATTGTCCAGCAGTTTGTCTCACTATGAAGTCGGACAGCGTCTTCTTAAAGGCTGAAACAGTTTTGACAAAGATCCACCTGCTTCCTGCACCGTAGACTCTGAAGGTTGCAAAAAGTAGCACAGAGGTTCCAAAATGGCCGACGCTGCTCTACCTCAAAATCCAGACTGCAGAATTACACATCATGGTTTATCCGGCAAAAACTATTTATGTGCAGCTTCCCATAGTAATGTCTTATGAAAATAGTTTAGCACAGGTAACAGCCCCCAAATGATCTTCCTCCCTACAAAGAAGACGCCAAAAGTAAACATAGATTAAAAGTTCAGTTTGCTGCTCTCTGATGCACACTGGTCTAAACCAGACATGTGAACCTGGAACCAACAATGTTTAGAATACAGTTTGTATCTGGAAACATTTTCATTACAACATTTCATAAGACATTTTGTGTGTGTGTGTGTGTGTGTGTGTGTGTGTGTGTGTGTGTGTGTGTGTGTGTGTGTGTGTGTGTGTGTGTGTGTGTGTGTGTGTGTGTGTGTGTGTGTGTGTGTGTGAGATAAAAACTGATTCAAAACTGCTCCGTGAGAAGAACCTGAAACACTTTCATCTCCTTCAGATAGTAGAAGCAAAGCAGTCGGCGGACCAACACATTGTCAAAAGGGAGAAAGTAACAGTTAAAAAACAACATAAAAGCTGAGGAGCGAACATGAAAGAGAAGATGAGTGCTTCCTGGGATCAGTCAGCCTGTGAGAAGCAAAGTGTTCGGGATGTGACCGTGAAGGACGAGTGTGGAGGACGTGGACATTTAAAGTACTTAAACGTGTTTGCTCAGCTGAATAGAATAAAACCAGCGCTGCAGCAGAACCCTCACACTCAATGAGAAGGTCACGAGGACTAAGGTTTCTGAGCTCTACACTGTAAGTCTATCATTCAGAGACAGTTTACTTCTGAGCGCAAGCTGCTCTGGAGCCTCACGAGGCTCATAACTCCCCCTGCTGCTGCCTCCTGGAACTTCCAATGTGAAAATACCACAAACTAACTTATTCACTTTCACTGCTAATGATATATCTGACTCAGAATTATGATCAAATGCTGGAAAAAGATGACAAAATGGCCAAAATCTCTTCTTTTTTTTTTTAAATAAAAAGAGCTGATGGTTAAAATACTGAAAATCAGCTAAGATTGATCAAACGTCCCTAAAGTTACTGGTGATGAATACAAAACAGCGTCATTTGAACAAACACACACACACACACACAAACACACACACACACACACACACACACACACACACACACACACACACACACACACACACACACACACACACACACACACACACACACACACACACACACACACACACACACACACACACACACACACACACACACACACAGACCACACATACTTCAGATTACATTGGAATATAGCTTTTAGGCCATAGCGCCCAGCCCAGCTCGTCACATTGACCCTCCTTCTTCATATGATTTAAAATGTGCCACAATATGAGAAATCAGCTGCAGTATTTTCTACAATGTGGAAGACGCTAAATGTGTTGAAGGTCTCATGCTCTGGGCTTCTTAAGCTTCATCATCAGAGCTGGCTTGACTTTCCTGGGTGATGAGGCCGATGGGATCTGGGATTTCACTGTGAACACACATGCTCATGCATACAGCGTGACCCCCTCACCCTGGGGCATTGGGGTATCTGCTCACTGACGCTTCCTTGGTTTACAACCGTTCTGACCTTCAGCCCGTGTGCACACATGGAAACATGAGCGAGTACCAACAGGAGAAGAGCGTCGTCATCAGCAAGCTTTCGTTTTTATTTTATTTCAGTAAATAAAGGAAAAGCAAAGGTGGAGAGCGTTGTAGCAGAGCTGTAGTTGTGCAGGCGAAGGTCAAAATCTTGAATCTGCGCCGAGGGCTGGACAGGGAACTTAGTCGGACAGAGAAAGGTCAAACTCATGAGACTTGGAACAAGAAGAGATCTGGAAGGACTGGAGAAATGACGACGACGAAATGGCAACAAGACACGGAACTGAAGCCCAACTTATGGTGCAGCCACCAGGTGCAGACAATCACACTGAAGTGAACAGGAAACAGACAAACTGTGACCGTAGTAAATGTCCTTTTCATCATTCAGTCATTAATGTTGATGAGGGGAGCGCTACATTGCCCAACACTAGCGAAGGTCATTGGCTCATGCGGTAAGACTGTTTTAATGTTTTATTGAAAGAGAAGCAGACTGAACTAGTGTTTTCTTCAGACACCTGTAATTTCCCACTTTTAACTGTCAACCAGCATCATGCTGGCTCCAGGCAGCTTTCTGCTCCTGATGCTGCTGCGACTCTCTGACGACCTCAGCGGCGTTTACCGGCCGTTACTGGTCAGTCCAGATGTGGAGTCCCAAAAAATGAACATGTAGACCCTCTCTGAACTCGTGTTCAGTCTGTGGATGAAAAATAAGATAGAATATCTTCATTGTTGTAGGTAAATTAAAAGTTTTATCAAAAGAGTAAATTTAGCAGATTGAAGAGTAACAGATGTACGGGTTAATTTATTCAAAGCAATAACATTGACTTTCGCTTTGGATTTAAATTCCCCTTGTAGACAGACAAAGCGGTATAAAATATGGATGGATGGATAATAATTAAAGCTGCAAACAACATTGTTTGCAAGTCTTCATGGCTTGCTGGACTGTGACTGAGACCGTCAGTCATCATATGTATGTGATCGGGACCACGGCCTCACTATATGTATACATTCTTGTGCCAATTGGAGCAGATGAAGGCTATTTACACCTCATTTGTTGTTTCCTGCAGGTGGCGCTATACCCGATGTTTGTTATCATCACACGTCTATGAAGCTGTGTTTTAAATATTTAACTGTGCAGATCTTTTCTCCCTTCAAATGTTTTCAGAAATACATTTCTCTAAACAGTTTCAGTAATAAGAGAGTTTGTGTCCGGGCCACATTGTTGGTCCGGATTTAACTGCAGGAACTGACAGTCCTGAGCGATGCGTTCAGGGGCATCATGTAAACTCTGCTCTGTGCTATGAGTTTGCATCAAGAGGTTTTGGCCTGAATGGCTGGAAAATGGTTGCCGAACAAAACTTCTTCTGCCAGAGGAAGCTTGCTGGAGAAAATCATCATTTTGTTTGTTCTTATGGAAGATGAATTGGTCTTTAAGGCTTTTAAGAAGGATTGTAAGAACTTTTGTTCACCAAACTGACCACATTTGGATTTTGGGCCTATTTGTCAAAGTCTTTCAGGAGGCGCTGTTGAGCCATTTTGAGTATTTAAACAATGTTCATCGGCCTGATGTGTGCACTGAGTTCAGTGCGTTTCCGAGCAAAATCATTGGTGCTTGGAACCATAATAATAATAGCAATTTTTTCTTGACTAAAACTACACAAAAATTGTTCCCACATTCTTGAACTAAGCCCAAAACTGAAATGATCGATTTTTAGTTGACTGAGACTAAATGAAATGCGGTGAGACTGACGAAATGTGAGAAGAAACTAACAAGGCTAATTGATGCAGGACTAAGACTGAGACACAAATCAATTTACAACAAATGATTATGGTGGCTGTGGATCGGTTGGTAGAGTTGGTCGTTTGGCGAGGACTAGATGGTGAATGCTCACTAGGTGGCGCAACATGAAGTCAACCTGCGAGAGAAGGTGGTGGATGGCAGCAGAGGCCGAGCTGTAACTACTGACCGACGTATAGCTTTTCCGTCTTCTTCATCCTGTGTAATGACAATCAGTCAACATCCATTTATGACCATGAAGAGCGAATTCCCTGGTGGCTGAAACAAGGAGCGGGTGGGAGGAAAGCGTGTTGCCGGAGAAAGAAAGCGTGGCGTTTGTATGTGGGACTCGTGCTCAAGGTCAGTGCAGTAAGTAGGGACAATGAGGCCAATAGGATCATTGTTTTCATTACAGCACAAGTTCCACATCGGCTTAAAGATATTATGAACTCGTGGATTAGAGATGAATGGAAGGAGCCAAAAGATTATCCCCGTCTCACACTGTTGTGTTTTCATGGCTTCAGGGGACGTTTCTATCCAGCAGATTCACACCAACCAAAATTACACACATTTCAACCTACATTCTGCTTTATTCTGAAGGACTGAGGCACATTTCAAAGGGAATCTGGGAAATCTGTGAATGTGCCACCCACCCTTGATAGTTAATGGCTCCTCTGGTTGGTTTCTGTAACTTTCCAGGATATAGACGGCTTCCAGGCAGAAGAAGAGATGTCATGAATGCAGTGTCCAGCAGGAAGGCGCCGTACATACCTGTATACGTAGCTATCATTGACCATGATGTCCAAGCTGTAGGGAATAGAAATGCCAACATGATGACTTTGCTGCTAAATCCGATGACTAATCAAATTAGCAGCTTTTTCTGTCAAACGTGACGAGCAACTCCCAGCAACTGGCTGAGGACTTGACACTGATTCCAAAGCTTTAAATGTCCGAGTTGAAGGGAGCCGCACTCAAGTACACGTCCTCTGGTTTTTAACCCCGACAGTCAATCCTGCACCAATAAACTCTTTGGGTCAATATTGCTTCAGTATTGTGTTTAATTGAACATCTTTTCTGGAAAGACTGCTTGTCGTTTTAAACTGTACAGTTCAGGAGTGAAGGTGTATTTTCAAAAAGCTGCTTTGGAAATAAAGAATAGCTTTAGAGCTCATTTCACTTGATTTCATTTTTAATGTTATAACCTATATTACAACACAAGACGTATTTACACAGAAAAACCTGACAGGAACCAGATCGGTTCTGGATGGGGTTCAGAGAAAAACTCAGCAATTCTACGAGTAGAGGAGACGGTGGAAAAGAAAAACTCCCTTTTAACAGGAAGAAACCTGCAGAACCAGACTCAGAGACGGCGGCTCTCTACTGTTGTGGTGAGGGGATAAAAACAGAGAAAAGAATAGGACAAACAGACAATTATGGGGAGGGAATCAAACCCTCGGTGGACAGAACCTACTGTATGTGGTGCTGGAGGTCAAAGCTATACCGTCCAGTCTTTTGTTGAGATAATATCAGATATTTTGGGCCAAATAAGTAATAGATTCTTTTTTGTCTGAGTTGAAAAGCAGAAAATGACGGCTCATCCAGGCTTTTATGTCTTTCAGACAGGCTTCTAGTTTAACAAGTTGATCATCTGGTTTCATAGATACAGTAAATAGAGTTGTGTATCATCTGCATAGCAACAGAAGTTAATAGAGAGTGAAAAGTATAGGTCCTAAGACAGAACCCTGAGGAACTCCATGTGTAACTTTAGTCTGAGCTGAAGAACATGAACGAAGTGGAACCTGTCTGATAAATATGATTGAAACCAGTTTAGTGCAGTCATTTTAAGCCCGATGATGTTCTAGCATCTATAATAGGATGTTTTGATCAATAGTATCAAAAGCAGCACTGAGATTTAACAGGACCAGAACAGAGACCAGTCCTTTGTCTGAAGCCATGAGAAGATCATTAGGAACTTTGACCAGAGCGTCTCTGTGCTGTGATGAGCTGCAACAATGCTTTCTAGGATTTTAGAAAAAAAAGAGAAGGTTGGATATTGGCCTGTAACTTGATAAAACACCTGGGCGGGTTTTTCCAAGAAGAGGTTTAATAACAACAACCTTAGAGACTTGTGGTACATAACCTGCGAAATCGGTCTGATTTAATATTGATGTACTACGTCTGAATAATGTGGAGGTTTAGATCCAGGGAATGAATTGTGTCTGTGGTCCTCACAATGACAGCAACGCCAATGTGTGTGTGCTCTCCAGCAGATGGTCTGTGATTATGATATCATTAAGGCAGGAAAATGTAGCATGTAGCAGCGTTAATCCACGATAGCTTCAATGCTAACCTCCGTCTGTGTCCTTCACCTGTTAAAACTTCTCACTCATGCTGCCTGCTGCGTCGCATCAAAGACTACCGTTCTGTTTCAACATTTAACATGAAAACTAACTAATGGCCATTTTATTAAATACTCACTTTTTAATGCCAGTAGGTAATCAGCCAATGACATGGCAGCAACTCAATGTATTTTGGCATCCAGGCAAATTGCTGGACTTGCTATTTCAGCATCAGCGTTACCATATTGTGCCTCCCTGAACCTGCAGATGTCGGTCAGCCGTCTATGACTTAGGATCTCATCTTTCTGCTAGTAGACTTACCCTCTGCATGTTCACCTCCGTCATCTTTATTCCCTCTTGTACTGAGTATTTGTCTCCGCCACTGATGTCAGGTTTGACCGCGAGGCTCACTTTTGATAAAACAAAGGTAAATAATGAAGGGCGGAATAGCCTCAACTACTCTCACTGCTAATGTAGCCTCACCTTGGTATTGAGTTCATTATTTGACCACCTTGTCGTCGAAGGCCAATAAACACACTCAGGACTTCAATCACATTATTGATGTTGTTCTCGCTTTTGGTATGGACATTGATCAATTAACAGTTTTTCTCCACAACCCTGTTATCAGGTCACTTCCTGATATCATATAAATTTGCTTTAAAATTTACTTTATTTACTTAAAAATGTAAACAATTTAAACTCTTCATTGACTTCCTGTTGAATCTAGAAAATAATTCATGAGAAAAAGAGAGAACCAGGCGCCATCGATACCAAACAAAAGCTTTTAATTAAATGTAAAAATTGATTTAAAAAAAAGCCCCTGATGTGTTTCCGTTGTTTCTCTCGCCACAAGGAGTGTGTTTCCAGTGTATGATAGACGTTGTTCCGGTGAAGAATGAAGACGGTGTGGTGATCATGTTCATTCTGAACTTTGAGCTTCCAACTGATCCCAGAGTGTCCAGCAGCCCTCCAGTTCATGAGCTCAGAAGAGTGCTGCACATTCCCTGGCTGACCTCAGGTATGTTCCAAACACACAATATCCACACAACCTGCCCTGCTCAGTGTGGGTTACGTTGTAATTGTCGTGACGTTGTGGCTAATCGCTCCCCGCTATGGAATACGATGCATTCAAGTGGAATAATCAACCTTCTGTGTTCAATACAAGTGATCCAAAAATACTGTTGGCGCGATGATGGTGAGATGAAGGTGAATTCCTCCACGGAGGCCATGGCGTCCTTAATATTTGCATCTCCAGTATTTCCTAAAGCTCGGTTTACACTATGTTCCCGGCAGCCAGAGCAGCCTCGTTTATCCCAAATGTGGTGCGCCGTGGGATTTTGGCCCATTTTGTCTTTGTATGCTAGTCTTGACAAGTTTCCTCACGGCCCGCCACGGTATCCATGATGGACCGTAGGGGGAAAGTGTCTGCTGAGTCCCGGAGGCTCCAAGGCGCACTACGGTTCATCCCGCGGCCTATCACGGACGCAAGCACGTTCTGTCAAGGCCTGTCCGGGTTCTGGTGGGACCCTTCACGTTTCTCGCGTTCTGAGGAAGGTCTGGCACGTTTTCAACGTTCTGTCAAGGCTTTGTACGGATGAAACCTGGACGCCGGGCTATTTTGACGCACGTTGCAGAGAGGGAAGGCCAGAACACAGCAGGTGGGAAGGGATCGATCCATGTGGGTGCGCAAATGTTTATCAGAAGACAGAAGGCAAACGCTGGGGCACTACTCCACATTTCTTACCAAGGAGCTCCGCACCGAAGATGTCAAATCCTTTCACGAACTATCTGAAGATGCCTGCAGAGCTCTTCCACCAGATCCTGGAAAAAGTAGCAACAGCCGGAAAGGAAAGCACACAGGAAGTGTCCCTGGTGCTGAAATCTGGGTCCAGCACCAATCTTTCAGCGACAGAAACACCACTTGTTTTAGTGTCGCCTGCTTGCCAACGCAAATAACAATGAAGATTGATTCATCCCAGTACAGCATCGGATTCTGCTGGAGGAATTCAATGATGAGCTCTTTCTCATCCTCCGAAAAGGAGGTGGCCCCCCTGGTGGCCGGCTCCACTGTGACTTTCCTGTCGTCAGCAGTTCACTCAGTTCCTAATGTTAAAGAGGTGCAGCATGCCAATGCTACCTTCACAGTGTTGTCCAGTTTTTATCCTTGAGACCCTGTAATTCACACAAAACTCCTGAACTGCACATCTGTTTTTTTTTACTTTTGTGAAGTGTGAGTGACTTCTCCATGTTTTCTTTGTGTCTGCTGTCCAGCTCGACGTCGACATCTCCGTCACCTCCTCCGCTCCCTCAACCCCAGCATGGGGGTCCTGTCCCAGGACACAGAGCTGGGAGCCCCCCACAGCGGCCTCCTGCCCCTGGGACACGAGTCCGTGGCCCTGGACAAGCTGCTGTCCCTCCCCGAGAGGCAGCAGCTGGGGGAGGCCGCAGCCGGTCTCCTGCTGTGGGACGACGAGGACGAGGACGAGGACGAGGAGAGGAAGGACCCGCTGAGGCGGGGGAGGAAAGGCGGGAAACCCAACGACTCGCACCACCCGAGACGACGGAGCGAGGGCGATGGGAAGAGAAGAGATAAAGGTGACGGAGGTTGGGGGCTGGTGGAGGCCAGAGCACCGGGGAGAGTTGGTGGTGTGACTCCAGCTTCAGCGCCCCCGACAGTGGCGCTGCCACCGGCCTCCGCTCACGCCCCTCACAGGTGATTATAGCCGCCATGTCCAGCAGAAACTAGTCGGGGAGACACTTTTATTTGAGGGCGTTTTAGAGAAAAAGAATTGGCTTTCATGTTATCTTGCTTGAGCAGTTGCTATGACAAAATCAATGCAGTGACCTGAAACGGCGTTGTTGTTGTTGTGAGTACCGGGCCTGAAATGGTTTCATGACATTTACATTGCATTCAGTTTTAAACAGCTTGATTTCCAAGCAGGGCTTTATAGTACTTAACTGAGGTCGAACAACATACAGTTTGCTTGTGCACATGGTGTCCAGGAGACGAGAGGGAGGGAGAGGACGAGGTGAAGGTGACGGAGACCCTCCATCCAGCAGGAAAGATGGCAGCTGTGCAAACATAAAACATTCATCATCGATGGACGACATGAAGACGGAGCAGAACTGCCAGGAGAAGAAGATGCTGCAGAGGCGCAGCTGCACCGGTCAGAGTAACACGCATCATTTAAAGGTCCCATATTATGCAGTATATCAACAATGTCACAGCGGAGTCAGAGAGTCAGAGGCCAAACAACATTGTGAATTTACCTAAATCCAGTCTAAAAGTCCCTCTAGTGGCTCTACTGAGAACAGGGAGGTTCTGTGTGTGTGTCTGTCCACACCGTCTCCAGACCGTCTCAGGGGAAAAGCTTTCTAGTGTTGGGATTTATGGTTGGTAATTAGCATGAATAATTACTGTAAGTAATGGATTACTGAAAGTAATAGATTACTGAAAGTAATTTAGGAAAAATTGGAATTACTAATAAGGTAAACGGTTAGTTACTCATCAGCAACTCCTAGAGTAATTGAGTAATTACTCAAAAGTTAATAAATTATCAAAAATAATTTATTAATAAAAATTATTAATTTGCATAAATTGGTTATTTATCAAATAATAATTAAATCGGGGCACCACCAGCTAAGCTGGAAATAGCTAATACCAAATATCAGTCTCGTTTGTCAAAAAGGGTTATTTAAGTAAAGTTAATATTTCTGTGTAAATATAACAATGTTAAATAACAAGGAAGGTGTGAGCTTCGAGCACAGACTGTTACAAACCAGTGAATTGTCAACAATAAATACACAATGATAACCAAGAATCGATCAATTCAGTTAAAATGCGTTTATTAACAAAAAGTATTTATTCAAAAATAATTCATAAATCATTTATTAAAACAACACAATTAAGTAATAAACAATCAAACACGAAGATCTAATCTATTAAACAGCAAACACTATGTACAAAGAAAGAGGGTGTGTGTGTGTGTGTGTGTGTGAGAGTGTGTATGAGTGAGTGTGTGGAAGCCTGAGTGGGGTGTAATGACCACGAACGTCCACCAGGTGGCGGCAGGCGTTGGAGGGTCAGTGTGTGTGGGTGTAATGACCTCGAACGGACACTAGATGGCGGCAGGCGTCTAGTTCGAGGTAGTAACCGGAACGACCACTAGGGGCGCGGCGGCGCACGGAGGGAGAATGCAATGACTCGACTTGTCCACCGAGTGGCGGTCTTTCAAGAGATTGCAATCACCAACGCGGCCACCAGAGGCGCTTAGTGCACTCTTTCTGGACAGCGTGACGTCACTGTGCTCGTGCACGGCTCGTGAGCCTGCTCGGAGCGCGCCTGGGGGCTCGTGGCTGAGAAATCCCAGGGACAGTGAACTACACACGGTCACAGAAGCGGGTGCAGCAGCGCGCGGCTGCTTTTACGCGATCGTTTATGAGGAGGAGAGGAAAAATGAAAAGGAGGGAGGGAGAAGGGCAGTGGACAGAATATGTTCAGCTCTGCACACTGTCTCTGGACTGCACAGTCATCTAGAAATGATCTGTGGAAAAGGAGAGAGCGAGCGAGAGAGAGAGAGAGAGAGAGAGAGGAGGTTCGCGTGGATGTAAATCCAACGCGCAGACACAGATTGGTTGGAAACAGGGATCGGCGTCCCTGACTTCAACACAATAATAAACACACAGCAATATTACAGTCACGTTATTCTCATTGCCTGCCCAGACTCTAAGCCTTACTCAGTTTGACGAGGGTGAACGTGCTGCGGCGGCCGGGAAAGTGCGTTGATTTCCCGGCTGGAGATTGTTTTTCTCTCTGGCGTCCCAGGGAAAACAAGCTCAAATGGTCTGTGGACAGGAAAAGTCCACAGGATGATCCGAGGAGGATCAAGCGCTTATTTTGAGGAGGGGGAGAAGAAGCGGCTTCAGGTCTGCAGGCGGGAGGAGGGTGCGCTGGCAGCTGCACACTCGGACTCCGGTGAAGAAAGAAAAAAAGGAAAAAGGGAAAAGTAGAAGTAGTTCCACGGTGGTTGTCGGCTCGTCCGGCCGGGTGTGGAACTCCGGGCCCGGTCAGCGGGCACACGTGGCACTTCGTCTCCGTGCGAAACGGATGCGTCCGTCTTTACGCAGGTTTCAACATTGGAGAGCAGAAATCACCCCGGCGGGGGTGTTTTATACCTCTTGTTGTGGTTTCGTGTTACCGGTCGGCTCTGGGTCATGTGGACCAATCCTGACGGAGGGCCCGCCCTGGACCTTCCAGCTGGTGAGGGGGAGCTCTCGTGCGCCCCCTGCCGTTGGCCTCTAGTATTGCACCTTGGAAGGGGGGGTCCAGGGGGTGATCACGTGACCAATGGCAGACTTTTTCAGTTGTAGGCATGTGGTCCTTTGTTCTCAAAACGTGGTCTCCCCGCCCCCTTCCATGAGGTTGAGCGGCCCCCAACATCCCCCCTTTGGTCCGAAGAGTGGGATGCGGATCTCAGGCTTTGGAGCAAACCTGGGCCGAAACGTCGATGAGTCTGTGAATGTCCCAATGTCCTGTGGAACACAAGGTCATTTTCTGTCCAACAGTTCATACAGGAGGTTATTGTCCGAGCAGGGCAAGGCTAGTCTGGGCAGACCTACTATTCCTGTTCTAACTATCTAAGCCTTCATACATTTCATTTCTTACAAGTGCATCACCAGTGAAAATGAAAGAGGTAGGAAAGGGCAGGAAAGTTGAAGAACAGGAGGGAAATGGGTTAGTAGGCAGCTCGAGGACAAGTTTACAAAAGCGGAGGTACCGGATACAAGGAGTAGAGTCTGATCTGTAAAATGTGGATGTGGTTGCACCAGTGAGCAAGTGTCCAAAAGCCACCAGCCGTCTGGGGCTTTTGGTGCACCTGCTCCGGTGAGGAGTGAGAGTGAAGTGTGGTGTGTGGAGGTGCACGTGTGTGTTCCCTTCCAAAACCCAACTTTCACTACAGAGGCTTAAAACTGTACACATTATTTCTGTTAATAATGGCTAAGTTTTGAAGAAATCACAACTCTTGGCTCTGTGGTTTCACAGAGGTTAAAATAGCACTGCCGGGACTGTCAGATGTATCTGTGAAGGTTGTATAACCGTGGTGGTGTTAGTCTTGACAAATTGCTCAACCCGGGTTAGTGGAGCTAAGTAAGGTGGTTCTACCTGTACTGAAGCTGCTAACGGAGGAGCTAATCTCCCTTCGATCTCGTGTGAGATTTCTGACTATACACAGGGGTTATTTCTCCTAAACAATACTTGACTGGTCTAAGGCATGCTAAGTGGTGTTAACAGAGCTGGATATGAGTTTACAGTGACTATATTTCCCTGAATGGTTCAACTCAAGCTTTGTAACTGCTCATGTTGTCTAAGGAGGCAGGGTTAGATTTCTGATGGTGGCAGGGGTTAGTACATGCACCTGCTGGGAGCTGAGCATGCTGGTACTAAACCCTACTGATTAAAATCTGTTATGCTCCTGGAATGGATGTTCTCCCCCCTCGCTAGGGGAGGAGTTGACCTTACTCCGAGGGAGTAACTTGATTGAGTGGCTCTGCGATGCAGGCCGTGACAACACTGACCTCTTCTGGCTGGTCCAGAAGGTGCAGTGTAAGGTCATTTCTCTACCAGTCATTCTTGGGAGGGAGTGGAACCTGTGGAGTGGTGTATGGTGGACCGATTGGTCACCAACACCCGTTGGAGGCTCACGTCTCCATCTGCACCACCGCTGTTGCCATACCGGAGTATGTGTGTGGTGCTGTGGTTGACTCGGTCAACCTGAGGGAATGACTAGGAGTGGTTTGGTGAATGGAGGTTGGCCTTCATTACCAAAATGTCGTACAGGGCAGCCATGACACTGGGTGTGGCATGTGTGCCCGTCTGAGTCGACCAAAGATGGGAAGCTCCAGTGGCTGAACGCTTGGTTCAGAAGGAGGGCAGCAGCTGGAATGGCTGTGTCAAGATGGGGGCTCCCAAGTTCTGACACGTTAGTCGGGCTCTGAGGTTTTGACTGGCGTGAACTCTCCCTGCTGGGGTTCAGTCCCATCAGCGCCACCTATGAGCCCAATGAATTCAGCTTTGGTGCGGCACCCCAAACTATGCTGAGAGCAAGTTTGGTTCACGCTACCAAAAGTTGATAAAGGACGTGTCGTGTCTCGGCTAAATGTTCCTCACAGGTGCAGTGACGCATGAGGAAGTCATCCACATAGATGAGGGTTGCCGTGAGCAGCAATGTTACTCATCATGGTGTGGAGAAGGATGGTAGACACCGATGGTGGGTCTAAGTAGCCGAAGTGGCACCGGTTCCAGGCGAACTGGCGGTTGCCAAAGGAAGAAACTAGCTGCTACTGGTTAGCGGGGACCACCTTCGTGGTCCAGCACCGCTTTACCGCGTATACGGCTAGAAAGAGTATGTACTGGTGTACACAAGATGGCGGTGCCTCGAGGTCAGTGGGGACGCGCGCCGGAGGGAGGTCTGTGACCCCCCTTTCGTGCGAGACCCGCGCGAAGATCGTGTGATAATCGCGGAAGACCTCAATGAATGCATCTCCTCGTTTCTGCTGTGTAAAGCGCTAGCTTTAGCAGAGTGTGGCTCGGTCTTTGACTCGAAACCTGAATAAGGTTCTCCTGGTTCAGACGCAGTCTGTTTACCTGAAGTGTCTGTATTCTCTGGTTGAGTCATCGGAGCCTGCACAACCAGGTCACCTTCGGTGCTCGGTTTTGTTCCATAGAGAACCTGTTCGAGGTTAACATGGTGAGCGCTGGTAATGGTTTTGGTTGTGGGAATGAGGAGAGCGGTGTCATGCGTGTCGTCACTGGTGGGGGACGACAGCATGTTGTCAGTGAGATGCACCATCAGTTCAAGATTGTGAAATGAACTGTCAGTTGACATCTCTAACGGTGGAAATGCGGTCACTTTAATCTGACCGCGTGTCAGATTGTGGACCTGCGGGTTGGCTGAACGATTGTTCAGCTCCAGAAGAGATGTGTCACAGATCACCGGCACGGGATCTGGACAGCGAGTCGAGGAGGCACATGAACCAGGGACCTTGGTTAAGGTCTGAAGTGACCGTGCTGAAAGTGAGCGGTGGCTCGGAACTTTAAGCAGGCCGGCGTCGGTGGCCGATCTCTCGGACCAGCGCGCCAAAGGTGCCTCCGGAACCGAGGTTCCATCCATGTGTGCACCCCCCACGGTGTGGTGGGCGTGCAAAGAAGTACTCATGTACAAAGAAGAACTCACGTCCTTCAGTGACAAGAGTAAAGAGTGGTGTGCTTGAACTGGGTCTCGGCTCGTCACCTGCGGCGGATGCTGACTGTCAGGGAGCCTTGAAGTGGATTGGCTGGGGTCAAACTCTGGGAGAGACCCAAGTATTGGTAGGGGACCTCTAGACTGGATGGCATCGACTCTGCTGTTGAAAGCTTGATGGCCTGGTTCAGGGCCAAGGGGAGTCGGGCTGGTGACTTGGGACCAAAGGCGCCATTGGTTGCAGTCAATCAGCACGGCCAGTCGGTTTAAGAGGTCCTGACCAATAAGCAGTTCCTCTGTGTTCAGGTCAGTGACATAGATGGGATGTGTCACCGACATGTCCTGGAAAGTTATGTCGACCCAGACACGTTTAGTGATGGGAGACACGTCCTGAGTGAAGCTTCTGATGTTTATGCTACACTCTTCCACCTGAAGTGGCTTTCCTAGGGCACGCATGGTTCTAGCAACCTGCGTGAAGGTGGCTGAGCACATGAGGGTGATTCCTGACCCAGTATCAAGCAGGGCGAGGGTGTCTACACCCCCTACCATCACTGAAGTGTATACGCGGTTGGCAGTGCCATTGCGTACAAGATCACCCAAGAATGTCAAAGGGGGCTCCTCTATTGGTTCTGAGGGCCTCTTTGACCTCCTGGATCTCCTCCTCCTCCTCCTGACAAAGCAAACTTTGTATGCGGAGGGGAGAGGCGACCGGCCTAGTCATGTGGTCAGGGGCCGGGAGTCCGGTTCCTCAGGGGAGCCGGGTCCCTTCTGACCAGGCGGGTCCAGGTCCCGCATCACCTCCTTGAGGCAGGATTTAACCCACTGTGGGACGTCTGCGTCCCAGTGGTTTTGGGTCTGACCTCGGCCTCGGTTGTGAGACTTACCTCTCCGCTGGGAGTGGTGAGGTCTCGGTCTGCCTGATCTCTTACCTCTGTGCCGTTGTCCACCTCGTGATCGAGGTTGTGGACACCTAACGGGTCCCCCATCCACAGCAAGTGCGGGGGAGGGGACCTCGTGACCTACAGGTGCCAGGTTCGTGTTTCCAGTCGCCTGCGTTCTCAGGACGCCTGCGTCACCATCATGGTTTTCACCTGAACTGTGACGCAGCTCCCACACCATCTGCGCGTGTTTGCGGAGATCTTTCATGGTGGGGTTTTTGGTCCTGCAGAAAAGAGCGACATCGAACCGCACACTGTTGTGGAGGTTGTTAATGAAGAGCGACTTTAAAGTCTGGTCTTCATCCAACCCCGGTACGCTGCGGCCTTGGAAGTAGGCGGCCCTAAGGCGCCTATAGTACTCTCTGGGAGGCTCCGCCTCCTTCTGAGTAATGGCAAGTGCACCAAAGGTTGCAGAGGCAGGATCATTGTACAGAGAATACTCTTCCCTAAGTGCATGACAGAGGGATGAGTAATGGTCTCTGACGGCAGGTGGGAGGGATTCCATGTAAACATGGACGCTCCTGGACGTCGTCTTCCAGAGAAGCTTCAGCTTCTCACGTGACGAAGGATGAGGCAGGTCGAGGAGGCAGCGTTCAACTTCCCGGAGGTAGTCCTCTATACTAACCTCCCGGTTGTTTGGGTTGAACTGCTCTATGTCCTCTGCAAGGGACTCAAGCTGGCGGGTCCGAAGACCACGTTCCCTTGGGGGACCGGAATGGTCCGAGTCATCTGAGCTGGACCCCCCTGGTTCTCTCCGGTGGAGAGAGTGAGGGTCATGATGACCAAGAGGGTCTCCAGTGAGTGGAGGACCAAAGCTGACAGCACTGTGAGGTGCTGCAAAATAACTCTTTTCATTCTCCTGAAAAGGAGTGAAAGAGCTGTGAGAGCGCATTGTGGTGCGGCTAATCACCGATGGATGTGTGTCAGAGCACACCGGGACCCTGCGGTCCTTAAAGTGAAAAGCTGGGGGGACTGGGTGTCGGTTCAGTGGGATGCAGTCAACTCCCACAACACTGGGCAGGTGTCTTGTGCCACGCCCCCCTGGCTGTGTGTCAAGCCCCCCCCTCGCCATGGCTGCGGGGAAGCTTGATGCAGTCTGTCCCCCTGACGGGACAGCTCCAAGTCTACACTCACCTGTGGTGGGCGGTCCACCTGACTGGACCACCTCAGGATTGTAGAGACCTGGAGGAGGCTGTCCACCTGACTGGACAGCTTCAAGAATGCGCATAACTGGGGTCATTTGTCCATCTGACTGGACATTTTCCAGACTGCGGAGATGTGCTGCGTCTCTGCTGAGAGCTGCACCAGGTTTTACCCCAGTGTGGTTTGGCTCATTGTGCTGAGAGCCATAACCTGACTCATCGTCTGATGAATCATCAGATGATGTGTTTGTTTTGACTTCTTTCGCAGAAGTTCGGGTTAGTAACCCAATAGGTTCCGTATAAGGAGCCTGAACATCCCTGGCCTGGATCTCCTGTTGCAGGCGGGAGTTCTCCAGCTTCAGCTGGGCAGTGTTAATCCTCAGCTGCGAACTGTAAAGTTGCAGCTGGGAGAGCTGCTCTTGAGCTTCGAGAGCTTGCAGCTCGGCCTTGCGCTGGTAGAGCAGTGCAATGTGGCCTAACACATCCGGAATGGTGAGCTCTACCTGACCAACCGGGTTTCTCACATAGCTTAACAGCTGCCTGATCTCTGCTTCACAGGTCTCTAAGCTGTAGCTGTTGAGGTTTCTTCTCTCCTGTGTGGAGAGGCATAGGAGCCCAGCGACCACAGTCTGCAGGGCTGGGTCATGTGGCTCCCGAGGAGTCTCTGCTCCGAGCACGCAGTGTCTCTGACTACTCATGGTAGGAGTCACGCGAAAGCTGTGTTTTGAAAAGTGCCAAAATGTTGTTAATGCACAGGTGATGGTTACACCTGTAGCTTACAACTCTAAAGGTTGCTAATTGCTCTAACTGTAACCTCTCTCAAGTTACCAGGGTGGTTTTAGCACCTTGGGTGAGCAATAGCGGGTAAGTGTACATCTATCTCTCTGCTAGAAATAAAAGAATGCATGAAAATGCAAGAAAAAGAAGGCTTTACCACTTCACAAACACAATTGACTTTGCTTAGCAGTGCTGTAACGTGTTCTTCGAAAAACTAAGTTCTGAGAAAAACAAAGTTATCGGTTGTAAAACTAAACAGACAATTCTGGATAAATTATGCAGATATTGTGACAATACTGGTTTTAAAACAGCCTCACACGGGCGGCACCATTATGTTGGGATTTATGGTTGGTAATTAGCATGAATAATTACTGTAAGTAATGGATTACTGAAAGTAATAGATTACTGAAAGTAATTTAGGAAAAATTGGAATTACTAATAAGGTAAACGGTTAGTTACTCATCAGCAACTCCTAGAGTAATTGAGTAATTACTCAAAAGTTAATAAATTATCAAAAATAATTTATTAATAAAAATTATTAATTTGCATAAATTGGTTATTTATCAAATAATAATTAAATCGGGGCACCACCAGCTAAGCTGGAAATAGCTAATACCAAATATCAGTCTCGTTTGTCAAAAAGGGTTATTTAAGTAAAGTTAATATTTCTGTGTAAATATAACAATGTTAAATAACAAGGAAGGTGTGAGCTTCGAGCACAGACTGTTACAAACCAGTGAATTGTCAACAATAAATACACAATGATAACCAAGAATCGATCAATTCAGTTAAAATGCGTTTATTAACAAAAAGTATTTATTCAAAAATAATTCATAAATCATTTATTAAAACAACACAATTAAGTAATAAACAATCAAACACGAAGATCTAATCTATTAAACAGCAAACACTATGTACAAAGAAAGAGGGTGTGTGTGTGTGTGTGTGTGTGAGAGTGTGTATGAGTGAGTGTGTGGAAGCCTGAGTGGGGTGTAATGACCACGAACGTCCACCAGGTGGCGGCAGGCGTTGGAGGGTCAGTGTGTGTGGGTGTAATGACCTCGAACGGACACTAGATGGCGGCAGGCGTCTAGTTCGAGGTAGTAACCGGAACGACCACTAGGGGCGCGGCGGCGCACGGAGGGAGAATGCAATGACTCGACTTGTCCACCGAGTGGCGGTCTTTCAAGAGATTGCAATCACCAACGCGGCCACCAGAGGCGCTTAGTGCACTCTTTCTGGACAGCGTGACGTCACTGTGCTCGTGCACGGCTCGTGAGCCTGCTCGGAGCGCGCCTGGGGGCTCGTGGCTGAGAAATCCCAGGGACAGTGAACTACACACGGTCACAGAAGCGGGTGCAGCAGCGCGCGGCTGCTTTTACGCGATCGTTTATGAGGAGGAGAGGAAAAATGAAAAGGAGGGAGGGAGAAGGGCAGTGGACAGAATATGTTCAGCTCTGCACACTGTCTCTGGACTGCACAGTCATCTAGAAATGATCTGTGGAAAAGGAGAGAGCGAGCGAGAGAGAGAGAGAGAGAGAGAGAGGAGGTTCGCGCGCAGACACAGATTGGTTGAAACAGGGATCGGCGTCCCTGACTTCAACACAATAATAAACACACAGCAATATTACAGTCACGTTATTCTCATTGTCTGCCCAGACTCTAAGCCTTACTCAGTTTGACGAGGGTGAACGTGCTGCGGCGGCCGGGAAAGTGCGTTGATTTCCCGGCTGGAGATTGTTTTTCTCTCTGGCGTCCCAGGGAAAACAAGCTCAAATGGTCTGTGGACAGGAAAAGTCCACAGGATGATCCGAGGAGGATCAAGCGCTTATTTTGAGGAGGGGGAGAAGAAGCGGCTTCAGGTCTGCAGGCGGGAGGAGGGTGCGCTGGCAGCTGCACACTCGGACTCCGGTGAAGAAAGAAAAAAAGGAAAAAGGGAAAAGTAGAAGTAGTTCCACGGTGGTTGTCGGCTCGTCCGGCCGGGTGTGGAACTCCGGGCCCGGTCAGCGGGCACACGTGGCACTTCGTCTCCGTGCGAAACGGATGCGTCCGTCTTTACGCAGGTTTCAACATTGGAGAGCAGAAATCACCCCGGCGGGGGTGTTTTATACCTCTTGTTGTGGTTTCGTGTTACCGGTCGGCTCTGGGTCATGTGGACCAATCCTGACGGAGGGCCCGCCCTGGACCTTCCAGCTGGTGAGGGGGAGCTCTCGTGCGCCCCCTGCCGTTGGCCTCTAGTATTGCACCTTGGAAGGGGGGGTCCAGGGGGTGATCACGTGACCAATGGCAGACTTTTTCAGTTGTAGGCATGTGGTCCTTTGTTCTCAAAACGTGGTCTCCCCTCCCCCTTCCATGAGGTTGAGCGGCCCCCAACACTAGTGTTTTAGATGAAGTGGTTTCCCTGTTAGCTGGTGACCCTTTAGCATCCCTTGTTGCTGCTCATAACAGACGTTAAAAACCCGACAGAAATCTGTAGCCGTCCCGACGAACGCCGTTTAACAACATTTACAATAAAGTTTTCAAGTGTTGTAGTTTTTGTGAGTCTTATTTTTATATATACTGTTACTCGCAGCAGCGATGGACGCCAAAGGACGTCGGTCACCAATGTGCGGTGGATTTATTCACTATGACTCATAAACGCTGTGGTTCAACCAGTTTAAACCAGAATGTGACCCAGTAGAAGAAGAAGAAGTAGAAGAAGAAGTAGAAGAAGAAGAAGGCTCCTGAAGATAATGAGTTAAACATATTGTGTCTGAATAAGTTACTTAGTTTGGTCATTAGTGTTGTTATAGTTACTGCTAAGTAGCTAATGCTAGCTCCTGCTAACTGTTACAGTTTCTCATATTATACTGAATGTATTCAGTATATCAGTAATCTTGTAAGTTTTCATCTCCCTGTGTGATGCTCAAAGCGAGTATCCACTACTAGAGGAAGTGGTTATTTCCCCGCGTTATGTCATAAAGGGAAAATAGCTTAATAGATTTAGTTCTAAATAACTAAAGCTTCCCTCCTCCCACAGTTGGCATGGTAACCATTAGAAAGAGCAGCGGTCCAGCTGGGACGTCGGACTCTGACCAGCGGTGCCGGACAAACAGCCAGGTAGGTTCACTCCACAGTCCAGGCGGACGTGGCTGTCAAAGTGTTGTTGTAGATTTAATGTGTTGATTGTGGAGCGGGATTCTCTCCAGGAGACTTTCCTTTTGTATTTCCAGAACGACTGCTTTAACAAAAGAACACATGGAAGATAAAACTATTAACTGCTCTATTAAAAGACACGTTTTAGAAATGAATCAGTGGGCACATCTGTTTGGTCTTGAGCCATTTTCACGATTTTCCAACAGTCAAGTATTTGGAGCTGCAGAACATGTTTAGATTAGAGCAGTTTGAGCTCCACTCGCAACTTCATTATTTGTCTTTGTGTTGTTTTCCTTTTTCTAATTGTCCCTTTCCTTCTTTTTGCTTCTGGTTTTGTTTAGTTGGTTTTTTTTTACCCTTTTTTTTTTTAAACCATTATTTCTTCTTTTTTCTATTTTACTATATGTTTCCTTTTTTTTGTTGTCCTGAATAAAATAAAGATGTACAAACAAGTTAAATAGTTTTAGTCTGACTATTTTTCATGTATCATTACATTTTTTTTTCAGTTTTAGGTATTTTCGAGGTTGTTTGATTTGCTGGATCTATTCATCCTGGCTGTTTTATATGTTTTACTTTATTTAGCTGTTTTCATCCAGGAGATAAGATGAGTTTTGAAAACCGCTGTAGAATGCAAAACGAAGTAAAAATGAAAATAAGTTTCTTTACAACTATTGTGAAAGCTTCATGGAGCCGTTGTAGAGGAGCTGTAGAGCCACAGGTTGCAGACCTCATGGCCACATTGAAACCTGTGTTTCATTAACATACATTTTCAGAGTTTTGTAGTACATCAACTTTTCCAAATTATCGTAAAGTGGAGCAATAGGGTGGAAATGTTGAGCTGCTTGGGAATCAGCCAACGCTCCTCTTGTTGCTGAATACCAAGTGATAGAAGTTATAGTCGAGTAAAAATGTGGAATATTCTTTAAAATGTTGTTGTATTTGGTTCCAATGTGTTTGCAGCAAATGACTCAGAGCTTACTGGACACAAAGACGGAAGCCTACGTGACTCTGCCCGATGGTGAAATCCGACCGAGCAAACTGATCGACAGAACGCACCACGTCACAGAGAAAGTCACCCAGGTCGGTCCAGCTGCTGGGCGACACTCACTTTGTGATGGTCCACGTGGAATTCTCCATCTAAATATTGAGCCATCCACTCTCAATCCATTTTCTGAACCACAGCTCGCATCAGTGCAGCCTAAAACTATGCAAATCTAAATTGAAGCAAGTGTTATTTCAGTGGTGCCCCTGCCGCCAACTCTGATGATGCTTCTAATCTCTGCTCAACGAATTCAACTATACAAATAAAACCAAAGTGTGCTCAGTTGAAGAAGAAAATACTGCTTTAATAAAGGAAGACGAAAAAAAACCTAAAACGCAGTGAAATTAGCTGAAAACCTATAATTTAATACATAAACATAATAATAATCATCATCATCGTCATCTTTATTTAACTAACTTTTTGACCAAATATTTATGAAACATTTTTTGTGAACATTCCAGTGTACAACAAAATGAAAACAACAACAACACCCATAAACCAAACAATACAAACACCTGTTCATAGATATAATTACAATATACCCACTGAACAAAAGCTAAACAAGAGCAATAATGAACAACAAAGGTTGATTCCTCTGACCTTTTTCCTAAACATATAATATAAAGTATTGTATAACATGGGGAAGGTGCACAAAGAAAGGATTTGAACTCATATATATTTAATATTCCACTAACTTTCAGGTTGACATCCATAATGTAATCCATCCATCCATTTTATATTTAAACTGTAAATAAAGTGTTTCTGTAATCCTCACTGGATTACTGAGGGGACGTGAGGCTAAACCCTGGACACGTCGTCAGATCTTCACAAAGTCTGAATTAACTTCAAATAAATGAGAAATTGGGCCTTTTCACCACAACAAGCTGTGATTAGTCTGTGTGAAGTGTGTTTACGACAGCAGTAAGCAGTGGAGTGAGCGTGTGTGTGTGTGTGTGTGTGTGTGTGTGTGTGTGTGTGGTCCAGGTTCTCTCTCTGGGTGCTGACGTGCTACCGGAGTATAAACTCCAGAGCCCGAGGATCCAGAAGTGGACCATCCTTCACTACAGTCCCTTCAAGGCTGTGTGGGACTGGGTCATTCTGCTGTTAGTCATCTACACCGCCATCTTCACACCCTACTCCGCCACCTTCCTGCTGAGGTGGGTGCAGACGACCATCAGCCCAAACCACCTGACATACGTTGACCACGGAGATCAGACTGTGTTTGTGATCAGCATTATCCTCCCCTGACAGCCCTCTGCCCTGCACTTTGAGTCGACGTGGAGTAAATCTGTTTATTTATTTAATTTAGCTATTTATTTTCTCTCGCCCGTGTTGCTTCAGCGAGCAGGAGGAAGCAGCCATACAGAGCTGCGGTTACTCCTGCTCTCCACTGAACGTGGTGGACTTCATCGTGGACATCATGTTCATTGTTGACATCGTCATCAACTTCAGGACCACCTACGTCAACTCCAACGAGGAGGTGACGTTTGTTCCATTGTCCCAATGACTTCAGATCCTCTTGTACAGTTTGTTACGTGTCAGTGGCTGAAAGGTGACAAACTGATTCCTTTTTGGATTGATAAATTCTTGACAAAATACATGTTTGGAGGTGCTGCCATCTGCTGATGTATTATTATTATTATTATCACATATCATTTACTGTAAACAGTCATTTTGTTTGCAAACAGACTTAAAAAAAACACTTGTAAAGGCGAGTAATTGTGAGTCTGAGCAAACAAAGGTCACAGGTTCCTCAAGGGTCTGTTGTCTGGCCACATTTAGTCAACAGCTACATGCTGCCTCTTGCTCAGATTATAGATCATCTCCTGTCGTTCTTATGCAGATGACTTGTAACTTTACATTTCAGTGTCATCACATCATTTTCATTGAGTACTATCATTTCCTGATTATAACCCCCTCCTTTTTTCACACACGTTGCACACTGCAGCTTATACAATGACTCGGCGAATTTAATGGATCTGTACAGGTCAACGGGCTTCGTGCCTGCAATACATGTGTTGCGTTCAGGTGCATCACAAAACTGCGATATTTCTTTTTTTTTTCTTCTTTTGTACTTTTTAAATTTGGTGGGTGCAACTTATACTCCATTGCACTTAATAGTCCGGAAATTACGGTAAATGTTTTCATAGACTCAATGAATGGATGTGCCAGAAAAGCGTCAAGCATTTTAATTCTTCACAATTTATTCTCCTGCTTTAATTGCCTTTGGTCTTTAAATGCACTTTTATTTCTATTATTTGAATGTGATTGTATGTATTTCTTTTGCCTTTGTGAAGCACCTTGAATTGCCTTGTGTTTGAACTCAGAATCACATTTTCAATCCCGGGGGGAAATTCTTTGACGGAATGAAACGATTAGTTTAAGTAAAGTTAAATGAGAACTATTAATTTTAACTGCAGTAAAAGGGAGGCTTGTCGTTCACCTGTGACTGATTTTGAAAGGTGGTGAGTCAGTCTTCTCGGATCGCCGTCCACTACTTCAAAGGCTGGTTTCTCATCGACATGGTGGCGGCCATTCCCTTTGATCTTCTCATCTCTCGCTCTGGAGAGGAAGTGGCTCGGGCCGGGGGCGAGGGCGAGGTAGGAGCAGGGTGAAAAACTGACGCGACAGATGTTCTGTTTTCTCTCATCTGGATCGTCATCCCTCTGCTTTCTCTCGAAGACCACCACCCTGATTGGCTTACTGAAGACGGCTCGGCTGCTGCGACTGGTGCGCGTGGCCAGGAAGTTGGACCGTTATTCAGAGTACGGGGCGGCCGTCCTCTTCCTCCTCATGTGCACATTCGCCCTCATCGCCCACTGGCTGGCCTGCATCTGGTACATTATTCTATCTCGTATTAGATATTGATCTAATGTGTTTCCAAGCTGAAGGTGTAAAGTTTCAGCTCTGAAACCTTTATAACCAGTCGCTGTTTCCACTTCCCAGCATGGTTTTAGGCAGCGAGCCGTCCAGCTGTCATTTAGATGGTCAATTTTCAGAAAAGATGGACAGAAAGATAGTGAATGTGTTGCTCAAAGCCTCTACAATATGTGTATACTAGCATCATTACTTGTCACCATGTAATTTAGCCTAAATTCATCTTTTTCGCCAAAATATAGCGAATTATCGTCTCGGGTACACAACTCCAACTGACTTCTGGTTTTGTATTACTCCCCGTAGCGAGCAACGCGATTGGTCAATTGATACCATGTGGTATATCGCATTTTGAAAGGCGGCCTCTGATTGGTTCATAATTCTCTGACTCATCCTGATTCGTTGAAATGCAGAGGGGAGCAATTTAGACAGATTTTCTTTCCAAGATGCTGAAGAATTCTATCTGCAGGATCCACACAGGTGGGACTCATTCTACAGACCTATGATTGATCTAATTTTTCATTTACGAAATGATGACACTAGTTTGGAGAACTGCACATCATTTATGCTTTTTGTTGAAGAATAAAATGTTCTTTGCCGTGAAAAAGTATTGACAATCATGCTTGTGACATTCTAAAGTCTTGGGACCGAACTCTAACAGGCTTGGAGAGAACAAATAAGATGTAATATTCAATTCACTACTAATAAGAGGAGAATAGAAACTATTTCAGAGTTGAGCGTCTACAGGTGCTCAGTTTAGGGGTGCAGATAGAAGCAATGTGAAACTACAGGGCGAATAGAAAATTAGATGTAGTGAATTTTGGAGCAGCGGCCAGCGGCATGACGTAACGTGACGGGGGGACTTGGTAGTGCACCGGAGCCGATGCGAGGTGGCTGACGGACGTACGTCAGTGCAGTAGATCACTGACCAATCAGCCGACGGCTCCTCAAAATCAGACCCGTTTAATTGCCTGAGTACCCCAACGGAAGGGCGACGGAAAAGCCTCAATCTCTGGAGCGGTTATTTCGGTACATCAACAATTCTTGCCATGGAGACCCGAACCGTACCGGACCATCCCCTTCCATTCCTGCACTTTTTGTGACAGGAATGAAAAGGCCAAATTAGAAGCTGCACTGAAGGGATAGAAGGAGAACGTAAAATGTTTGTTTCCTCCATCTCAGGTATGCCATCGGTAACGTGGAGCGCTCGACTTCGGCTGGGATCGGCTGGTTGGACAACCTGGGCGAGCAGCTGGGGAGACCCTACAATGACTCGGCTGCTGGTTCGGGTCCTTCCACCAGAGACAAATATGTCACTGCTTTGTATTTCACGTTCAGCAGTCTCACCAGCGTGGGCTTCGGAAACGTCTCGCCAAACACAAACTCTGAGAAGATCTTCTCCATCTGCATCATGCTCATTGGAGGTGACTTCTGCAGGGTGTCGTTTAGACTCTCGATCTAATACACTGTCAACAACTACGACGATGCAATAGCGAGAATGTTTCCCTACAGACACGGTGGGACCCGGACGCTCTCCAGTACAATACAAGATACAATTAAAGAGCTCATATTCTCCAGATTTTCAACACTTTCACATGGTCTCCTTGGTCCAAAACCCATTTTATTCAAAATGTATTGCCCCAAATCCAGCTTCTCCTCAATTCCCCTCCATTACAATATTGGATCATAGGAGCTGCATTCAGAATCTGCTGTGTCTATGTGAGCTGGACTGGCTCCGCCCACACATGCCCATCTTGGGAAGAGGAGGAAGTCCTTCCTCTCGTGGTGCCATGTGCCAGAGCAGAGCTGTCTGATTGTGGGAGGAGTCAAAGGGAGGAGCCTACCTTGATAGTGATTGGCTGAACCCCTGATGACACTATATAGGGTTTGATTTCTGATTGGCTGCTTGGAGCAACACACTTTTTAAACCCTGGAGCAAGCCAGGGAGAGAGAGGACACACTGTCTACACCTCTGGGTGTCGGTCCTGGTGTGGAGACGATTAGTACTGCTGGAGAACCTTGAGAAAGTTAATTTGACACAATATGACCCTTTTAATACTGTTTGCTATGTAATGTATACATTACAACATTAATATATTGTGACATTTCTTTAAAAAAAGTCACCAGTTTAAACACCCATAAGAAAAATAAAAGAGATAAGGTTTGGTTTCAGAATTCTTTTTTGTTATTATCATAGTTCGTGTTTGTTTCTCAAAAGGTCAGATAGAAGCTTCCGTCTTCTGAGCAGCAGACGACCTTTGACCTCCGTTGCTCCCAGCAGGTCACTGATGCGGCCTGGTTGTGTTTGTCCTGCAGCTCTGATGTACGCCAGTATTTTTGGAAACGTGTCAGCCATCATACAGAGACTTTACTCTGGCACGGCTCGTTACCACGCTCAGATGATGAGAGTCCGAGAGTTCATCCGCTTCCACCAGATTCCCAATCCTCTGCGACAGCGGCTGGAGGAATACTTCCAGCACGCCTGGTCGTACACCAACGGCATCGACATGAATGCGGTGAGTAGGACTTTCGCTGGTCTTTTTTGGCGACGCAGGATATGACCGTCTACGTTCTAACTCTACTTTCTGCTTGTACGACTACATGTGCAGGTTTTGAAAGGCTTCCCCGAGTGTCTCCAGGCAGATATTTGTCTCCACCTCAACAGGACTCTGCTGCAGAACTGTAAAGCTTTCAAAGGTGATCAGTAAAATGGGAATGTCTGTGGATTTATCGATTCCTGCGAGTTAAAACCTTCAAAGAAGACGACGCACTTGTCATTGTGTGCAGGGTCTACGAAGGGATGTCTTCGGGCGCTGGCGATGAGGTTCAAGACCACCCACGCTCCTCCAGGAGACACTCTGGTCCACGCCGGAGACCTGATATCAGCTCTGTACTTCATCTCCAGAGGATCCATCGAGATTGTCAAAGGAGACGTGGTGCTCGCTATCCTGGGTATGAGGACGCTCGTACACGTTTCAGTCGCAGGCAAATAAACCCAATAACCCTTCAACTTGGTGTGGAACCATTTGGTTCAGCGAATGACGCGTTGCTGTGAGAAACACATTTGTCTCAAGAGTCTTAATATAATGATGTTTATTTGAAGAGTTTGTGTTTCTATAATGTCTGTAGTCCTTTATGTTTTTTTTTACAAGATTTTTTTAAGAACTTGTGATTGTGAGTCCAGTCACAATGTTTTTGGTGTCGGTCTTATCATATCCAGGTCTGATTTGAAGAATCAAGCCTTAGTTTAAAGAGTATTTTCAAAGAATTCTTTTTTCTTAAAGTGAAATGTTCAGTATCCAGGTTATCGTTAAGACTCTGGGCCTGCTTTAAACAAATCATCATCCCATTGCTTTCACCTTTAAGCTCCTACGACCTGGCGTCCACATATGTGGACATCATTTCAGGTTGTCTGGAATTTGTCCAGGTCTCACCAGGTTAAGAGGATGTTAAAGGGTTAAGAGTGTCAAGTAAGACTCATGAATGTAAAATTTAACACGTCCACATTGTTGTGCGAGTTTTTCAACCCCTGTTTCCTCTGTTTCTCTAGGTAAGAACGATATATTTGGGGAACCCGTTAATCTGTATTCACTGCCTGGGAAGTCCAGTGCTGATGTCCGAGCGCTGACTTACTGCGATCTGCACAAGATACAAAGAGAAGATGTGCTGGAGGTATCTGTTTCTGCTGTCCAGCCGTGAGTTGTCCGTGACCTGTAGTCCTGTGTGTGAACATTCCTGGTCGCCGCGGTGGTGGAGTCCAACTCCACCGGTGACCTTCCTCTGCAGATCAGCTAGAAAGACAAGCAACATTCAAATCTTGCTTTTTTCCCCCCATTAACCATTTAATTAATTTTATTTTATTGCTATTATTTTTTCTAATTCTCTGGTGTCTTGGAGACTTGATGTGAAATCTAGAAATCTCATATGTTATGTGAGGCTGTGACTCGGTGCCCTTGAGCAATACACTGAAGCTTTCATGACTGCTGTCATCATCAGTGTGTGTGTGTGTGTGTGTGTGTGTGTGTGTGTGTGTGTGTGTGTGTGTGTGTGTGTGTGTGTGTGTGTGTGTGTGTGTGTGTGTGTGTGTGTGTGTGTGTGTGCGTGTGTGTGTGTGTGTGTGTGTGTGTGTGTGTGTGTGTGTGAGAGAGAGAGAGGGATAGAGAGAGAGAGAGAGAGAGAGAGAATAGGTGACTTGGACTGCTGAAACAGCGATTAAACAGCTGTTAAAGTAAAATCTAAATATTAATGATACAGTATAATATACTCGATATGGAACAGAGGGCTGTAAAAAAACGACATCAAATTACACTATCTTAGCTTGACTAACAAATCTATTGATTCCATGATTGTATGAGTAATAGGTTACAAGCAAGTTCAAAACAAGGGGAGAAAAAGGTTTTTTGAACCTCATATATAAACTTTCCTGCTCATTCCTCTTCCAATGTCTTGTTAGTCTGAAGTCAGAACCTTTGGCACAAATACGTCTGATCATTTATGTCTCATATCTGCACTACAAACATGATCAACAAACCTCTTTGTTACATCATTTTGAAAGGAAACGCAAAGTTTGATTGTTTTTATATGTTTGAATGTGTCGTTCACTGGCTGGTTTGTGTTGCAGGTTCTGGACATGTATCCTGAGTTCTGTGAGCACTTCTGGTCCAACTTGGAAATAACCTTCAATCTGAGAGACGTATGTTTCTTCATGTCCTCTTTTCACCAACGCTCCATGCAGGACACGTCGCACTCCGTCTATAAGACAAGCTAATGGAGATGTGATGTTATTACCTGTGAGCTATTTGCTGGGGAGAGAGGAGGCTTCTGTTCTTCTGCATTTTTGCTGCAGGGACAAAGTCATCTCTATTGCTGTGATGAAATATACACACGGTTTTATGAACGCTGTATAAAAACACACAAAAACTATTTTTTTCTCACTGTCTAAAGTTAAACACAATTTCTACAGTTTTAGGTCAGTTAGGATTCTCAAAATAATTTCTATTTGCTAAATGTCACAATAATGAGAGAGAGAATTTCTTTAAGAATGTTTTTATTACTTTCTTTAAGTCAAAAGTTTTCATACTTTTCCTTAGTATTTGATAATGTTGCTGTTAAACTGTATGACATTGCATCAGAAGTTTAATGTGTCCTTCCAAAAGCTTCTCACAATAGTTTGTGAGGGAAAAGGGATGACAATAAATAGTAAGAAAAAAATCTCTAAGAAATCCTCTCTCATTATTGGTTCATTTATAGCAAATACAAATAATTTTGAGAATCCTAACTGACCTACAGCTGGAGACGTTTCGTCTGATTTAACTTCAGACCATGAGAAAATAAAGGTTTATATGTCTTTTATGTGTAAACTATTGCAGGTATCCAGTAATTATAACTGGTCCACTTGGTCTGGTTCACAATAGCTTATTTCATGATTTCAACTAGTCTTCTTTATAATACATTACTGTGAGTTCTCAACCCCACTTTTTTATTCAAACTTCTTTATTCATTTGTTGGAAAACAAGACATGTCACAGTTGAGACAACAGCACCTCCTCTGGTTTGTTCACGTATTGCACCCTGTTTGTTACGAGTTCGACTCTGTACCGTCCTGCTTCATGACGTCATTGTCTCAAGCGGACGACCCTTGTGAATAATGTGGACTGAGATGTGTTATTAATGGCGAACAACGTCATTGTTGGTCTTTGTTGTGCAGGTGAATACCGACGCTGAGAGTCTCTTCAGTGGCGAAGACTGTGACGGAGGAAGCCGACCACACAAACTCCAACTCTCCTCCACTCACACAGGTCGCTACTCCGGCCTGGCAATTCCAACATGCTGTTTTCTTTTCTTTTTCCCTTGTCCCGTTCGGCAGCTCAGCCGAAAAATAACAAGTGATTGAGAGCCTTCCAGTGTCAGAACAGTTTGTGCTCCTGCAACAGGAAGACATTTGGAATGTGTTTATTCGGCGCTGGCATGGCTGCCGGACACGACGGGGTGGGAACGCTTCTAATGTCCACGGCTTAGAGGATTACATCGTGAGCTGAGTGACAAAATTCACCAGGTCATTATTATCTGTGCTGAGAAAAATAAAGCTGACAGGTATATTTTGACTTAAGTGCATCTGTGAAATCAACAATAAATAAATCAAGTTAGTATCTTTATATAAATATATATAGTATTGAAGTCTGTTCAAATGATAAGAAATGGATTTTTTTTTTGTGTGGATTTAAGTAAAGTAAGACAATATTTTTATATTCATCCCAAAAATAAAAATCAATGTCAATTTTACTGTGTTCATTCAGTATGTCAATATATCAACATTAACTACTACAATACCCATGAGCCATCAGGGTTCCCCGACACCACAGATGGATAGAATGAAGATATGCAAAGACAAAACTTACTTGGATTTCATTTTTCATGGAAAAAAATAACAAGCAAATGGATTAATTGATAAGCAATCTTGCTTGATCAACATAAACGAATCAGTGTGTTGCTGGATTATCCCGCAGTTTCATTGCAGTGTGTATTTGCAGGTGACAGTGTTTCCATGAGGGGTCCCAGAGCTGCGTATCGATGGAGAAGGAAGCAGTGGGAGAACCAGGACAGCTGCAAAACAGACGCGCATAAACATATATTGTACTTTTTTTTTTTTTTATTCACATCCTGCAAATTTTCATCTTAAAAGTTGCACATTTGGTTTTTTCTGAAACTTTGCTCCTGTGTATTTTAGTTTATTTCACGTATTCTGATTTATTCCAAGATTTTTTTTCTTCCTTCTTCATCAGTTAAGTGTCTGTGTAGAATGACGTGTATTTGAGAGTGTACGGTGTGTTTGTGTAGATACGGCCCGGTGTTCTCCAGCGAGGAGGAGCGGGGGGATTCAGAGGAGACCACTCCTGCTCAGACCTGCACCACGGGGAACCACGACTCCCACTGGAGGGACTTTTCACATAAAACAGGCGGTAAAGAGTCATTAATCATTTGAGGAAAAACCACAACGTGGAAAACCACACGCTGCTCAATAATGTGCTTCGCCTGCAGGAAACTCCAGCTTCTTTGCATTCTGGAGCTCAGAAAACCACGAGGATGGATTTGAAGAGTCCCCCAGCACCTGTTCCCCTCTCTCACCTCCTCCTCCTCTTCCTCCTCCTCCTCCTCCTCCTCCCCCCCGGTCCTCCCTCTGCTCGCCTCCTCCCGTCATCTCCTGGAGGCAGAAGGTGGATTTAGACGGCAGACTGGAGGCGCTGCAGCAGCAGGTCAGCAGGTGAGATTCTTCAGTTTCCACTCTTCACTTTGTTCAAACTGGTTCTTTACTCGTTTGAACCTTTTTCAGGACCCGGGTCACTGGGGAGGAGGGGAGCTGAGAATGTTCACCCCTTCATTCACATTCACTTTAGAGACCAAACCACCTGGAAAATGTCACGCAATTACAACAGCTGCTGGTTAGGGGGCGCTGTCACCTGAAACACACACTGACCAGAGAGGAGGTGAAGAAGAAACACGGCTCATTGATTGGTCCAGAAGTCCCGCCACTTTAGCCCGTGGTGGCTAAACATCCAGTGGCGGCAAACAGGGAAATAATCTGTCAGCCTTGTTCACTGTATTCTTCTCAAAAGCACCACGTTCAGTACGAGCAAAGTTTTCCAACTGACTTTACATCACCAGCCAAACTAAGAGCAAGCAGACGGTAAAAAAAAAAAAAAAAAAAGGACTCGACCAGAGTGGAGGCAGAGTCTGACACGACACGAGTCGTTTTCAGCTCTGTCTTGTCAAATGCACCACGTAGGTTATGAAGCAAGTTCACCAAGTAACTGTAAATATTATACAAACCGAAATAGAGGCGAGCTGAAGAAAACCTTTGGAGCAACTGTCACTCTGTGTGTGTGAGCTGCCTGCAGAGAGGTGTGTCAGGAGGCGGGGTCAGTGTGTGACGGGCCAATCACAGTGTGAAGACAGTCAGGCACCAAATGAGGATTTTCCTTCAGCAGGAGCGCGGATATTGAGGAGTTTTACTTGTATTATGCTGGGACTCATACAAAAGGCTTTATCCATGGTAGGCTCATCCCTACTGGTAATCAATAGCGGTACTCAACTGTAGCAGTTTTCGTAACTTTAGTGTGTTTATGTGGTAATAAAATATGTTACATTTGTTATTTGCAGGTTGGAGTCTCACATGTCGGCAAACATCGGCGCCATCATGCAGCTTCTTCAGGGTCACATGTCGACGGTCCCGCCCTCCTACAGCACCATGACATTAACCGCCACCCTCCCCCCCTCCGGGCCCCCCGCGGACCGCTTGGCTCCACCCTCTCCCTCCGACGCAACAGCAGACGCCAACTTCCTGTTGCCGGGAGACGACGGAACCTTTGTACTTCCTGAATCAGAGACTGTGATTGGCTCGTTCGCTCCTGCCTCCAGTTCACTCGACACGCCGACTCCTCAACAGACTCCCCCCGAGCCGTCCTTCAACGCGCCCCCCCTCAGCACGGAGAACCCCGCCTTCCCAGACCGCCTCCGACTGTCAGCCGCTTCAGTTCGGACCCAGACCCAGACCCAGACCCAGACCCAGACCCAGACCCAGACCCCGGCCTCGGACTCTCAGGTTCTCTCACCGTTCACGGTCAGTCCAAATCAATGAGCGTTCACACAAAGCAAAGAACAAAGCACATTAGAACAATCTGCCTCCCTGCAGGGTTCTTCATCACCTGCGTGGAAAACAACCTCATCTGGTTGATTTCTGGGAGTTTCAAAGCTTTTGATGACATGATTGACCTCATGATAAATTCCTTTTAACCCCCCACCCTTAAAAAAAAACAAAAAACAAACTCTTCTGTTGCTGGCTAGAAGCTTTGAGTCCGGTAAGTGTGGTTCTGGTAGGTGGAGGACCGTGGGCAGCCATATTGGTACTCCAGCATCTGGAGAGTCCGGCCTCTGACGGGTAGCAGGTGCCTGCGGGAAGACCTAAACTCTCCTCATGGTTCCACATCAAAAACCTTTTAAATACATAAATAAAATGTATTTCTACAAAACCTAAACAAGAGAAAATATTTAGAGCGGAATGAAAGGTGCAGTTTTATGACATTTTTACTGAACATCACAGTGAAAAGTGAATCTTGATCCTCGTTTCCACTGCGCAGGGCGTGACGGTTATACGTTATGGTACAGGACGGGTAAAAACCCATGTGTTGATAAAAGCTGGATGGTACTGAAAGTATCGTACCCTACCATACCGTTTTTCCTCACTTTTCCATTGGGGTGTAATCTAGTCAATCTGTGGTATTTTAACATCAAACGTCAAAAGAATTGGAACAAAAACAAAAAATATTTTACTCTAAATTTAATCTGAAACAACATATGAAAAGTCACTCGAATCAAAAATGTCCTTTTGGACAAAGTTTGAATGTAACTTCAAAAGTCTATGCAAATTTAATATTGCAGCCAAAGCTGAGCAAAGTATGAAAGGTTGTATCTTATATCGTAAAACTCTCATTTAAATGCATTAATTATTGTGCCCTATGACGTGATATTACATCACATTTGTATAATAATTTGTTGACTTTATAAGAAAAGTATGTTCATCACGATTAACAATCACATTTCAAAGTCGTCAACTAGTTTTTTTTTAGCAAATGGCTTCTATTGAGCAAAATCTTCACAATAATCATGGCCTTGAAATATAATAATAAGAAATAAATTCAAACCACTGACCATTGATGGCATATCTCTGATTTAAATACAGCAGGACAATGATGGCAGACGTTCGGTGGTAGTTTTTAAACAGGAATTCGAAATTTAAAAAATTAGGTGGAGAAAAGTGAAATTTCATCCGTTATTTCGATAAATTGAAGTGAGTTTTCAAATATTTAGTTAATTATAATAGAAACCTCAGTGTGCCAACTCTCAGCTGTAGCTTTGAGTCAAGAATGCAAAACATATGCAACTTTTGACTATTATATTATTTTCCTACATTTAATTCAAATATTCAACACTTTAAATAACAAGATACTTTTCACTCTTATTATTGCTCTGTTATAGAATAATAGAACTAAGACTATAAATGTAAACAGTTCCTTTTATAATAACAATTATTGTCTTCTCCAGATGTGGGATGTGCATAAAAACAAATGGGCAATATCATCATTATTATTATCATTATCATCATACTTCATCTGAAGCGCGACCATTACACTTACATTTCATTTGTTAGTTGCCATATTTCTTTAAGGTGGGATGTTGCCATTTATTTTGGAATTAGATATGTTACTTCTTCATTGATAATGCTTGCATTCATGAATATTAATCAATCAATGTGATTCAAATTAACATTGTTCCAAAGCTTTGATTTTCGGTGACTTTTATTCTGTTGTTTCTAATCTTATTTTGAGTCAAATGAGACCCGTGTGGCTTTTGTTCCACTTGTTTTCCAAGTCTCATAAGGAGATTGGTCAGCGATTACTCTGACAATATTTAAATATCTCCTGGGCCGTATGAATCCTCTGTTTTTGTTCACACTCTCACAGAGCTGGGTCTGGGTGCGCTTCCCTTTACCGTCCCGTCACATCCTGTGGAGACGAGGCTGAAATAACACAGTGAGGGGCTCAATGAAAAACCTACTTGCATTAATCAAACTAATCTTCTGCTTTAAACGTCCCAGAAAGTCCCGCCGTGCCGTGATGGCTGCCTCCCGACGGCTCAGTTCCATGATGACATTTCCCCTCTGGGGATTAATTAATCAAATAATAATCAAATAAAATAAATAATAAACTAGAATTTCACTCAGGAGAACGCAGAACAGTTCCACAAAGTTCCACAAACAAATGTCACATTTGTTTGTGGAACTGAGCTAGCATCGCGAGAATCGATGCTAATGATGTAGGTCACATCACTGAACAGGTAGCGTCTCCATGGCAACAGGTGCTGATCTCCTTTCATCTCCTCCATGAGGTGCCTCTCTCATCCGCTTTGTATCGGACTTTTTTTTTTTTTCTTCATTTTTTGGGGATTTATTCGGAAACAGTTAAATGTTAACGTCCAAAAAGCGATTAGTCCGTGGTTGATGACAAGTTATCCCTGAACGTTTCTTGCAAAAAGAAACATTTCGCAAAAATTACTCGGGTGAGTAGTTTTTGCGAAAAATTAGTAAAATACATACATGCAGACGAAAACATAATCTTCTCGGCCAACTTCATTGTTATCACACTTTTGTTGGCAAAAATTATGTAAAGAATACGAGTATGAGTATGAATAAGTATGAGTAGTGCAGTATCGGTCCCAATAGCCGATACTGGTGTCAGTATCAGTGCATCCTTAGTTGAGATGCCTTTTTACATAATATGATCTCAAAATACAATAAACTGCTGTCACTATTTGTAAAAGTGGTGGCTATGATGTGACCATGTCAGTTAAAATTATCATCAGTTTGCAGAAATATTGTAACTTCAACTATTTCAACCATGAAGTAAATAATAATTGGACAAAATAATATTTGAGACTGTACTTTTCAGCCCTTTGTCCTTGCAGCTATTGTAGATTGGTGTTTCAGCAGATACAGTATAATAAGGATCTGTCATTCATTGTAATTGTCTTTGTTCGTAGAGTGGAGGCAACCTGCCAGAGGAGGAGCAGAGCCTGTGAATCCTGACTCTGGAGATCTGGCAACGTCGTTGGAGAGAACCGAGCACCGTAGTCCCACTCAGGGGTCTGTGAGCCTCTGTGCCTCCCTGCAGCTTCCACTCTATCATGTGTAAACACATAGATTGTTTTCATTCACTCATATATTTTCTGCAATAACATGTAACAAGGTACTTTTCACATATGAACTGATATGGTACCGATACCCGGTAACCTGGGAATCGTAGCGGTTCTCAACGGTACCAATTTTTGGTACTTTTGTGTGTGTATGTCAGGGGTGTCAAACGTGCGGGCCGGGGGCCAGAGGATCTAATCCGGCCCGCCATGTGATTTGATTTTTTTTTTTTTTAAGTATAAATATGAAAACTGACAGAGGCTGATCTAAAAACACTAGATTGGCAAAAACGACATTGAAAACCGCCCTTGGTCAGAATTAATTAATGCATCTGTGGAGGTCACATGACGCAACACCTTTCACAATAAAGGTGTCCAATTTATGTGAAGTGATACTTTAGACACGTAAACTCAAATTTTTTTTCCAGATGATGACAAATTGTTTTAATCCTGAATAAAAATATGATATCCAGATACAGGTGACTGAGGGTTGTTTTTTTTTTGATGACTTTAATATGTATATTTCAGAATAGACTGGCAAATTCTTGCAGTTACAAAAGGATCAAAAGAAGGAAAGACTTTGACGTTTGTCCATATCTGCAGTTTAACATGTTACGTTTGACTTGTTGGGCCTCCAGAGGTCAGATCAGGTTGATGTGGTTCCTCAACTGAAATCAGTTTGACCCCCCTGGTGTATGTGATAATAAATGTTACTTCATTTATTTATTCAATCTTAAAGTTTTGAAATTCAAGCTATTTAGTTCTCAATATGTAATCTTTAACAAACATATCAAAACATTGCAACGCTTGTATTGTAACGTCAATTCCTTCAACATAAAACCCCTTTAACTACAACTACCGTGTACTTTCTTTATAATGCTCAGATTAAAACTAGATCCACGTCCTCCTATTCCTTTCCCCTCTGGAAACATTGTGATGGTAGAGCTGTAGAGCCGTGATGGTAGATCTGAGGCTGTTAGATTGTGAGAAAAGTGTTTTGTTAAACCGGGAGCGTCCTCAGACTAGAAGTTTTCCCCCTGCTGGCCAAACACTGCAGCGCATTTTGAAAAGCAGAGCTTCTCAGGCAGTTTCTCCCCGTACTGATGGAATGAAGTCTGTACCTATAGAAGTACCGAAGTCGGACCCTGGACGTTAGTTTCAATGTCATGAAAATATATTTTGTACTCAATTGCTCAAAGTGTGATGCTGTAATATTGTCTATTATTTTACAGTATTTTGTTCCATAAACCCATAAATTGTATGAATCCAAACTGAATGGAAATGAGCAGGATGAGAGTGATGTTTGTAGGACTGCTGCGTTCACACGTGAGGCCATGAAGTGATTCAGGCCTCTTTTATGCAGCAACAACTTCAAGTGAAAACACAAAACTGTCATTGTGTCTTGGGAGTCAGTTTATAAGACAGCGGCGCTCGGAGCCACTGAAACTTTTCATTTGTTTGTGGTTTGATATATAAAAACAACCAACAGCACCCACTAGTGGCTGTAGAGGAAAACTACATTGTGTCCAGAGCGTGACAGTGTAAACGCGATTTTTCTGAAAGAAAAACTGAAAGACGATGGATTTACACTTGAAACGTTGTGTAAAATGGGTTTAAAACCGTCTCGCTGTAACGGCTGATGTGGTGTTTGTTCTTGAAAAGTGTAAATAAATCAAGTCTGCAACATGTTTCTTGTTTTCAAGGCCCTCTTAGTTATAAAGTACTGTGTATGTGAATGGTTGGCTTAAGTGCTTTCATGATGAGAGTAATTCAAGTGTCCACACCAGCCTCAACACTGTCACTGACTGTCCATCTGTAGCAGTAGGGTTGAATCACTGTCCTCTTGTTTGTTTGAGGGGTCATTCCCCCTGTGAAGGTGTTGAATCCAGTCTGTGAGGCTCGATGCAGTCAGGGTGGCGTTCAGGTGACTTTCAACTGTAACCCCTTTTTCCACTGGCTCGCAGCACTAAATGGAATATTAGCTTATTACCATTCAATACACCTGTAACATGTGGCAAAAAGGGAACACTTCAAATAATACACACACACATAATCTTGAACATTCCAAACTGTATTAACAATATATATTTAAACACCACAAAGAAAGGAAAAGAACCGGTAGAAAAGTATGTGTTAAAGTCTTAATGTCAGATAAACAGTGCACTGTTTATATAGTATTTTGAACAAGCTTGTTTTAAGTCACGTTGGCCGGCTTATCGTTGGAGCTCATTAACAGGAGAGCAGCGCACCCTAGTGCTGCGAGTGTGACTGAATCCTACCCAGGGAAAATCCCTCCGTGGGATATTCAGCAGAAATCCAGTTTCACCTGGTCAGCAGGAAAACTGGGTCCGTGTCATCCAGCACAGTGACAGCAGCGTCCAGCAGAAACTCAGCCGATCCTCGTTGTCTTCTGACGTCCACCCAGGCAGTCGCACTCCAGACCACGACAGCCGTGGCTAAGCTAACAGGCTACTGAGCTGTTCATCAGAGTGATTTCTCACACACTCCGTCCGCAAGTTACACTTCTGAATCACTCGCTCCAAACCTACAGCATCCACGGACTACTCACAGTCCAGCTGAAGAACAGGAGATGATCCAGTAAGTGTTACTTCCACTTAATTGTCGGCGGGAAACACTCGTGTACCCAGCTTTTCCTTCCGTCGTTCAAGGTTCTTTCCGGAAGTCAAACTTTTCCGTCACCAAAATAAAATATTAACAAAATAAGATTCCGTCATTCAGTCTTATAACACAACAACCATGAATAATATTTTAACACAAAATACAAACAGTTTTCTTAAAGATCTCGTAACATGAACTCAAAGAAACAAATACACTGATATTTATCAGGTTATTACACTCTCCCCCCACTAAATAAAAAGGCATGCCCTCATGACTTTGTACCTTTTGCATCAAACACACACCTTAACTAATCATGTAACAAGAGGTGGGCCAATCCACTTAAAGCAATAGGAGACATACCTAACTACAGGAGTAGCAGTAATACTGGGGTTCCCAAATGTGTCATAGGTTAATCTGAGAGGCGGTCGTTTGAGTCTCGGAGGACGTCTGGTATCCGTACATGGATCGACGTCAAGCTCAGTCTCAACGTCTGTGTCAAGTTCTGCCTCATTGTCATGAGTCTGTGTAGGCTCAGGCTCTTCAATTCGCTCAGCAGTCTCCGAGTCTCTCTCATCGTCACTCGTCTCTGCACACATCGTCTGTGGCTGTTCACTCTCGTCCCTCCACAGAACATCAAGGTCAAGACTAGGCGGCTCAGAGGTTTTCTCACCCACTCTGTTTTCTAGACCTCCATCATCAAACCACACCCCATGTGCCTCATCCTCTGAGTCAGAACTCTGTATGTCATTTGCAGTCGGACTCCCTGTTTCACCGTCCAGCATGTCTTTCGGTGCCGTCGATGGTGTCTGTTCGCTGTCAGATGGGTCAACATTCTTACCATGTCTCTTTCTCCTCCTGCGCTGAGTTTGGATAGGAGGCTCAGCTTCAGGGTCAGAAACTGGGTGAGTCACAGTCTGTCCCAGGGGCAGAAGGTGGTTTCGATGGAGGGTCTTGGTGGGTCCCTCTCCATCTGCTAGTCTTAACCGAAACACAGGCAAGTTAGACATTTGACTCTCCACAATGTACGGGTTAGAAGCCCAGCGATCAGCTAACTTGTGCTTCCCTGGCAACCCCAAGTTTCGTATCAGAACCCTATCCCCAGGCAGCAACTGTGTGAAACGGATCTTGTGGTCATATCTCCGCTTATTGTCTTTGTTCTGCTTGGCAGCAGCTGCTTCAGCAATGTTATATGCAGCTCGTAACTCCTCCTTCATATCAGCAACATACTTGAGGTAGTTTTTCTGTCTAGTACCATCACTCGATGTCCCAAAACAGAGATCCACAGGCATTCTGGCCTCACGTCCAAACATCAGGTAATAGGGCGAGAACCCGGTTGCCTCATTCGGAGTACAGTTATAAGCATGGACCAAGTGTGCAACATGCTGACTCCACCTCCTCTTTTTGCTTGGCTCAAGAGTCCCCAGCATATCTAGCAATGTCCTATTGAATCTCTCAGGCTGAGGATCCCCTTGTGGATGGTAAGGAGTAGTTCTAGATTTGTCAATGCCGAGAATACTTAACATCTCCCGAATCAGACAGCTCTCAAAGTCACGCCCTTGATCACTATGCATCCTTTTTGGCAACCCATAGTGAACAAAGTACTTCTCCACCAAAACCTTTGCCACAGTGGCTGCTTTCTGGTCCTTTGTGGGAAAGGCTTGAGCATAGCGTGTATAGTGATCGGTTACAACCAGGACGTTTTCGGTGTTACTAGAATCTGGTTCAATGGATAAAAAATCCATGCACACAAGATCTAGGGGACCATCACTGTGCATATGGGACAATGGTGCAACTCTCCGGGGTAGAGTTTTCCTCTGAATACAACGTGCACATGCCTTACAATAGTCCTCTACTGCAGTTTTCATCCGAGGCCAGTAGAAGCGGTCTTTAATTAGGCCATAAGTCTTATCGATGCCTAAATGACCAGAGTTATCATGCAAGGACTTCATCACCACCTCCCTGTACTTCTCAGGCAAGATTAATTGTGATCGATGGGATTTACCAGGAGGACTTGTAACTCGATACAGGACACCCTGTTGCATCTTGAATCTATCCCATTCTCTCAAGAGCAATGGACAAGTCCCATGTTTAGTCCTGTCAACTCGTGCCATATCTCCATGCCGAAAAGCTCTCCATACTTCTCCAATGGCAAGATCATCTTGTTGAGCTTCAGACAGCTCTTTTTGACTCAATACTGGCATTCCTTTAGTGCTCAGGGTGGACAAGTTACAAAATGCCTGCGGGAGGGCATGTACTGAAGGCACCAAGTGATCAACTGCTCTCATAACACAATGATCCATCAACTTAGTTACTGCACAACTCTGACACATGGCTCTCACACTCTCAGCAGAGATGTTTTGCCACTTCTGTTGTGAAAACTCGGTAGGGTGTGGCCGACGAGACAGTGCATCTGCGTCAATGTTCTGGACCCCAGACCTGTACTTTAGACTGAAGTCATAAGTAGACAAGGCTGCCAGCCAGCGGTGGCCTGTGGCATCCAATTTAGCAGATGTCAGCACGTAAGTCAATGGATTATTGTCTGTCCTGACTTCAAACTTAACTCCATAAAGATAGTCATGCAACTTGTCCACTACTGCCCACTTTAACGCCAGGAACTCGAGTTTATGAACGGGATAATGTTGTTCAGAGGGAGATAAGCTCCGGCTTACAAAAGCAACTGGTCTCAGCCCCTCACCCTGATCTTGGTACAGCACACCACCTAAACCTTCTCGGCTAGCATCTACGTGCAGAACATAGGGTAGCTGTGGGTCTGCAAAAGCTAATACAGGAGCTTGAGTAAGTCTCTGCTTCAGCATCTCAAAGGCTGCCTCACATTTATCATCCCATCTACTCCCAAAAGGCTCAACTGGGTTAAGGTAGTCCCTGGTCTTGTTCACCTTTGACTTCTTGACAGTGGGCGGATATCCAGACAACAATTTGTTCAAAGGGTGAGCTACTTTGGAATAATCCTTCACAAAGCGTCGGTAATATCCACAGAACCCAAGAAATGACCGCAAAGCAGTCACTGTGGTTGGTCTGGGCCATGTGGTTACTGCTTCAGTCTTTTTAGGATCTGTAGCCACACCATCTTGGGAAATAACATGTCCCACGTATGTCACTGAAGGTTGGCAGAACTGACATTTGTCCAATGACAACTTAAGGCCCTCGTCTTTGAGTCGGTCAAGCACTTTTAACAACCTCTCCTCATGTTCCTCAAGAGTGGCCCCAAACACAATGAGATCATCGAGGTAGACCAAAACTTCCAACAAGTTCATGTCTCCAACCGTTCTCTCCATTATGCGTTGAAAAGTCGCAGGAGCCCCTGACACTCCTTGTGGCATCCTTTCAAATTGGTAGAAGCCAACCGGACAAATGAAAGCTGTTTTTTCTTTGTCGGCTTCACTCATTGGAATTTGATAATAGCCACTTCGCAAGTCAAGCACACTAAACCACTTGCTGCCGTTTAGACAAGCCAATGCATCTTCAATCCTCGGCACTGTGTACTGATCTGGGACAGTACGCCTGTTTAAGGTCCTATAGTCGACACACATCCTTATTTTACCATTCTTTTTTCTCACCACCACTATAGGGGAGGCATAAGGGCTACGTGACTCCGTAATGACCCCAGCATTCTTGAGTTGTGTTAAATGCTCTCTCAATGCCTCAACATCAGCAGGTGGCAGCCGACGAGACCTCTCTCTGAATGGTTTATCCTCCGTGGTTTTAATGGTGTGGTGAGTGCTTTTACTGCGTCCCACATCGAACTCATGAGTGGAGAAAACTTCACTATGTGCCATCAGCTTCTTTACCAGCCGCTCTTTCCATTCCTCCGAAACAGGAGAATCTCCGAAATTGAAAGACGAGGGAGTCACCTCATCTATGGACTTATCTCTGGTCTCATTGCTCGCTGCATGTGACAGCATCACCTCTACAGGAAACAGATGAGCAATTGGCGTCCCCTTGGTCAGGACAACTTCTTTAGCCGACACGTTTCTGACAAGCACAGTCATTCTCTTGGACGTCACTACAGAAGACGCTTGCAACTCTGACCTTACCAGAATCTGCTCAGGAAACCTTGAATCATCCAAATGTTCATCAGGTGAATCAACAAGAATTGCTTGTGTAGTGGGGATTCCCTGAAACTTTGGAACACCTGTCACTCTAGCCACCCCGCCAGGGCGCAAAATGACTGGTTTTGCTTGAGTAAACCACACAATCCCGCTTTTGTCATCATCATCACTAGGGAGTGGCAGGCAAACTAACTTTTCAAACACATTCTTGAAAACAGGATGAATACGCAATGTGCTCAAAAAGTTATCTCCTCCTTTTTCTTTACAACTCTTTAGTAATCGTCGCACAGTAGGTGTATTTGTGCCGACAATAATGGATGCCTCGCCTTTAACCATGGGGTCAGGACAGACCAACACAAGGGCATCAATGGCCTCAATCACTCCTACGTCAGCCTCCATGAACTCCAGCTTAATTGACAAATAGCCATCGTAAGGGTAATCAGATGGGCTGAGACCCCATATTTGCAAAGCACTGATGGATGTCAATGGCAGACGAGTCAGGTATTTGTCATAGAAGGATCTGTACAACAAAGTAACTTGAGAACCAGTATCAAGGATAGCTTTAGCATAAACGCCTTCAATCTGTACTGGTACAGCTGCGCTAGGGCCTACTAAGCCTTCGGGTATAGTGTCTACCACCTTCCTGTCATTGTTAATGCACTTGGCGGAGCGTGTCTTTACCACCGGGATACCAGGCCGCTCCTTTACTGGGTCCCGTGGTAGTTTCCCGCTGTCTTGTTTAGTTTGATCAGGCGATTATTGACTTTCTTGAGGTTCTCCTCACCATCACAGTGTCGTTTGAAATGTCCATCCTCACCGCACTTGTAACAGAAAATCCCTGGTTTGTCCTCATCATAGCGGGACTTTTGTAACTGATCACCTTTTCTGAATGTCCCTCGAGCAGGGATTTTAGCCTGTGTTCCATAAGCATCTGATGGAATTACAACTGCTGCGGCCTTAAGGTTCACCATTTCGGCTTTCATGACACTAATCTCTTTCCTCAGCTGTTCTACTTCAGAGTTTTCTTTAGTGTCATCGTCTGGTCTGGGAACCGAAACATTACCGGACAGAACTGCGCTTTTGACATTATGTCTGCTCTGAAGCATATCTTCCTCCTCCCTCACTTCTTTTAACAGTTCACTGAAAGTAGGAGGTGCTCGAAGCTTATGGGTCATGCGGATACGTAGGCCAATCATGTCACTGGGTAACGCACCCCTCACAACCTGGTCAATGCGAAGCTGATCCATTTCAGAAACTTTGATCCCGCCTTTCCTAAACACACAATGCAGCAATTTGTCCAGCCTGAGCAAATAGCTGGAAAGTGTTTCACCATCATTTTGAAATGTGTGTCGGAATCTCACAAGAAGGTCAGAAGTACTCTCAGTGGGTCCAAAAGCCACCTCTAAAGCTTGCATATAATCATGCGAAGCAGCTGCTGGGTTCTGCGTTTTCAGAAATCTGACAATGTCTGCAGCAGGCCCCTTTAAGCTTTCCACAATTCTCTGTTTCTTCACAGCATCACTGCACTGCCACTCTTCTAACAAATGCATTGTCTGCTCAGCCCAAGCATCATACTCGTCTTCTCCACTAGGGATAGGTTTGATCCCAGAAAACAGGCGAAGCTTGCGGTAGCTATGAATATCAGCAGGGCCAGGGTTACACTTGTCCACAATGGAACTAAGAGCATTGATCAGTGCTGTGTTCAAATCTAGTGGGGATGGATTCACTAACCCCTGTATGTCAGTAACAGTCCTGCCTTCCTGCTCTAAAAACGACAGCAGTTTAGCTCTAAACCCTTCCTCTGGTCGGGAAACAGGAAGTACATGAACAGGCCAGGGTCCGGCTTCCCCAGGAAGTCCAACACGGTCAGGCAAGCTTTGTTTTGTCAAGTCAGTGGAAGTCCGAATTAGCAAAAACTGTGTCTTGGAAGCAGTGTCTACACAGCGATCAACAATCTCAAATTTTCCAAAAACTTTGACTTCACTTAAAGCTCTAAGCAGTACATCGTCTGTAACATCAGAAGTAATGTCACTCAGCACTAGTGCATTTTCATGTGCTAACTTTTTTCTCTCACACCAAGCTTTGATCTCAACAGCATCCATCTTGATGGTTATAAAAGTTACACAAAATGTCTATGATTACTAAAAACACATTTAGACATCAACAGAGCATGAAAAACAAATAAACAATCCCGGACGAGTCCCCACAAATGTAACCCCTTTTTCCACTGGCTCGCAGCACTAAATGGAATATTAGCTTATTACCATTCAATACACCTGTAACATGTGGCAAAAAGGGAACACTTCAAATAATACACACACACATAATCTTGAACATTCCAAACTGTATTAACAATATATATTTAAACACCACAAAGAAAGGAAAAGAACCGGTAGAAAAGTATGTGTTAAAGTCTTAATGTCAGATAAACAGTGCACTGTTTATATAGTATTTTGAACAAGCTTGTTTTAAGTCACGTTGGCCGGCTTATCGTTGGAGCTCATTAACAGGAGAGCAGCGCACCCTAGTGCTGCGAGTGTGACTGAATCCTACCCAGGGAAAATCCCTCCGTGGGATATTCAGCAGAAATCCAGTTTCACCTGGTCAGCAGGAAAACTGGGTCCGTGTCATCCAGCACAGTGACAGCAGCGTCCAGCAGAAACTCAGCCGATCCTCGTTGTCTTCTGACGTCCACCCAGGCAGTCGCACTCCAGACCACGACAGCCGTGGCTAAGCTAACAGGCTACTGAGCTGTTCATCAGAGTGATTTCTCACACACTCCGTCCGCAAGTTACACTTCTGAATCACTCGCTCCAAACCTACAGCATCCACGGACTACTCACAGTCCAGCTGAAGAACAGGAGATGATCCAGTAAGTGTTACTTCCACTTAATTGTCGGCGGGAAACACTCGTGTACCCAGCTTTTCCTTCCGTCGTTCAAGGTTCTTTCCGGAAGTCAAACTTTTCCGTCACCAAAATAAAATATTAACAAAATAAGATTCCGTCATTCAGTCTTATAACACAACAACCATGAATAATATTTTAACACAAAATACAAACAGTTTTCTTAAAGATCTCGTAACATGAACTCAAAGAAACAAATACACTGATATTTATCAGGTTATTACACAACCAATAAAAGTTCCCACACAAAATCTCAGTGAAACGTTGACTCCGTCACCTTTTGTTGAGTTTCTCTGTTAAAAGCATCTACAAATGACTGTGTTGCACAGTGTTCCTTTCAATAAAGTTGAATTGAACTGAAATTTCATTTTCCCTTACTGTGTAAAGGAAATGTAATGAACATGTTTATTAACAATAATAAGAATAATAATACTTTTTTTTTTAATCAGCAAGCATAAAATGAAGAAATATAATTTAAAAATAGTAAAAAAAAAAAAAAAAAGCACAGTAAAATAAGTTTAAAAATAAGAAATAAAAAATACGTTTAAAAGGCAAATGAGCTATAATAATGAAAACAATACTTGGATCCAGGAAAGGTGTACAGAGGTGAGGACGGCGATTTGAGTCCAAAGAGAGTCTGTGGAGTTTGCATGGCGTCTCTATAGATTATAGATATAGGTGTCTGTATACATTTTCCTCGTCCACAAAACTGCAACCCTGGAAATATTTATAAAACAAACATTGATCCTATTTTTTTACTTCACAAGAAGGCCGCTGGACTCTCAATTCAAGCTGATTATAACACGTCCTCCAACGAATTGTCGCCCTTCATACACTGGCATGTTTTTGTGCGAAGTCATTCATCCCAACAGCTGTTAGGATGTTTAACAACTCACTGTAAATGTCCTAACATTCTCCTCATGGACCGGTTACATCTGCACTGAGTACATCTCAGTTCCTACCTATCTACACTATGTGTCTACCATTTCTGTCATTTGCTCTATTTTTAGAGGATTTCTTTTTTTTACTGGATTGTTTATTCTTTTTATTTGTACTTATTCTATTTTCTTGTGCTCTTTTTTGCTCCTGTTTAGATTTACATATGTTTACATATTTTTAATTCTTTCACTTTATAATTCTGCACCTTCTTACCGTGAGATGTTGCAAGGTTGTGTTTCCCCCTGGGGAGGAATAAAGCTCTACTTTACTCTACTTTAAATATACTTGATGATCCTTTCCAAATGTGTCAAATATACTTTGAAATCCAATCCTTCAAATCAATGCTGAATTTATTAGCCATGGACGAGTTGTTCGGAACCACGTGGACGAGTTGTTCGGAACCACGTGGACGAGTTGTTCGGAACCACGTGGACGAGTTGTTCGGAACCACGTGGACGAGTTGTTCGGAACCACGTGGACGAGTTGTTCGGAACCACGTGGACGAGTTGTTCGGAACCACGTGGACGAGTTGTTCGGAACCACGTGGACGAGTTGTTCGGAACCACATGGACGAGTTGTTCGGAACCACATGGACGAGTTGTTCGGAACCACGTGGACGAGTTGTTCAGAACCACATGGACGAGTTGTTCGGAACCATATGGACGAGTTGTTCGGAACCACATGGACGAGTTGTTCAGAACCACATGGACGAGTTGTTCGGAACCACATGGACGAGTTGTTCAGAACCATATGGACGAGTTGTTCAGAACCACATGGACGAGTTGTTCAGAACCATATGGATGAGTTGTTCAGAACCACGTGGACGAGTTGTAGGTGTTCAGAACCATATGGACGAGTTGTTCAGAACCACATGGACGAGTTGTTCGGAACCATATGGATGAGTTGTTCAGAACCACGTGGACGAGTTGTAGGTGTTCAGAACCATATGGACGAGTTGTTCGGAACCACATGGACGAGTTGTTCAGAACCACGTAGACGAGTTGTAGGTGTTCAGAACCACGTGGACGAGTTGTTCAGAACCACGTAGACGAGTTGTTCAGAACCACGTGGACGAGTTGTAGGTGTTCAGAACCACATGGACGAGTTGTTCAGAACCACATGGACGAGTTGTAGGTGTTCAGAACCACATGGACGAGTTGTTCGGAACCACATGGACGAGTTGTTCAGAACCACATGGACGAGTTGTAGTTGTTCAGAACCACATGGACGAGTTGTAGTTGTTCGGAACCACATGGACGAGTTGTAGTTGTTCGGAACCACATGGACGAGTTGTAGTTGTTCAGAACCACGTGGACGAGTTGTTCAGAACCACATGGACGAGTTGTAGGTGTTACCACATGGACGAGTTGTTCAGAACCACATGGACGAGTTGTAGTTGTCCGGAACCACATGGACGAGTTGTTCAGAACCCCATGGACGAGTTGTAGTTGTCCGGAACCACATGGACGAGTTGTTCAGAACCACATGGACGAGTTGTTCAGAACCACATGGACGAGTTGTTCGGAACCACATGAACGAGTTGTTCAGAACCACATGGACGAGTTGTAGTTATTCAGAACCACATGGACGAGTTGTTCAGAACCACATGGACGAGTTGTTCAGTACCACATGGACGAGTTGTTCAGAACCACGTGGACGAGTTGTTCGGAACCACATGGACGAGTTTCCCAGGGTTGCAGGTTTGTGGACGAGATGTTGGTGGAAAGTGATGGTGTCTGTTGGAGAGTGTGATGGTCACTGAGTGAGGAGGTGGTGAGAGTGATACTGTGTTTGTCTTTGTGCTGTAAAGCACCTTGCTTCACTGTTTCTGTATAAACACTGTTGTCGAAATAATGTTTGGATAATTTAACGTCTCACGTCTGGCGGTGAGGCGGAACATAACGCCGATTCACCACACAGCAGTCATTACACCGCCTCGCCAGCAGGGGGCGATGATACAGTCAAACCTTTTCGACTTACAGAAGAAGAAGAAAGGCGGAAGTGGCTCCTGCGTGTGCAGCTCTCTGTTTTCACGTTTTAAATGAGTCAAACTAGCTAAATAACCATGTTTTGTACGCGCGTCCTTCATAGATTAAAACACCTGCGTGTCTCTTCATCATGTGCGAACATCCAGCTCGCGGTGCTGCGTCGCGCTGCGTCCGATTCTGTGTGCAGGGCGAGCGGACTGAAGCCGCTCTGCGCGGGGAGAAGGTCATCACGTGCGCTCCAGCAGGTAACACACACACACACACACACACACACACACACAGAAAACACAGAGACTGTAAGAGACACACACACACACACACACACACACACACACACACACACACACACACACACACACACACACACACACACACACACACACACACACACACACACACACACACACACACACACACACACACACACACAGAAAACACAGAGACTGTAAGAGACACACACACAGTAAACCCAGACTGTCATTTTGACCCCACTCTTCCACAAGTGGGGTCAAAATGACCCCAAGCAGTTCCTATGGAATCTTCTATGAACCTTAATTATTAGCAACTCTAACAGTCCCACATACACATGTGACGTCAGCAGTCTCACCACCCTGGAGGTCGTTTTTACCCAGCAACGTACATGTATTATCTCCATTTATGAACTTATTTTTCATTGACAGATTATGATGTGTGATCAGATTAGCCTACTTTGTTATTAGCTAACAGTGTATTTAGGTAGGTAACACAGTATTGTGTTTGCTAACAGTATTGTGATATGAGTTATAGTTTTCTGTGCATTTCAAACGTTGTCCTTTCTGATCCTTTTATGTATGTATCTGCTAGCTGCTAGGAGGTCAGCGAGGATCCCTGTGGACTTTGCCATACAAATAATCCAGGACGGATAAGTTATGCAGAGGACTCCTAAAAACACACGGACTGGTACATCCCAGTTCTTCTCACTTCCATCAGCACCTCTTCTATTATATTATCAGACACCAACAGCTTCCTTGCATCTATTGGGGAGATAGTACTCAACCCAGGTGCAGGCCCTGGCTGACAACCTGGAATATTGTGCCTCTTCAGAGGACTCATCAGAGGACTCATCAGAGGACTCATCAGAGGACCCTGAAGAGGACTCCTCTGTGTCTGACTGGCCTTGTTCAGTGGGGGACAACAGTCTGGGTCCTCTACATCTGAGATGTCACATTCTGAGTCAATGCCTCTGATTGGCACTTCATCCAATCGGTCCTGGATTATTTGTATGGAAAGTCCACAGGGATCCTAGCTGGTCTCCTAGCAGCCATGTTACTTTAGATATATATATAAAAAAAACATTAGAAAGGACAATGAATGCACAGAAAACTATAAATCATATAACAATACTGTTGGCTACTGTTAGCAAACACTGTGTTACCTACCAAAATACACTGTTAGCTAATAACAAAGTAGGCTAATCTGGTCACACATTTCATCACACATCATAATTTGTCAATGAAAAATAAGTTCATAAATGAAGATAATACATGTACGTTACTGGGTAAAATGACCTCCAGGGTGGTGAGACTGCTGACATCACATGTGTATGTGGGACTGTATTGACAGTCAAAGTTGCGTCAGATGTGTGAGATGATATCAGATTTGTAAGTGGGACTGTTAGAGTTGCTAAGAATTAAGGTTCATAGAAGATTCCATAGGAACTGCTTGTGGAAGAGTGGGGTAGTGACACAAAAACTGCAGTTTCTTAAAATGAATGAAAAAAAAAAATGCAAAATGGCCTCATGTCACAAACATGGTTTTTGAGGAATACCTGGAATATGAAAATATTACAACTTTTCATTTTAAAGATGTTGAAGAATGGCAACCTGTGGGGTAATCTTTGACCCCGCGTGTGCATCTAAGGGTTAAACAACGTTAAAATGTGAGAGCGCCGTTCACCATTGCCAGGCTTTTCTTTTTTAACCTGATGGTTTGCACAAAAACAAACCAATTTGAAACATGTTGGGACAAACATGTAAAATAAAAACAAGCTGATGATGTTTAACACTTCAGGACAACAACAACAACATCCAGTTGAGATATTTGACCAATTTGGTGAACTGAGAGTTGTTGAACCGTTTCAGAGACCAGCAGCTTGTGTTCTCGTCCTCTGAGCCTCAAGTGTGGAAACATTGAACACTTCCTGCTGTTTCCATCCTCATCCTCATCCTCATCCTCGCCGTCCTCTGATGTGTTTCCTCCTCTTGTTTGATTTAGCCGTGGTCTCGCTGGTTCTTCTCTGCGGCGCCCCCTGAAGGCGGGAACCTGATTTACACCGGGACTCTGGGCACGGCCGTCCGCGGTCAGTGACTTCACCCTGTGGTGCTTTTACTTTGGAATCACTTTGGTCCTTTGTTCATCCTCGAAACTGAGAGTTACTGTAATCATGTCGTTTTATTGTGAAATTCATCCATTCCAGTTCAGCTTTGTAATGCTTTTTGTTTTGTTGTGTAATTTACCTCAAGTACAGATTATTGTAGTTAAACAAGCAGGATGTTTCAAAACTTTCCAAATGAAATGCAAAAAAACCCAAAACGGGTACAATAAAATCATTCACTACTTTTTAAAACACTTTTTTTAAGTAAGCAAACATGACATTATAGGACTTTAAGAAAAAAACTGATAAATTCTTATTTATTTTAGAATTTAGAGTTAATAATAAAACGTAATACAGTTCTCTAGTCTAAAAATGTATTGTCATTTGAAAAAATAAATCTAAATAAATACCTGATTACGGCTTAAAACAATGTAAACAAATTCTTTTAGGTTTTGGCTTTAGAGCATCATCTCTAAATTAATTAAGTACAGTATATATGTTACTGCATAATAGGTGAAGTTGCAATATGCAATAATGTTTTGATAAAGACATGATAAAAGCATTTCAATGAGACGTAAGTGATTTGTTCTTCTCGACCTTCATGACCAAAAGAACCATTTTCACCACTTTCTCCCAAATAAAATTAGTCTGAAGCTGCAAAACGTGTTAATTACCAGGATTGAAGAAAATAAATGTTAGATAAAAAATGGTGTGAAAACAGACACAGTTAGTATTCATGAAGTGTCGCAGGTACAAGTTTGATCTATTTTCTTATATTTGTAGCTTTTGTAGACATTTTTAAAGATTTTTCTTTCACACGTTTTCCTGCTTTGGTCATTTTATGCATCTTGCCTCTTTTACTTGCACTTTTCCCCCGTTTTTTGTTTTTTTTAGCTCAGACTTTAAAAAAGTGTTTCCTTCCCAAAAAACCCTCTAAAACCTTTACGAGGCTTTACGAGGCTGGAGTCGAGTCCAATAGCCCAATGACATGAGATTTATTGTATTACGTTTTTACAAAAATATTCCAATAACTTAAAACTGATCTGTTTATACGTGTGTGTGTGTGTGTGTGTGTGTGTGTGTGTGTGTGTGTGTGTGTCACTGTGATGGATTGTAAAGTGATCCTGATCAGATATGCATAATTAATATCTGGCAAAATTGGTCACAAAGAATAAAAAGTCTTCTTTTGAAAAGGTTTTCTTTTTAAAATTCTTGTTCAATAATAAATGAATGAATAAAAAAAGTCCTAAAGGAAATGACGCCTTGTAGAGCCTGTGGATGCCAGGCTAGTTAGCTCCTGGCTAATGGCTAGTGGCTAGGCTAGTTAGCTCCTGGCTAATGGCTAGTGGCTAGGCTAGTTAGCTCCTGGCTAATGGCTAGTGGCTAGGCTAGTTAGCTCCTGGCTAATGGCTAGTGGCAAACAACTGATATTTAGTGTTCAGGTCAGATATATGATTCTTCCTCTCTTCTTCTTCCTCTCTACTTCTTCTTCCTCTCTCCTTCTTCCTCTCTTCTTCCTCCTCTCTACTTCTTCTCCCTCTCTACTTCTTCTTCCTCTTGTCTTCTTCCTCCTCTCTACTTCTTCCTCTCTCCTTCCTCTCTCCTTCTTCTTCCTCTATTCTTCCTTTCTACTTCTTCCTCTCTTCTTCTTCCTTTCTACTTCTTCTTCCTCTCTTCTTCTTCCTTTCTACTTCTTCTTCCTCTCTTCTTCTTCTTCTCTACTTCTTCTTCTTCTTCCTCTCTGCTTCCTCCTCTCTACTTCTTCTTCCTCTCTTCTTCTTCTTCCTCTCTTCTTCTTCTTCCTCTCTTCTTCTTCTTCCTCCTCTCTTCTTCTTCCTCCTCTCTTCTTCTTCCTCTCTACTTCTTCTTCCTCCTCTCTTCTTCTTCCTCTCTACTTCTTCTTCCTCTCTCCTTCTTCCTCTCTTCTTCCTCCTCTCTACTTCTTCTCCCTCTCTACTTCTTCTTCCTCTTGTCTTCTTCCTCCTCTCTACTTCTTCCTCTCTCCTTCCTCTCTCCTTCTTCTTCCTCTATTCTTCCTTTCTACTTCTTCCTCTCTTCTTCTTCCTTTCTACTTCTTCTTCCTCTCTTCTTCTTCCTTTCTACTTCTTCTTCCTCTCTTCTTCTTCTTCTCTACTTCTTCTTCTTCTTCCTCTCTGCTTCCTCCTCTCTACTTCTTCTTCCTCTCTTCTTCTTCTTCCTCTCTTCTTCTTCTTCCTCCTCTCTTCTTCTTCCTCCTCTCTTCTTCTTCCTCTCTACTTCTTCTTCTTCCTCTCTTCTTCTTCCTCTCTTCTTCTTCCTCTTAGAGTAATAGAACCTGTTCCTGGACAGTGACCATGTCCTCTGGTGGGTGGATGTGTGACGTGGTTCCTCTCTTCCAGGGGTGAAGGTGTTCTCCTACAGCACCAGCGGCACCAGCCTGGTCCTCATGCCCCAGATCCTCCTGAAGACGGGGATCGGGGTGAGCAGTCTGGCGCTGCAGGCGGCGTTCTGCACCATCGTCGGCGCCTTCACCTTCCTCACGCCGCTCCTCCTCCACCTCTTCACCAAAGGCTACGTCCTGCGCCTGTACCACCACCCGGACTCGGACACGTACACGGCGGTCACCTACAGCGCCCTGCTGAGGGAGACCAGGACCGTCTTCCACCAGAGCCAGGTCCGCGTCCCGGCCGTCAGCGGGATGTTCACCACCTTCTACGGCAACGAGCGGGGCTTCCTGGTGAACCCCGACCAGTTCCCCGTGCCACACGACTACAACCACCTGATGGGCTACGACAAGCCCTTCAGCTTCAGAGAGGACGACCTGGACCGACCGGACCGGGGCTGAAGGACTGAGCGGTCCAGCTGAGGCCCAGCTGACACACGTCAGAGCTTTTGGTCTTTACAGATTGTCAATAAGGTAGAATAAATTATAACTTTATCAGTGGGACCTCGGACGTTTTCACTTCAGCCTCTTCCTCACCGATCAAGTCTCGTAACGGCATGTTTGAGTGTTCTGATGAAATTCTAAACTTTAGAAGAGGTCATATTATGCAGAATTCACTTCCTAGTGGTTCTCCAGCAGTACTAATCGTCTCCACACCTGGACGACCCCCAGAGGTGAAGACAGAGTGTCCTCCCTCTCCCTGGCTTGTTCCAGGGTTTAAAAAGTGTGTTGCTCCAACCAGCCAATCAGAAATCAAACCCTATATAGTGTCATCGGGGGTTCAGCCAATCACTATCAAGGTAGGCTCCTCCCCCTTTGACTCCTCCCACAATCAGGCAGCTCTGCTCTGGCACATGGCGCCACGAGAGGAAGGACTTCCTCCTCTTCCCATAGATGGCCGTGTGTGGGCGGAGCCAGTCCAGCTCTCACAGACACAGCAGATTGTGAATGTAGCTCCTCTGATCCAATATTCTAATGGAGGAGAATCTAAGAGAAGTTGGATTTGGGGCAATACATTTTGAAAACAATGTTTTTGGACAAACGAGACCATGTGAAAGTGTTGAAAAGCTGAAGAATATGACTTTAAACTCAACAATGGGCCTTTTTTGGAGGGTTTCATCTTGATTAGAGTGAAATGTAAAACATCCCTGTGGGGAAAAGACCCTGACTCCAGATTTCTCCTGCTTCGGCCCCTGGGATGAAGGCGTGACCATCCAGGAAACTGGGCTGGTGAAGCAAGGAACGGTTTGAAAGTTTAAAGAAAGGCCCTCCACCGAGAGCAACTTACCTCCGAGTCGGCAAAACATATTTACACCTTCAGGGTCACGAGCTCCACCTCAAACCATGAACTTCTTCTAGGGATGGATGGATCTTTATTTCTAACATACAAATAGAAAAATCAAACATTTTAATGAAACAAAACAAAGAAGACAATCAAGGATTTATTTAGTTTTTTGTTTATGTGCAATAAAATTATTAGTTTATAGTGGAATTTATCAGACCACAGTCTCACTTTACCGCGGCTTGAAGGTAAAAAAATAAAACTGCTTTCAGTTTTGCCTGTCGGAGAACAATAGAGGAATTTAAATACCATATAAGAGAAATGGATGAAGCAGATCTTCAGGTAAAATTAATCTTCATATTACGAAACGGGCAGTAAATCGGCTGAAGTTCTGGATACAAATTAAAAGAGAAACGAGCAGAGACGGTCGCACAAAAGAGGCAAAAGCCAATAACAGCCAATGAAACGAGTCAGTCCTCAGCGATGTGCACTGCAGCTCTTCCTCCACTAGATGGCAGCACAGCTTCATTCTTAGTGGCTCCAGAGTCGCTCGCCCAGGAAAATGTGGAACAGGAATGTTTGTGGAGGAATTTTCATGCCAGAACTCTCGACTTTAATGTTTTAATCAGAAATCAGAGATGAACTAAAAACTCCATGCAAAACTGTAAATTAACTGATTGAAATGCACATTTTAGAACTTTTCGTTTATATTTTTTTAACATGAATTAAAAGAAGTTTGAGTATCACAGTGCAGACAGTGGCAGATTAGAGGATTACCACATATTTAGACATTTTACACTTCAGGACATTTGGGGTCAATATGAACTCTCATCAGTGGCCTGGATGGTGGGCACGAGAAACGGGCGTCATTTTGTTCATCGTGGACTGCCGAACTTTCTACTGGTACTTGTTCTTTGGAGGATAAATCAGCCTTTATGGAAGTATGCAGCCCCCCCCCCCCCCCCCCCCCTTTTTTTTAGCACCAAAGTGACTTCCCATCATTCATGGGAGTCTTGTTTAATAGATTCAAAGCCCCTAACACCTCTTTTCCTCGAGGAATAATCATAAAGGTCGATTACAACATGCTTTTTGTCTGCCAAAGAGTGATTCTGTCAACCACATTGTGTTGGAAGCTTTTTTATTTAGAATTAAAATGAATTCTTCTGCATTTTATAGGCCTTCTTAATTAGTTGTTTCACCATATTAACCAAGATACTTACCTAATCGCCCCAAAGGTGCAG